>NC_064252.1:52606265-52921444 GCF_003254725.2 Canis lupus dingo | reverse complement strand
TACTGAATCAGAATCAGCATTTAACAGGATGCCAGTTGATTCATATGCACATTCAAGGGTGAGAAGCATGGATCCACTAGAAGCATGTAACTATGCGGAGCAGGGAGTGGCTAAATCCACTTAAGGAATTGAGGGAAGACTGCTAAACCACAGGCCCAGTGAAGGACAAGGCAACAATTTTATCAAAGTGAGGCCAATCCTTGCTTCCCGCTTCATTTTTTTTTTTTTTAAGATTTTGTTTATTTATTAGAGATACAGAGTGAATGAGAGAGAAAGAGAATGAGCAGGAGAAGGAGCAGAAGGAGAGGGAGGGAGAAGCAGACTTCCTTCTGAGCAGGGAGCAGGATGTGGGACTGGATCATGACCTGAGCCAAAGGAAGATGCTTAACTGCCTGAGCCACCCAGGCACCCTGCTTCCTGCTCCAATGTATGGGAAGGAATGAACTCTAAAATCTAGCATTTACAATGAACCTATCCATAAGGAGGTCTGAATTCCCCAGTCCTCTCTCTCCCAAGCAACTCAGAATGCAGACATTTCATTGAATAATCTAGTTTAACCAGAAAGGTCCTGGCAAACCCTGTCTTTTTTGGGGCCAGTAAGTGGGGTAATATAAAATCAGTCATTCAAAGCTCGGAAAAAAATAAATTAAATAAATAAATAAATAAATAAATAAATAAATAAATAAATAAATAAACCCTCAGCTTTCCAGGTCCCTTCAGGCCCCTCTGGTTTAACACTCATTTTCTTTTTAATGTTAGAATTGCTTCTATTTTATGTGGAACCACGTGGTTCTGTTCATTGAGTTGGTAGGTGGCTCCAAGCCTGTAATTACGATCTTGATTGTCGGCTGCCAAAGTACAAAAGGAAACCATAGTAATCCACTCCGGTGCTCTTTAGTGAATTGTTGCATATGCTTTGTGGTATATCACTGCACATAAATCTCAGAGTAGCAATAAAACTATTAGGGTAGTAAAAGATATGCATTTTAATTTTCATAGAAAGTGTCATAAAATTCAATTAACTACACTTTTCCAAATAGCAATTCACCCTGGGAAGCCTAGGGTTTCCTAATCTAGAATTACACAGTCCTTTTCGCTTTCTTTGTGACCCCCATTAATGCTTTAATCATTACACCTGCTCGTCATCTTGCACCATTATCATCTCCAGGGTCTCTTTGTCTCCTTATCCTGGTATAATTCTTTTTCCCTGCTTTTCTACTTAGAGCTTCATAAAGGTGCTTCCAATACAATGGAAGTTTTCTTTTTCTTTTTCTCTTTCTTTTCAGTTTCCTTAATTGGAGGGAGATAGGGAGATAACCAGCATAAATAATCCACACAAATTTAGGGATTATAATTACCCAGGAATGGAGTAAAATGTCCTTTGGTGCTATATCTGCAAGTAACAAGGAAAAAACAGAGAGATTTTATTTATTAGACTACAAGAGAATCTGACTAACCCCCCACTTCACTAATCTATAAAAGTGAACATCCCGCCCATATTTTTAGATTGTTCACCTTCTCCTCAAAAGTAGTTTAATAGCACAGACTAGAAAAAGGTCCCCTGGTGTTCAGATTTTATTACTTTCACTGACTAAAGTGCAGTACATTTCCTAGTATAATTACACCCCAGTTGTCACAATAAATGAACACAGTATATTTTACGATACACTTTACTTGCTTATTATCATGTTTGTTCACACATCTCTCAGACTTAATAACCCATGGGGGGCTTCTACCATCATTGGTGAATGGAAATTAGTGAAGTTCTGTATTTCATTTGGGCAAGATTTTTATTTCAATTGTAAAAAGCCATAAGCAGGATAGATAGTAGATTTAAGGAATTTAAAAATATCTGTAGCTAGGTAATATTCCCCTGCTCGCTGTGTGGCTTTTCTAAATATCACTAGTAATCTCCCAACACCCACAAAGGTGAATTTTAGCTAAATACATTTTTAATGGAGACCAACTGATGTTTCTGATTATGTTTAAAAACAAAAACAAAGAAAATCCTGGATGTAAACAGAGCCTCTGTTGAGATATATATTAATATTTTATTTTGGGTCGACCTTACCAAGGACTGGGTTGCTTTCTAAATTTATAATATGATTAGGAGAAAAAATCAGAATTTCCATTTAGGTTAATCAATTTGGAGTCAAAATATAAGAATGCAACCCTATTAGCATGAACATTTGAAATATTGTCCATTGTACTTGCTGCACAGTTGTAGACCTCATCACAGAGATCAAAATGTAACATAACAGTAAAGAGATTCTTCCGTTTGATGAGAGGATAAAAAAATTACATGCCCCAAATCATATGGTGTTATATTAAGTTTTGGTAAATATGCAGGGCATTTTCCTTTGAATCAGACAAGGCAGTCACTTAGGCTTGGCTATAATGCAGATACTTAGGTTCTAACTTTTTGGCAAACTTAAAACATTTTTTGCCTGATTATAAAAACAAGACATACTTGTAGGACAATTAAAAATATAGGACAATAAAGGCCAAATAAAACCACCTGTATTTGTACAATTAGGCTTCTTTTCTTTTAAAGGAAGTTTTCAATTCAACAGCTAGGAAATATTGACTCAATATTTGCTGTGTTCTGGGATGTCTGTGGGGCTCAGCGGTTGAGTGTCTGCCTTTGGCTCAGGGCATGATCCTGGAGTCCCCGAATTGAGTCCCATATCAGGCTCCCCACAGGGAGCCTGCTTCTCCCTCTGCCTCTGCCTCTCTCTCCATGTCTCTCATGAATAAATAAATAAAATCTTAAAAATATATATTTGCTATGTCCTTAGAATTATTTGACAATTTAAAAAAGGGAAAGAGGAGGACACACAATGAGATGAGCACTGGGTGTTATACTATATATGAGTTCCTCTCACCAATTATTATTTTTTTTCCTTTCATCAATTTAAAATGCTTAGGAAGTCAAGGATGTCAGTACCAGGTTCCCAGATCTGTCTTCTGCTAACCAATGAGGAGGAGGAGTAGATAAAAAGTAAGGGCTTTCCCTACCTAAGGGTGGGTTTTTCTTAAGGAAATCTGCTATTGGCAATCTCGAGGTAGAATCGACACAGCTGTCCTCACCCTGACGTAAACCCAGTTTCCCTGCCGCACCCTCTATTTACTTGCTACAAAATCCTTCCATGTATCATTGCTTGGAGCTGACATTTAGATCCATCCAACCTACATTAAAGTGAGTCCCTCCCTATGGAGAGGAGACCACAGGGACAGGATGGCATGCATACAAAGATAAGCAAACAGGAGTCATGTTTCTTCACCTTGTGGAGTTGGAACACTGAGCACTGATACACTGATCATAAATCCCCACAAATTATATATTTTTTTGCTTTGAATAAGTGCTGAAATGGAGAGTGGTTCACAACTTGGAAGTATAACAGAGGTGAGTCTCTGATATCTCAGTGTGCAAAAATCATTTACTTACTATTTGAGGTTGGACACAGCCTTTTTCTTTTTTTTTCTGATTGCAGGCATTCATTTGTTTTGTGTTCCAAGAGTTAAATGGACAGAACTATTATACACTTGTTAGCTTTTTAAAAAATATTTTATTTATTTATTCATGAGAGACAGAGAGAGAGAGAGAGAGAGAGAGAGAGAGAGAGAGAGGCAGGCAGAGACACAGGCAGAGGGTGAAGCAGAGGGAGAAGCAGGCTCCATGCAGGGAGCCTGATGTGGGACTTGATCCCGGGACTCCAGGATCACACCCTGGACCGAAGGCAGGTGCCAAACCGCTGAGCCACCCAGGGATTCCCCCACTTGTTAGCTTTATGCAGAGATTCACTGACTTACTCCTGTTGGAAAACTACTGTTTGCAACTGCCTTCCTTGTAACTATTTGCCCAATTTTAAGCAAAAAAGTATGAAATTTATTTTCCTTAAGAGTATTCTTTATCTCCATTGATGTAGTAGATTTTTTGGTTGTTTGAAGTATTAAATGCCACCAGAAGGATTTGCCAACAGCAAGCACAGTAACCCTTTCACAGAAACTAGAAGGAAGAGAACTTAGTGGGAAAGAGAAATAGTGGTTGAGGTCCAAAAGGAATTGTGCTTCCACAATGGAAGCAGAAACCTGTAAGGGGCACAATGCTTCCTATGTGTCAGCTATTTGGTGGTAAATTTAAAAGGCTGAGAGTAGGGATGCCTGGGTGGCTCAGTGGTTGAGTGTCTGTCTTTGGCTCAGGTCGTGATCCCAGAGTCCCTGGGATCAAGTCCCACATCAGGCTCCCTGCATGGAGCCTGCTTCTCCCTCTGCCTGTGTCTCTGCCTCTGTCTGTGTGTCTCTCATGAATAAATAAATTGAATCTTAAAAAAAAAAAAAAAGGCTGAGAGTAAGGGTGAGGCAAGCGAGACACTTACCAGTATGCAAAATTTAAGGCGGCACTAAAAATTTAGTAATTAGTGCAATATTTGGGGGGGGGGGGAAACAATAAAAATGCCCACCTCAGATAAACAAAATACCAAACAGTTAAATCAAGGCAGAATCAATATTGCTGAGTTTTCCTTTTGTTTCAGACTACACTATAGCTCAGCATATCACTGTTATCAGTCCTGTGTTTATTTGAAATTTTCTCATTTTATTCATCATGTACCAATTTACACTATAGCTCAGCATACCACTGTTATCAGTCCTGTGTTTATTTGAAATTTTCTCATTTTATTCATCATGAACCAATTTTGATGTTTAAAATATTAGTTTTGATTTTTAAATACTGCTTTCAAGTATTATTTGTCTGGATCACTGAGTTTTGGTGCCCCCTTAACTATTGCTCCTGAGGTAAGTGCTTTCACTATAGCACTGGCAAATGTCCACTTGAAAGAAGCCCAATGGACAGACATGTAATTAGAGCAGAGACTGAGCTGCAAGTTAAACTTGGCTCTGTTCATTATTAATCCACAAGTCCCATGACTTCACTTGCTGGGCCTTAAATCAGAAGACAAATAAATAATACTGAGTATGTGACATCATTATGGGTGCTGTGGGTGCTATAATTTGCAGAGGGGACCCAGCTTCCAACAGGCTAATCAACAACCAGGGAGTTAATTGCATTCCCTTGCATTTCAGAAAATTAAAATCGGGCAGCTCTTCTCCACCCTGTTTTCTATGAGATCTTATTACTTTTATGTATATTTATTTCTCATGTGACAGAAAATGGATACCCCATGGCTAAAATTAAATGTCTTTTAGTACACCCTAAGTTAGCTAAAACCAAAGATTTTTGTCAGAGAAGAAGGAAAAGATTCATTGCACATCTTTGATTGTGTTGTAATTGGATAGATATTTATAAAGCACACTTAAAATCACAAAAGCAGTGGAGGAGGAGGAAGTAGAAAATTCTTGATGAACATTTTGTGGGTATTAGCATTGTTTGCTCCTCATCCATAGTAGCAAAAATTCAAATAGACTTTTGTGTTTAATTCTATATTTAAGCCCCAGGCTCATGTTTGTAATCAAACACTAAGGAAATAAAATTATTTTTAAATTTCTAAATGGCAAACTGTTAAGAAATTGAAAACATCCCACAGATCACTGAGGACAGTTTTTATAAAGGGCCTGTTGAAAACCTAGAGGATTTACAAGTTCAGTCTGTAAACACAAAATTAGTATATATGTAACTATTTTGACTGTAATGTACTTATAATTTTAAAAACTCTCTTTAGGTTCTGTAATAAAACAAGTAGTGACATCAATATTTTTTTTTTTCCTTTCTAAATGATCTCTCTTAGTGTCCTTCTACAGGAGAAAACGCTGATGTTCAGAGATTTCAAATGCTTAGTCCAAGATCAGATCTTGATTCAGATCTTGATACATCTCCAACTAGAACCCCTGGAATCCTAAATCTCAGACCAGTCCCCTTTTTACTCTAGAGCATGACATCATTTAATTACTAAGCAATGCTTCCACCGCTTCGGCTAACAGATGACTATGAAGCATTAGCTGTGAATTGTCCTCACACAAATTCACAAGTGAGCCAGTCCATGACCTGCACTTTCTATATGATAAAAACCACACTTGAAGACAGATAGAAGCCAGTAGAAAACTCTCTCCTATTCACACATCTCCACTTCTTTTCCTATTATACTTTGGGTTTGTCTTTACTGTCCTGACTTACCTACTCAAGGACTCGGTCTTTCAAGGTACTCCCCTGCCACCCCTGGAATCTTCAACATTATTTATTGGATTATACAAATCTCAAAATCAAATAAACCAAAAATCCTTACTCTTGACCTAACATCCATCTTACACACTTTTTCATGGCTCTCCTTTCACAGCCGAGCACTGTGGAATTTTTAAATGATAAATGCAACCCAAAATTCAGTATTCCACCCACGCCACTCTGGCTTTCCTGGCAGAACTCAGCCAAAACTGCTCTTTCTAAGAGCACCAATAACCTTCGAATTGTCAAATCCATTCAACATTTTTCAATTACCATCTAATTCTTTATCAGCTTGGCTCTTTGATCACTCCCTTGTTCTAGAGGCATCATCCATCCATGACACACCTGATTGTCCTCAATCCCTTTCTATCTACCTCCTAAATGTTGAAGTTACTCAGTTCAGTTCTTGATTTTAGAGTTCTCTTAGTTTTGTTGTTGTTATTCTCTTTGTTTAATATCCTCTAAGTAATCTATCTACCCCCATGTCCTCAAATACTATCTTTATGCCACATGTTTTAAACTTAACTCTTCCCACATCTTCACCTTCCCCCATATATCTCTTTTCTTTATTTGTTCCCATTGTAGTAAATGGTGCCTCAATTTGTCTAATGGGATAATCTATAAAATTTCAAACTTTGGGATGCCTGGGTGGCTCAGTTGGTTGAGCATCTGACTTCAGCTCAGGTCATGATCTCAGGGTCTTGGGATCGAGTCCCACATCAGGCTCCCTGCTCCATGGGGAGGCTGCTTTTCCCTCTTCTGTCTCTACTCCTGCTCATGCATGCTCTTTTTCTCTCAATCTTTCTCTCTCAAATAAATAAATAAAATATTTTTTAAAAATTTCAAACTTCAACCATAGGTAAATATTTAAGAAAAAGATTTTTCAAAGTATTTGTGTGGCATTGCATTTGTCTTTTATTATAAGTGTTTAAACCATGAGTCTCATAATACTTCTGGTTTATAGACCTTAGAAATAATGGCAATGAAAAAAAAAAGAAATAATGGCAATGATAAATAACATGTAGGGCCTACCATGTGCTGGGCACTGTGCTAATATTTGATCATCTTATAAATGGTAAAACCAGGATCATAGAGCTATTCAGTGTCAGAGCTGAGATCTGAAGCCATGCAGTCTGGTTTTAGGGTCTTTATTCATAAAAACTATGCTATGTTCTCTTAGAAAGGTAGCAGTGATGAGTACATGTGACTTTAATCCAGTAACTACTGTCATGGACCCAGTGCATTGAAGGCTGAGAGAAGAGACTCAACTAGAAGAAATTAGAAATGAATTCTGATCCAACTTTGTAAAAATTTAACAATGCTTAGAAAGACCTGATGTTTTATCATATCATCTGATTCTTTCCAAGTTTTTGACAACACAGACTTGAATAGTAGATATATCTGCCTTATGGGCAGCAAACCCCCAAATCAGAAGCTGATGGATGATCGTAGTTTTACATAAGCTTTTAGAAATTCACAATACATTTTTCATTATTTTGACATTCTAAGACCAAAGAATATGTCAGTTTTGTCCCTATATGAAGCCTTTCCTAGTTTCTTCTACCTACAACTACATTTATAATAATCGATGTTTTAATACAAAGGAATAGGTCATACAGACAACCTATTGTTTCTGCAGGATGGGAGTCTTGGACAAAATGCACAACCTCATTATTTTCCTATTAGACTCTTGGAAAACATGTACTGGTTTTCTGTCTTCCCCGACTACTGCAAAGAACAAATGCCAGTCATCCCAATTAAAATGACATTGGTGAATTTCAAGTTACACTAAAATAAACTGTTAAATGTTTCATATCACTGGAAATTTTATGAAGTTTTCATTTTTAAAAGATTTAAGAAATACAACTGTACCCATTCAAGCCTAAATCTTTTTTTTTTTTTAATAGCTAATTAGGAAAAATGAAGGAAGACTAAACGGAAATAGAAGTAAAAGAGAGGGATCCCTGGGTGGTGCAGCAGTTTGGCGCCTGCCTTTGGCCCAGGGCGCGATCCTGGAGACCCGGGATCGAATCCCACATCGGGCTCCTGGTGCTTGGAGCCTGCTTCTCCCTCTGCCTGTGTCTCTGCCTCTCTCTCTCTCTCTCTCTCCGTGTGACTATCATGAATAAATAAATTTAAAAAGAAAAAAAATTAAAAAAAAAAGAAGTAAAAGAGAACTGGGATGCCTGGGTGGCACAGCAGTTGGGCGTCTGCTGTTGGCTCAGGTTGTGATCCCAGGGTCCTGGGATCAAGTTCTGCACTGGGCTCTCCACAGGGAGCCTGCTTCTACCTCTGCCTGTGTTTCTGCCTCTCTCTGTGTGTCTCTCATGAATAAATAAATAAATAATCTTTTTAAAAATAAAAGAAGTAAAAAGAAAACTAATATTCGTTTACCAATACATAATTAGGTAGCTAATCTATCAAGGACCATTGAGACAAGTAGCAACATTTGAGGAAAACTTTCTACATTGTCTGAATCATAAATGCTGTCATTTATTACATTTCTTAGGTTTCCTAAGTGATAGTATATAATCTTCCATGGTGTTCTGATGAAAAAAAATCAAATTCAAGAATTCTGTAGAAGAAAAGGTACAAACCTAAAAGAATCAAAAGATCTATAAATTCAGCGATCTCCATGTTTGAATTGCATAAAAACTAGGTGAACATGACAGGGGAAAAATCCAATAAAGAAGAGAGATTATTCTTGATAAAGATCTCAGGTGAAATGGATTCACATCAAATCTCTCATAGATTCATTTTTCCCCTACACCATAATGGACGAACTTTAAACTTCTTACATCAAACAAAAGTAAACTTTGTTTGAACAGTTCTAGTATAAGCTTATATATAATGATCATGATAGGTTGAAGGTTATATGCATGTGCTTTCTTAAATAAAAAATATAAATTCAAAGGGAAAAATAACTCTAGAAGGAATATGAAATTTTTGTTTGTGATAATCCCCCAAACCACATTGGAGAGAGGAGGCATTAATCCAATGGGAAAAATGAAGGAATAGTTTTTTTTGGTTTGTTTTCTGTTTAAATGCTACCTTCCCAGTGGAATCTTTGGACACAAATTCAAATCCAAGCTCTGTAATTACTAGGTATCAGACCTTTCACTAGGCACCTAATATTAGATTTTTAAATTGCACATTTACATAATTATTTTAATCTGTAATATTTTGGTGAGCCTATAATGGAAAAGACCTAGAAATAATAGGCCTTTCAGTAGTAATACTATTAAATTATGATATAATAATTCAATTCAATAATAATTTAATTATTATGTATACTATATATACTACTTATTTATAATATATACTATATAATATTTATTACTATATTGATATATAATACATTACTAATATGTATTATTACAATAGTAATATATAAATATATAATAATATATAAAGATGACATATAATTATTATAGCTACATTTATATAGAATTTACTAGGAGTCGGGCTTTCCATCTTGTTGACACATCAAGATCTCTGCCTTTGTTAGAGTTCCTCTAGCACTGATGATACTATACTTGTACTCTTGTGTTCACATTCTTCCATTTTGTTGAGTAAATTCACCCCAAGTAGATCTTGAAGCTGCTTCAAGCATGACTATATTTTATACTTTTGTATGTTCTAGAACTCAGCACATTGCTAGCTACCCAGTGCTTACTATTTGTGACATCTTCTAAAAGATGTGGCTGAGTCTTTCCTTGCAGATTTAGGTTTTGTCATCCAATACATAGGTAGCCAGCAATGTTCAGAGGCCTACATCTATTAGTCATAGAGCTCAGTAGCACAACCTAAAACTGCAATCTATTGCTTGCTTCCAAGCTGCAACTCCTGATGGTGGACTTTTCTTCACCATGTCTGATCTTTATCTTTTAGTGGGACAAGAGAGCCACCAATCTTACGTAATTATGGGTTTTCCTTTCTCATTTTGTTTGTTTGTTTAAGCTATCTATCAGAACCCACAGTGGCCCCTGCAGACTGTGAGGTGTTACTTTATATAAGGCATGACCCTCCAGTGACAGCCTACGTGAGTAACTCAGGCATCTCTCCATGATGACAGTGCAAGTGACAAGGTCTCTAGCCAAACAGGGCAGTATGCAAATGGAAACAGAATGAATTGTGGCTATTAAAGAGGCCATCAAGAGATTTATTTTATAAAATATTTTCTAGATTTGCCCTTAATACTATTTTTTTCTTCCTCTGGATTTAGTGGAGGTTTAGAGCATATGTAACAACAAAGCCCCCATATGTATATATAGGAATTATCCATGTTCTGATTATTGATAAAATATTTATTAACCCTTTTTATTCCCCACTAAATCTTGGGACCAGTCTTTTTAAATACATTTTTGAGAATCTTTTTCCTCCTTTAGTAGGAGTAAAAACAAAAAATCAAAAAACCACAAAAAAAAAAAAAAAAAAAGTCCCATAAAAACAATATATGACCTCAGTGAAGTATAGCACCTGCCCAAATACGCTCATAATGTGAGAAAAATTGCACTTGCCAGATTGTGCTGATCATTTCCAAGTTGACACAATGAAGTGACATCTGTGCTGAAGCAGTAACCTGCCATTTGCTGTCAGCATTTTTGAGTCAACTCAGAAAAAGTCCATTCTCCCCAATTCCAGTAGAGTCAGAAGGTCCTCCAAGGCCTATTTCTAGACAGGCTGAAAGCAAAGATTCATTGCTTGACATTTTGCTGTGGCTGCCTCTAGTGAATTATGTAAAATAAATCCCACTGTTAGTTTTCTCAATCCAGGCTGTGTGTCCACAAGCAAATCAGAAAAGTGAGATGCACAATCCCAGGTCTCTTGTGCACTCAGTTAACTTCTAATCATGCCCAGAGAAGTAGGAAAGAGAATAGAATTTTTTTTTTCCTAGTCGGAATCAGAGCCACAGGTGGAAAGACAGGAATGTTCATGTTGATGTTTCTCACTATAGGTCCTAGAAGATGCCACATGAAGTTGGCTGTAATAAGATAACTGACATTCTGGTATTCTCTTGTTTGTTTGACTGATACCCAGAAAGACTTTTGCTCTCTTTAATTATACTAAGTTTTTATTTGATAATTGCTGTGAACATCCCCCCCCCACACACACACACAAATCTGAATGGGTTTTGGCAGCTTCTGTCCCAGACAATGCAAAGCATTTCATCCACACTTGATCCATGGCTTCTTAGTGACCAAAGTTTAATTAGTAGCCAAGATATCAGTAAATTAGGAAAACTTTCCATTTTCAAAAACTTTTCAGAAGGGAAACATGCATTTTGGGCCATCTTTACCATTAAGCAGAGTAATTAAGAACTTACTAGCAGATTTTCAGTATCAAAGACTGGGTTTTACCTTCCCTTCCCCCTTCCTTCCCTCCTCCCCTCAGCTCCACCTGTCCCCAACATGACAAGTATCCACATACACACTGTACACAGAACCACATGCTACTGCTACCTTGTTGTTTACTGACACAGAAGTTATTTACTGACATGGAGGCCGAACCATTTTATTGAATAATAAGAAATGAGACTTCAAATGAAAATAATGCTGGGACTTGAATTAGAAGAATTATTTGTGAGATATAAATAACACTGGATCCTTCCCTAATTGAGCATCTTCATGGGGGAAAATTGTTCTAGGTTTTTGGTCTTAGAGCAGGTAGAGGGGGAAAAAGGTTTTGTATAAAGAGGACAACTGAACAAAAAAGGATCACCTGGGACCTTACAGAGATATATAAATACTTCAGAATGCTAATTTAAGCAGGTCTGACAGATATTTATACTTTTTTCCCCCATGTCTTTATCAAAGAATGTTTCACTTAAGTAGGCTTTTCTGTAATTATTGGCTTTGTGAAACTGAAACAGGCCTTAAATATTCATATAAGAGCTTAGAAGCTGGCACCCACATGTGCCAGCATGGATTTTCCCAGCATGGATTTGGAGATTGAAAGGCTGCTTCTAGCTATGCAGCATTGAGAAGGTTTTGGTTTTGTTGTTTTTTTGGGGGCTGGGGGGACAGGGGGTTGTTTGTTTAGTTTTTTTACCATGGAGATCCTAATTGAAGTGAATATTTTGCTTAGTAGAGAAGGTAGGGTCTAGATACTGTAGAAGGTAATTATGATTGTTATTAAGAGACAAATTACTTTGGAAGATAGAATAATCTAGTATAGGCATTCTTCATCCTAGTTTTGAGATGCCCTTGGGTATCTCCAGACATCACAAGGGGTATCACAAGACTCCCCGGCAAAATTAATTTTATTCTGTCCTACTTTTTTAAAAAATATAGTACATAGCACTATTAAAAGAAACAGAATCCCTCATAATCAAAATATGATGGAGATCGCTGAAATTACAAAATGCTGATCCCATGCCTGGTTTACTATCCATTTCTCTGTTCTGAAAATTGTCACTTTCAGGCAAAAGTAGTATCTACCCTGAAACCTATCTACAATATAATAAGAATAAAATCAGATTCTAGTATGAAAGTTGCCTTAGAACTAAAAAATTCCATACTGATGTAGGATTTTTTTTAAGCAGTAAATTCTAGAATACACTTCTACATTTAACAGACTGTGGAGTTGTTCAGTAGGAATGAAATGGAAAAATAAGTTCTAATCTAGACTTCTTTCTCAAATATGTTTTCTTTTATGTTTTAATCTTAGATAAGCCATTAACATTTCTAGGTCTGTGTTCTTTATCCATAAAGTGAGAGAGCTTGACTACATGAGTTTTAAATTTCCTTATACTTCTCAAATTCTGTGATTCTAGGTTCTTTTTGAATTGGAAAAAGTCAGCTTTCGAAGTTTCTTCCATTTATTGATTTATCTTCCTACAGTTTGGATAATGTTTTCATATACATGTTTTCATTTGTTCATCATAAGTGAAGCAGGCAGGGCAGAAATCATCTGCGTTTTACACATGACTTGTTCCATGACTTATATTAGGAGCACACAACTGGTGAATGGCAGATGTGGAACTTAAGCCCATTTCTACCGAATCTAATTTCAGTATCAGGTATCCAACACTCTCCCAAACTTAGCAACTTTGATCTTTGCTGTCTGTGAAATGTTCATTATTTCAGATTGTTTCAATTTTGTACAATATAACCCTGTAAATACAAGTATCTTACTATGTGATTTGCATTTTGAAATAGACACTTACATCTCTAAAGTGTGGCTTGGTACACCATGATTTTCATTGAGTTTTGACAGCAGATAATTTAATCTTGGTAAATACAATACTGTATCCTGACAGAGATATAAATATGTGGGCAAGCTGGGTTAGCAAATTTCTTAGCACTTTCAATGCTGTTTCCATTTCTAGAAAAATCAAGTCTGAACTGCAGGAAGGAAAAAAAAAAAAAAACACAGTTTATATAAATGGCTATAAGATGGCTCCGAACAGGGGCACCCAGACAGCACAGTTGGTTAAGCATTGGACTCTTGGTTTGGGCTCAGGTTACGATCTCCAGGTCATGGGATTGAGCCCCATGTCTGGCTCCACACTCAGCACAGTCTTCTTCATATTCTCTCTGCTGCTGTCTTGGCCCTTCCCCCTACTCACGTTCTCTCTCTTTAAAATAAATAAAGAAATCTTAAAAAAAAAAAAAAAAAAAAGGAAGAAAGAAGAAAGAAGAAAGAAGAAGGTGGTTCTGAACAGTGCAATCCAAGACAGTAGAATTGCTTTCGGTATCATTAATTCTCTCCCACAGTTTCAAGATTCACAAACTAAACAAGGAACTAAAAGCTCTTGAATTAACCCTAAGGATATCCCACTTTACAGTTACAAAAAGACTCTTAAAGATGACCTTCCCATTTCTTGGTGTTTTTTCTCAAGCTTGGCATCCATCCAGCTTGTAGGAGAATGCTGTTCCTGATTTGAAATGTGTCTCTCTTACTCAAACCACTTCACCATTGTTCTCTCAGGGAATCTTATTCAGTCTTGGGAGATGATCTGAAAGGTGGTGGTGGTTGGTTTGTTTATTTACTTATTTGTTCATCTTCATGAAGAAGTTGTGTGAAGAAGGAAGCAGGACTATAGGAAAGCAGGAACTGGCTTAGATGCCAGAAGCAAGAAGAAAGCAGGAGGTGTGGTGGTGTTTAATATGAAATTCAGAACCTACACAAAACATAAATATCACTGGGGAATGAAAGAGCAGCTTGTTCAGTTGCTACTTCAATTAGCAGGGGTTTCATGGCCAAGAGGAAAAAGCAAAAGCTCTCCCATCTGCTTTTATTTCTGAAACTGCCTCAGTATTGGGCAATTGACCTCTTCATCCTGTTCAGCATTTGCATACAAAATGTTCTCCACATTTACCTCTTCTTTTTCCCCAGCTTTCTGTTCCTCCTTGCCCCCCTCCTATCCTTTCTGTCTTTCTATCTTTGTTTCCCGACTGATTTTTGGGTGATCTGGGTGGTGATGCAATTTTTTTTTTACTGCATTTTAGCTTCACATGACATACTTTGAAGAAATCATAAAAGAATTCTTCTTCCCCTTCTGGTAGCCACTTTACCCCTTATCCAACATTTGTTAGTGTATTCAGTCAATGAACAGACATTTTGTATCTGTAATCTGTTTAATGCCAAGAAAATATATAAAGATTGCTTCCACCAGAGTTTCACAAGATCTGCTATATCCTTATTAAGTGGTAATACAAGTGAAATGTTATATAATAAGGCAAAGTGATAAAAACACATCAAACAGCTGAATACAGAGTACATGTACTATATAAAAGCATATGTATTTTTAAATGCAGACTCATACATTTGAATTTCAATAAATACTTGCTGACAACTGACTCAGAAGACACTGTAAATAATAGAAGACTCAATTAAAGTAGCTAAAGAGTAATGGATTTCTTTTAGCCCTTAATAAAAAGTCTAGAAATAAAGACTGCAATAGGATTGGTCAATCCAATGGTCAAAATAAGTCATCAGAAACAAGAGGCTTTCCACCCTTTTCTCTGTTAGCGTGGGTGTGATAATTGTGTCTGCTTTCTTTGTTGCAAGAGAGTTGAAGCTGTTCCAGGAAGAAGAGTTACCTCCCATACATCAGTTTTTATCAAGGAAAAAACCTTTGTTTGAGGGTCTCCTTTACCTTTCAGTAGGCCAGTGTCATAAAATGAATGTTTCTGCCCCCCCAAATTCATATGTTGAGATCCTACTTCCCACTGTGGTGGCATTTAGAGGTAGGGCCTTTGTCAGTAATTAGGTTCAGGTGATGAATGAGCATGGGAATGCCATAATTGGATTAATGTCCTTATAAGGAGGAGACCGAAACTTTCTTTATCATGTGAGAATACAGCAAGAATGTAGCCTTCTGTAAGCCAGGAAGAAGGCCCTCACCAAGAACACAACCAAGCTGTCACACTGATCATGGACCACCAAGCTTCTAGAACTGTAAGAAATTAACGTCTACTATTTAAGCTACCCAGTCTATGGTATTTTGTTATAGCAGCCAGAGCAGACTAAGACAGCCATTTACCTAGACTGGTTTAGACCAACCATGTTTAAACAAAATCTACCTCAAACACCTACCTCAAACAATCTACCTCCTGAATACCGTGAGGAATTCTGTACAAAGAAGATAAAATAAGGCCACGCCTTCAAGGAGATTATAGTAGAGTAGTGGAGCATAGATATGTGTATTGACCATCTTTATGCAAGGTGGTTAGAATAAAAGAGAGCAGGAAAGAAAAAGTGGTTCAGAGATGAGGAAGAAAAACTATCTTGTTTTGAGTAACTAGATTTCAATGAAGGGAAAGGAATTTCAGGTGGAAGAAAAGAACAAGAACGATGCGATTTTGCCCAAAGAGTGGCAAGCTGAGCACTTGGTGGCACCTCAATAGATCCTTACAGAGATATAAACATGTGAGTGTCACGGGTTCACAAGGGTTCCTGTGGAGAGATTAGAGATGATAGCACACACAAAGAAGGCAGGCAGGGGCACCTGAGTGGCTCAGTAGGTTAAGGGTCTGCTTTCGGCTCAGGTTATGATCCTGGAGTCCCAAGATCGAGACCTGTGTGGAGCTCCCCATTCCAAGGGGAATATGCTTCTGTCCCTCCCCCTGCTCCTTCTCTCTTTCTGTCAAATAAATAAAATCTTAAGAAAGAAAAATAGAAGGCAGAAGAGAGAGAAAAGTTAGTACAATAGGAAACATGTACTAATTCAGGAAAGTGGTAGTTCTTTTCTGAACTAGACTATTGCCAAAGGAGTGGAAAGAGAAACGTATGCAGGGAAGTATCAGGGCTCCAATGCAGCAAGCAGTGCAGTCAGGGTTCAGTAGGAAGGAAGCATGGGTGTGGCACACATTTATTGACTCCTCTCAATGAACTACAAAGTCTGTTCCACAAATTACTAACATCAGGCAATACGCTCGGCAAGTTATTTAAGCCGAGCATCACATTTCACATTTTACAGTGGCATGACTTGCCTCTAAGTTAGTGGTGAAGATGACAGTGAAGCCTATGAAGGGCTGACATATTGTCTGATGTATAATAGGAATTCAATAATCGTCAATTCTTCCCTTACTTCCTAGAAGTGATGGGAAGCAGATATAGTGACTGAAGGAACGGATTATAAGGAAAGAACACCGAGAACCATCTCATGCAGAAGTCAACAACCTTTTTGTGTAAAGGGCTAAAGAATAATTATTTTCAGATTTGCAGGTCATATGGTCCCTGTTGCAGCTATTCAACTTTGTCATCATAGCATGAAAGCAGCCACAGATAATATGTAAATGAATGAGCATAGCTGTGTTCCAATAACAGTTAATTATGGACAATGAAATTTGAATTTCATAATATTTTCGTATGTCATAAAATATTAATCTTCTTTTGATTTTTAATGGAAAATATTTTAAAATGTAATAAACATCCTTAGCTCTTGTGCCATATGAAAACAGTCAGCAGGCTAGACTTGGCCTGCGGATTGTAGATGGATGCTCCCCAATCTTAAGTAATCCTCAATTCCAAGGAATGAAATAATAGAGGATATTAAATAAGAATGAGCCATTAAAGGGCCACAGGAAGAAGCACGGGAGTAAACAGAAGTTGCACTGCTCAGACACAGAACATTTACATCATTGCAGACAGTTGCATCGGACAGCGCTGGTTTAGAGAATGGCTTTCTGTTTTTGTTTTTACCTGTGTGGAAGTCACTGAGATTACAATGAAACTACAAAAATACCGCAAATTGGCACATAGGTCCTCAACCCAGGAATCTGGAAGCATTAAAAAAAAAAGTTTCAAAGACAAGCCCATGGCTCACCCTAGGTTAAGCTCTGCCATGACTGATAGGCAAACTGACAAAAATAGAGTTCAATTGTGTGACAGTTAAGGATTTAAAATCTAAGGCATTGAAGAGAACAATGGGAGCAACTGTATTCATTCTATTTCTTTTTTCTCCCACTCTCAAATTTTCCCTTAATGGCTGAGTCAACCAGGTTAAATGCCTGTGACAGAGTGTATTCTGTTGTGTGCGAACATAAAGGGCACACGCTGAAATGCAGAACATTAATATGTAAATCAATGCAATTTTTCATAATAGGTATATAATGGAAGTGCTTAAGAGACAGCAAATGCAGCAGGTATTTTGATCAGTTTTTAATTTTATAGCCCTTCACCTGACAACTGTGCCCCTTTTGTCTCATTCCATTACTACTACAACAGAAGCTACATAGTTGGGGCACAGCCCATGATCTCAGAAACTGGGTTGGTTCTTTTGGGAGAGCGAACTCAGTTGCCACAATTATTAGATATTCGTTAGATAATGTTTGAACACAGAATTTTGGATATTTCACTAGCAACTCTTCAATAGGAGTTTGTTTTAATAGAAGTATAGTTGACACACAACGCTATGTTACTTTCAGGTGTACAATACAGTGATTGGACAACTCTATACTTTATGCTACACACACCACAAGTGTAGCTACCTTTTGTCACCACACAACACTAATTACAATATTACCAACTGTATTCCCCATGCTACACCTTTATCCGTGACTTAATAATTTCATAACAGGAAATCTGTACCTCCCAGTTCCCTTCTACCATTTTGCCCATCCCCTGACCCCTTTCCCTCTAGCAATCACCAGTTTGTTCTCTGTATTTATGGATCTTCTGCAGGACTTTTGATCAATCCCTGCAGCGGGCTCCCTGCTCAGCGGGGAGTCTGCTTCTCTCTCTCTCCTCCATGCTTGTGCTTTCTCAGTTTGCTATCTCTGTCTCTCTCTCTCAAATAAATAAATAAAATCTTAAAAAAACACCAGTACCGTACCTTTCTCACCATTTTTCTTCACATTAAATGAGCTGATGAAAAAATAAATAGATGAGACAATGAATATCAATCTCCAGGATAGGAATAAATGTGCTAAAGTAAGGTTTACCATTATTTTGTTTTTTCTCTAAAGCCCAAGAACTAATAAATGTTCAGAGACTCAAATCTAGATCAGACTATCCAAAGAGCCAGTCCTCTTCCCTGCTCCATGGTGTGAAACGTCACCCTTCCAAGCATGTACCAAGACACAATTCACCTCAGGGATCTGGACATTTTATAAGCAACAATTATATAGGAGCATCTTCTAGGAAAAACACAAATGAATATCTAACTCTTTTATGGCTGAATGCAGTTTACAAAATAGGGCCATTTAAATGTGTTCACAAAAATGTTTTAAAGCACAATTTTAAAAGTTATTCTCAATGGAAGTGTACCCCTTATTTTGTTCTTAGTTACAATTTGTGCCTTTCTGTTCACCTTACTAGAGCTTTTCTTGAAAGAGAAAGCTCTAAAGAACTGGGTACTGGCTTCTTTCAGGAAAAGGAAGCAGTAGAACTTTGCCTGTAAAGAGGAAAATCAGTGAGTCAGGCCTTCGAGTGCCCATTTCAGATCCTTCCGTCCTCCTACAGAGAGACTACTTGTCCTCGTATCCATTTTTCAAATTCCATATTCTAAATTTCACATTCTAAATCCAGGGCTCTCTCTGAAGATAGGCGTTTTGTCAAGGAATCACGGAATAAAGTATATAAAGAAAATGGGAATGAATAGGTTGTGATTTTTTTTTCTTAAGATGTTACTCTTTGGCCTTGGAATTATGTCAGCATAAGGACAGTCCCTGACTGAGGCAAGGGCAGGGTGCAGTCAAACTTTTGCTGGATTGATTTGGATTAGATGTTTATGTCATTCTTAATTTGTTGGAGAACTTAATGAATCTTCCATTTTTTTTTTCTAATTGTATTTATTTATTCATGAGAGACACACAGATAGAGGCAGAGACATAGGCAGAGGGAGAAGCAGGCTCCCTTCGGGGAGCCTGATGCAGGACCCAAACCCAGGACCCAGGATCACACCCTGAGCCAAAGGCAGATGCTCAACCACTGAGCCACCTACGTGCCCTTCCATTTGGTTTTTATCACATCAGGAAAAGGGAAGCCCATAATTAAGCCACCCATGTCACATACTTTGTTGATATCTCCCTAAAACATAACCTAGCGTTATAACAATCTACCATGAAAGCTTGCCTAATGGGTCACACATACCTTGTATATGAGCCGGATAAAAAACCAGGACATCTCTATTTCCAGACATAATAGGAAAGGTGAGAGTTATTGATTAGTTGTCAAAATGTTGTTTTGTTTTGCTTTCAGAATGTCTATTGCATTACTTTCTCTCCCAAATTAGACTATTGCATAATTACATATCAATAATTTATTTTAAATAAACATCTAATAACTTCCATTTAGTTATTACAGCACAGGTTTATATATTTATAAACCAATGGTTTCCATTTTGGACATTGTCCTAGAATTTCCAGAGAGCACTAGGTAATTATTAAAATATTTTATTTTTATTATAAAAATGCACTTGGATGATATAAGTGATTTAGTTTATTGGGCAAGACAGCTTATGATTTGGAATCTACCCTGTAAAGTTAATATCCCTCTCTAATAAAGGATGAGGGAACCAAGACATAGTAAATTTAGCAGTAAACATATAGTCTTCATATTTTAAGACTGAAAGATTCAAGTGTTTCTTTCACTCCCTTTATATGTATGTTAAATGCTGTCACTGTGCAATATAGTTCTGAACTTTCAAATCTTGAAAGAAGGGCTGTGAATTTCAGGAAGAACTGTGTGAAACAGAGAATATATAATTTGTCTGTCATGGTGGTGGCATGGGAAGGAGACCCCATGTGAAAGATATCGTACCACCGAACCGTCTTGAGGTTTGGGTGAATGTGTTCTGTCCTTTGGCATGGGTCAAGGGCTGAATTTGCAGTAGGAATTTTCAGGGCTAAATAAACAAAAATAACTGCTTCCCTTGGGGAAGATGAGAGAGAAGATTTTACAAGACTGACCTCTAAAGAATTGTTGTATTAGATATGGAAATCATCCTGGTAGAACTCAGTTATGCTTCTGAACTCCCTCTCTACTCTCAGACGTCATCGTGGACCTGAAAGTGTGAACGTGGGAAACAAGATATGACACACTGTGTTGCTGTAGAGTTGTGCAAAGTATGCGTGCTTTTTAAAGTTTGTTTATGTAATACATCAAAAGCTAGATTAACTGAGATCCAGTCCAGTTTTTGTTACATTAAGTGAGCTTTTAAAAAAAACACATATTTCATCTTCCTCTGAAGATGAATACTAGGATAAAAACTTTTGTAATTGATAAAGCTACCTGTACATCATGGCTTTACTGGTAGAATTAGATCATTTACCTAGTAAGTCCCTTGTAGTTGCAGTAACTAAAAAGCACAATTAATGGCATTCACAGCCTTTTAAGGTTTAGCACTTGAAGTTCTATCTCAAAAAAGTTAATCTAGTAAGCTTCTCTGCTAGGAAAAGTAGAATTTGGAATTTCCACAAAGTAGTTCAGAAAATCAAAAAAGACAGGATGGGTTTACCAGGAAGTGCATGACTCATATCCTTCCAATAATATCGTTTTATTTTAGGCACCACAAAAGCTGTAAGTACAAATAGTTACCTATTGAAAGATTTTAAAATGTCTCTGCAACCAGTATCATTGATTGATGCAGACAGAGGGTGGGAAGTGATAAGGGTGTCCAGAGTTTGGCATGCCCAGTATGCCTCCTTTTCTGTAGCCTACATTTTCCGGTTTTGAAGAATAGGAGTAAAGTGATGTTCAAGGCCCTCTAGGAAAGAACGGAGCTTCTTGGAAAGGTGTGCAGGTCTGGCCCCGGTGCCCCTGTCAGGGGTAACCTGTGACAGCACAGCTCTTCATCTCAGGGGCATCATGCTTTTTTGGAAATCCTTAGATCAAACTCACAAGAAAAAAAGAGGCATTCAGTGTATCACAGGGAGCCAACCGAAGCATTTCAACAAAGAGAAACAAAGCCTAGATCAGAAAACGTTCAGGATTAAACATCTAGCACTTAATTTACAAAAACCAAGCTGTCCGTAATTATGGCCTCATTCTGGCCTTTCATACTGAATGCATTGTCTGCCTCTCCCATCTCTAGCCTCCACCTGAAACTGGGTTGGTCATTAAGGCAAAATACTAACTTACAGATTATATATAAATCGCACAGCTAGACAGTAGCAACAAGACGAAAAGTTTGCTGGATGCAATGCATGTTAATAATTAAAACAAAGCCATAAGGTGAAACTTCTCAGATATCCAGACTTGTAGGTTGAATGAACACGTATACTCCCAGGCAAGATATTGATTGGAACGTAACAAAAAGGAGTCTGTTCCAGTGTAAAGTCTTAGCCTCCCAGTTGTTACAAGCAACTACAGGCACGTAATAGAAGCAATCATGTTTTAATGTCGCATCTTAGGATCTTGACAGAATATTTTAAAGCTAATTATTTCTATCAGAAAAGTGCTCGGGAGGCAGTGGCATGCTTATCATTGAAGTTTGGCATTTTTAATTTTTCTAGCAAAATGCATCATACGGCCTGAAGTGGTGATCTAAATTACAGCCTGTGTCTCAGCAAGACTTTCCTCATTACTAAGATCCTGCCCTTTGTTTTCAACTAGTTAGCAAGCTTTAAGTCGATGAGACTATCTCACTTGTTACTAAAAAGTAGAATGAAGAACATGAGTGAATTGATAAGAAGGACGCTTCTTTTTCTAAATTATAGATGCATCATGCATTTGGAAGTAACTGGAAGTTAGTGGTATTAATCTACCAACAACCAGTGTTACAAGGTCAGAAAATTAGAATCAGGGAAGAGAAGGAGGCTATGATACAAACCAATGAGGCAGGTTTTTAGAACAAATACAAATCTAGGTCTTAAATTCATTAGAGATGAGCACGGTATTCTGGAATTCTCCACAAAACTTCGCCGTGAACTGGGCATTATATAAAATGCTAATAGAAGTCATCAGATAAATTAAATCAATAGTGCTTGATGCTATTACATATGAAGAAAACATTCTTTAGTATCACAAATGGTCAGAACTGGCCCAACCAAGGTTTTGTCACTGATTGTGGTGGGAGCTGTTGTTGGGCGTACAGTCATTCCCTTGTCATTCACTGTCTCTCTAACCCTGCCCTCAGCCAGCCTAATGGGAAACAAGCAGAAGACTTTCAGTTCTTACCAGTGTCAGAGGTTCTAGGTCCAGGCACAAGTACCTCCTTAATGACTTACAAGGACTCTCTATTAAATCATTCCTGGTGGAAGGCAAAGAATTTTGCTGCTCTTCAGTGGAAGGTTTAAACCTTCCACTGGGTATCTGATTGTACTTAATTAGAAACCAAACATTTTACCATGGTCCATAGACCCAACAGAATCTAACAGTAGTCTATCTGCATTCTCGACTAGAATTTTTCTGTTTTAGAATGAGACAAACTAGATCTCACCTCAGGGCCTTTGCATCTGCTACTCCCTATGCCAGACTCCACAGTGATCACCTAGTTGCCTGAATGGCCGGCTTCCTCTCATCTTCAGATCTTTGCTTAGATATCATCTCTTCAAAGAGCTCTTTCTGACTCCTAGATATCTCTTTCAAATCATTCTTTTCCTTTATAACATTGAGTAATGCCACTATTTTATGCTTTATTGTGCATCTATCACCTCTGCCATCTCCAACACAGAGATGTAAGCTCTCCAAGGGCAGGGACTCTGCCTTGTTCATTGCTGTAGCTTCAGCTCCTAAGAGACATAGGAGGTACTCAATAAATATTTTTGATTAATTAATTGATGATGAGAAAAAATTTCTCTATTTCATTTCTGGTTTCCTTTCCAGAGCAATAAAGTAGGTACTAGGCTCCTTCTCTTCATTTCTAGTTGTTTATCTTCTTAAGGTGATTTAGCTTGTTAAAGGTGGAAGGAGATAGTCCATTGAGGGCACAAAAACAGACAGTGTCATTGGGAAGTCAGGGAGAGTTACCCCAGCACTTATTGCTGAGGAAAAGTCAGATGAAGTGGGGCATGTATAGCAAAATGAAGTGTCGGTTAATAGGAGAGGATCTGACCCAATTATTTGAGAATTCCCAATATATTCACAAATATATTTTTCATGCTGGAGAATATAGCTATCTTCCTGCAAGGACTGACTTCTGGTTACAGGACTAAGATAAGTCATGTAAAAGAACCACAGATTTAATGATAAAAGCAAAGACAGAAATCCAGGAGGGAAAGAGGACTTGAGCAAATATAGAAAAGCAGGAGAGGGAGGCACCTGGGTGGCTCAGTGGTTGAGCATCTGCCATTGGCTCAGGTCTCGACCCTGGGGTCCCAGGATTGAGTCCCGCGTTAGGCTCCCCAAAGGAGCCTGATTCTCCCTCTGCCTGTGTCTCTGCCTCTCCCTGTGTCTCATGCGTAAGTAAATAAAATCTTAAAAAAAAAAAAAAAAAGAGAGAGAGAGGAATATACTTCACCAATGAGTAATTCTTACTTGTCAAGGATTCAGAGTGCAAAACTGTGGGATAATGGACTGGAAATGTTAGTTTATGCCAGAGTTTGTTGAGCTTTGAATGTGAGGCTTTGGACTTCATAGTTTCACTAGAGAAGCACGTGTTTTCAGGAGGCATATGGTAATGACATTTATTTTTTACTTATTTATTTATTTATTTATTTATTATTTATTTATTTATTTATTTATTTATTTTTTGGTAATGACATTTAAGTAAGAGGAGTGTACCCTCAGTGTAGAGGCTAAAGCACAGTTTCATATAGAACTGAAAATGGTGAGGAGATTTGGGGAAATATTTGCACATATTTTATGTCTAAGGAGTGTCCTACGTAACTGCCTAGTATACTTCTGTTAGCTCATCTGCCTGTCAGCTTTTGCTATGTTACTTATTATATTTGTGGTTCTGGTTTGCTGTGGTCAAACCAGCATTTCTCTGAGAAACAGCACATCAACGAATCAAACCTTCATCTGCACTTAGATAAACGATTTGAATTGATTAGCAGTTGTGAAATATTCTGCTGTGCTTGTGTATTTTCAGTACAAAATCTAGACCAGACCAACAAATAGCCAACACTATAAACAAAATTGTTATCAATCAAACTAAAATGTTAGCTTCAACTGAGAAGCAGATCATCATGAGATTTTTTTCCTTGAGTTTGCCAATTCAAAGTCCAGATGCTTGCTTCCATATATGCTAAAATATTTCTAATAATACTGGATCTAATCTTGACCAATTTTATTTTAGTTTCTTATGGTTTGTCTTTCTCTAGAAAAAATAATCTGCTCAGTGGTAATACATATTTCTTATTAAAATGTCTGATCTTGGGGTGTCTGGGTGGCTCAGACAGTTAAGCATCAGCCTTTGGCTCAGTTCATGATCTCGGGGTCCTGGGATTGCGTCCCACATCGAGCCCTACATGGAACAGGAGCATACATGGGCCTCCCTGCTCAGTAGGGAGCCTGCTTCTCCCTCTCCTTCTGCCTGTCACTCCCCCTGCTTGTACTCTCTCTGTCACATAAATAAATTTTTAAAAATAAATACATACATACATACATAAATGGAAAGCCTGGGTGGCTCAGGTCTGCCTTTGGCTCAGGCCGTGATCCTGGGGTTCTGGGATCAAGTCCCACATCACAGTCCCTGTGGGGAGCCTGCTTCTCCCTCTGCCTATGTCTCTGCCTCTCTCTGTGTCTCTCATGAATAAATAAATAAAATCTTTTTAAAAATTAATAAATAAATAAAAATGTTTTGTCTTTTTAAACTCTAGGCTGTAGTTAGAATCTGTGGGTATGCAAACTGGTATTTGGGGAGGAAATTAAGTCTATTATCATGTTATACTTTGTACAATTAGAGTCTCTAATATTCTAGAACCATACATTTGAACCATATAATTTTTAAAACTTGTGTATCACTGAATAAATAATGTATTGCCTTATAAATTATACATTTTATTTTATAGCTGACAAGTTAAGTGTGATGTTTCTCGTTATCATTCATTTAAAGTCAAGCATTCTAGCCCAAATAAGCTCCTTTGAGAGTGTGGGTCAGAGATAATACATTATGTGAAAGATTCTTAACTTGAGAGCATATATGAAGGAAAGTTGGATGGGGAGCTCAAATTGGAAAAGTACAGGAAAATATATCCATACAGTGCCTCCAAAGAGTTCAATTGCTTTTTTTTTTTTTTTTAAACAGACTCATAAACTGGCCACACTTAAACCATTTGTGGTTTGCTAGAATTGCTTGTTTCATGAGGGGAAAATTTAGGAAAATAAGATAACTCTATGGTGCTGATCCCTTCATGATGAATAATGCATCTTGCATACATGACTAGTTTGTCACTTTTTAACATGCAATATTCACTTGTTTAGCTACAAAATCCACTGAATCATTCTCTTTAAGAGTCCAAATATTCTAGTGTGCCTGGGTGATGTCATCCTGGAGGTAATCAACATAGTTCAGTGGTTTTGAAGATAAATTGAAACTTGCTAATTATATTCATCTTGTGAAAACTCAGATTAAAAAGAGACAGCCATATGCAAATTAGATACATGCAGCCCAACTGAATTATATTGTTTCATGTCTGTGCTTTCTAAATAATAGATAAGGTAACTATACAAAATGATTCTTTTGAATCTTCTGACAAGCATGATTTATGGTGTTTCTAAGATGTATTCTTTGCTTAATAGGCAAAAGAAAGGCTTTACTTTCCCACTGATCTAATATTGCATGACTTTATATTATAATGTAGCTACATTTAGAAATGAAGGGGGAGGGGAGAATGGATGTAAATTACATCTTACCAAAATGTACAACAGGTATGAAATTGAAAATTGCTGTTTTAGCATGCAAAGTGGAAAGCCACAATTAATTGTTTTTTTTTTTTTTTTAATGTACAACAGACATCATGGTGAACTTTGTAGAAATGTAGTACAAACTCATCGTTAAAGCACTTTGACATTATGAACACCTTAGGGGGGCAAACTTTGCTGAATTTGAAATAAATCAGATTAATGTATTTTCTCCCATCTACAAGAAATCACTCACAATATTTCTGAAGAAAAATGTAGGCCAGAGGGATAGAATGATGCCCCCAAAAACCCTCATCTATTTTGACTAGAGTGACCAGATGCCTCTGTTTGCTTGGAGCAATGCAAATTTATTCTTGTTGTACTGGTGCTAACTATAAATAGTACTACCTTTGATTTTCTTAAGTGTCACTTTTTTTTGGGTGATAGATTATGATTACCTTAATAATTATTTACCATAGCAAAATAAGGACCAAGCTTAGATGGTTGAGCATTCTTAATAGTCTTTTATCTTGCTTTTTTAGTTCATGCACAAAGGAATCTTGGGTTAACCAGAAAGGTGTGGGGGACTATATCTTTAATCACACAATGCTGGAACCTCATCCTTGGGGTACTTTTAAATGAGATCTCCTAATGGTCAACCCAAAACTAAACATGAGTGTAGCTGTGTGTCATGGGAAGGGGTGGTTCCTCCACATTTGTTTTTCCATTAAATCACCTAGGATTTGTTTTTATCTTTGTTCTACTTTTCATGGATACCTTCTATATTTCTGCCCTTTTCAATATTAATTTTCTTCATCTATTTCTATCCCCTCTTCTAGCTTTATTTTTGTAGAAGGATGATAATTCTCTTTGCTATGTTTGATCTTTTTTATATCCCCCCAAAAAAACCTCTTATCTCTCCTCTCTCACTCTAATATAAGTTCCCATTATAAATGTAAGGTTGCCCTGATCCTTTGTTCTGTGTTGTCACTTGTTCTATGTGATTTCAGATTTATTTGGTGCAATACAAGAGTGTTAACTAGGATACAGGAAAGGACTATTTCAGTGTTATTTGTACCAAATAAAGTTGAAGTTTCAAAAAGAAGTGCATTACCTTAATCATGAAATTTCCAAATCATTCTTATTAAGAGTATATCATAAGAGACATGAATAGATGTGGTTCTGTAGTTTTTGTGGCTGAGCATTATTCTATTAATCTTTTTATTTTATAGGTAATAAAATTTAAGTATTTTCAACTTATTCCAACTATTTATATCCATGCAAAGTTTTATGTTCTTTTAAAATATTTCCCTTTTCCTTTTCTTGTTCCTTTCTTCCTTCCTTCCTTTTATCCCCCTCTGAAAACACATTAAGAAATAAGGAAAATTGGAAAAAAATGTAACGAAATAGAATAACAACAGTGTACTCCAAGTCAATAGCAGATACTTGGATAATAATGCCACTTGTACTATTAACATAAAACACTTTTAATAGTAGTCCAAGGTGAATCTAATGAGATTCCAGGTCAGGGTTGAATTGCTGGGTATGAAAGTTTAGCCACGCAGCCAGACAGACAATCATGTGATGCCTGTGAATAGCTGTTCCAGACCCAAAACCCATTACTGAGGATGTCTTCTGAAAGATGTATCTGATTGCCTGAGTCCCTTTCAGGCCTGGGGTTCAGCCTTGATTTTATACCTCTGTTCTGAAACTGAGAGGAATTAATTGATCATGTGTGGACCTCTGATTTCTATACATGACTTAGGGATCATTGGTTTCCTTCATTTGATGGCAGCCTTGGAGAAAATCATAGCCCCCTCATTAATTGTATATTTCATCTTTACTTACAGACTTGACTTGAAAATTTTCAAGGGAGAATCAAAAGATTTTTGTAGCAAAAATAATGAAAATATGATTATAATTATAAAATATTACTAAAATGTGACAAAGTACTTGTCACTTAAATATAATAAATTATTCATACCTTTATACACGTTTATAGATATACTAAACAGCAAATTAATGGATTTACTACATATATTTTAACTCCTTCATGTTTATAGCATCCCAGATATTTAAAAATATGTCTGAATCTTGACCTGTATTTGAGAATAATTTCTATGTTATAGTATAAAAGTTGATAATGGAGTAAAAAATAATACTAATCACACTTGACCATGTAGGTGAGTTTGTTCTATTGAGCTAATTACAAAGGGTACAAATATATACCTTCCTTAAAATTCACTTTTTTAATGGCAATTGTAAAGTCAAAGAGAACAGAACTATTAAATGATGATCAACCTCCTCAAAATGTATCTGGAAAGGCACTAATTATTGACTATTTACCAACTACCTTCTAATTGCAGAGCACAGCTGCCTTTCTTAGGTGTTTTATTTATGTCAGTCACCTAGTGAAAGCCTTTGATGATTGATGAATGTGTAATGTACATTTATGATCTGCAGCCTCTAATGTAAAACATCTGTGTACTAGAGAAGGCAGCCAGGAGGGGAGACTATGTGTTGAGAAATGATTCGGAACCAAATTATTCTGGGTGATAGTGCTTGGACAGGGAGAGTACAAATTGCCCATCCAGGGCTCACTGGAGATCCCTGCTTGCATGGAAGGTACAAGAGGAGGCATGCACTCAGTGGCCCAAGACAGAGACCCTTTCCCCTCCTTCCATCCCATCTGTTACTGATTTTGTCTTCTAAATGAACCTAGACTGCAAGAGAAACAATCCATTTTTTTTTTTCTTTCTCTTCTTCAGCTTCTCCCCTGGTTCAGGTCATCATCACAGTAGGATCTCAAGCAGACTCCTGGAACTGCCAGTAATGTTCCTAAAATGACATTTCATTTTCCTGCTTACCACTGCCTAGTACCTGGCTCCCATTCTACCTTCAGGATAGTCTTTCTTCTCTGGACCCACAAGGTGATCACTTAGCCTTTTGCCTCACCAGCCCCATCTCTGCTTCACCCCATCTGGATACTCCGCAGTCCTCTATACACTAGGGAACTTCTGGTCATAGCTGGAAGGTGCACTCCATAAGACTTGGCACAAGTTATTTCCTCAAAGTGTGTCTTCATTTCTTTAATTTTACTCATTTTCCAGGCTTCAGTTCAAATGCTGCTGCCTTAAGAAGGTGCTGCCTTAAGGAGGCCTTGCCTCCCTGCTCCCCACCATGCAAGTGATGTGCCCCTTCCTATATGCTTCCAAAGCATTTTTACCTTTATTTAGAATTATTTGGATTGCTAAGTTATTTGTCAAGCCATCAGCCTCTGTGTGAGAATGAAGTTTGTCTTCTGAACCAAGAGTAATGCTAATCTCTATGACCAAGCCAAATGCCAGGTCCTGAAAGAATATAGAATGGCAGTCCTTAGGACCAAGCACAATACCAGGGTTTTAGACATTATCGTAAATCACGGAGGGGTGGGGGGGACTTCTTTCTCTAGGCCAGGAAATTTTGCAGTCTTTTAACATTAACAGGGAATGAGAAGTGTTAGGATAAAAAGAAACACAGTGACATGGCAAAAAAGGTTTTCAACTGCCCCTTTTATTCTCTACCCAATAGATTATTACACGGCTTACAAATATTTTCACATGCAGTTCAACTTTCTGTTTGTGAAATCTCTTTTGTTTGAAATGTTCAAGCAGATCAAGGGCATGCAGCCTTTTTTTTTTTTTTTTTTTTTTTTTTTTTAATTCTTCCGTTTGGAGGTAGGATGGAGAGGCAGGTGCAGAGGGAATGCCCTCAACTAGGCATCTGCCATAAGAAAGAATGGCTCTGGCCCTGTATGAAACATTGCTGGAGGCAGAAATGAAATTCAATCATCATCTCTTTCCTCATTTAAGATGGGTTCAATGGGCAGGTCCCTCTTTACCTTTCAGATATAACAGTCAAAAAAGTAAGCTGTTTGCTTTTTTTTTTTCTCCTGGATTGTTTGCAAAATGAATCTTTGTAAACATTATAGATGCAATTCATTCAATAATGTTAAGTGTAACTTTCCAAGAAAGATACACACATATCTTAATCAATAGAAATTCCCATATTTCTCCTAAAACAGAAGAAAAATAAAAATCCCTAACTATATAGTGAATGAAAGAGGACATGAGATCTAAAATGGAATATTCAGGGAGATCACCTGGGACAAAGAGAGGGAACTCAAACTCATGTGAATGAGTGTAGAAGCCATCCTTCTCTTTAGTTCCTCCCAACCTCTTGCAGCCGATTATTCCCAATCTTCCTCTCCTTGCCTACTTTCTGTCTCCCTCCCTGGTTAAATTTCATTTTCTCGGTGAGACCTTCCCTGATGATTCAAAACTCCACATTCTATGCATATTCACTTCCACAGTTTCCCAGTCTCCTTATTTCCTTAGTGGTTTATTTGACCCCTATAGAACCAAGTGCCATCTCTTTTACTACATTGCCTATTCTGTTTATTGTTTATCTTCCTGCATTGGAATGCAGGCTCTTTGAGGGCAGGCGTTGTTGACTTTACGGTTCACTATGGTATTCACAGAGCCTAGGGTAGAGCTGCCATATGCTAGGTACTAAACAGATTCTTGTTGAATGAGTATATGCACTGCCGAAGCAAACACTCTTGTTGAATGAATAAAAGAACTTTACTTGTGGTTGGTCTACAGTTTTCTGACTCAGATTTGTCCTATGAAGATTTTCATTCTCTATCCTTTCTATGTTTCCTTCATTTTCATCTTAGAAACTAATATTTCAGTGTTTCCATACTACTCATTACTTTTCAGTTGCTCTGTTTTGCCAATATCCTCTGTCTGTAAGATAAATAAAAGGAGATAAAGCATATGCAGATAGATGTAGAAAGAAAGATATATAGATACCTTCAGTCTTCAAATTTTAAAAATCCACATTAGCGTGTCTGGGTGACTCAGTCAGTTGAGCATCTGCCTGCCTTCAGCTCAGGTCATGCTCCTGGGGTCCTGGCATCAGGCCCCATGTTGGGGTCCCCACTCAATGAGGTGTCTCTTTGTCCCTCTGTCCCTCTCCTGTCTCATGGTCTTCCTCTCTCTCTCTCTCTCTCTCTTTCTCTCTCGAATGAAAAATAAAATCCTAAAAAAAATCTACTTCGGGGCACCAGGGTGGCTCATTCATTTGAGTACCTGCCTTTGTCTTGGGATCATAATACTGGAGTCCTGGGATCAAGCCCCAGCAGGGAGACTGCTTCTCCTTCTGCCCCTCCCCTTGCTTGTGTGCACACTCTCTTTCTCTCTGTCAAACAAATAAAATATTTTTAAAAATCCACAATAATTGGGACATCTGAGGGGCTCTGTTTTTGAGTGTCTGCCCCGTGATCCCAGGGTCCTGGGGTGGAGTTCCACATGCGGCTCCCTGGATGGAGCCTGTTTCTCCCTCTACCTATGTCTCTGCCTCTCTCTATCTGTGTGTCTCATGAATAAATACATAAAATCCTTTTTTAAAAAATCCGCATTAAATATGCCTTTGAATGTATTGTTTACATGTAATTTTGGGTAGTGAAGTGTTCTTATACTAATTTTAATCCATGTATACACATGTGTGTGCACACATACACACACACACACATATTAGTAGGCTCCTCTTTCCCCAAAAATCTGACTTAAGGGAAATTAGAAAGCATTTTATTCATTTTCAATTTTGTTTTTCACATTGTTGAATGAATACTAACAATCACTGATAAAAATGGGAATAGAGGAGCATTTGGCTGGCTCAGTTGGTAGAGCATGTGGTGCTTGATCTCAGGGTTGTGAGTTCAAGCCCCACATTGTATATAGAAATTGATGAATTTACGAATGAATAAATGAATAAACGTTTTAAAAACTAGGAATAGGGAATTTGAATTCATTCACAGTGATGAAACTAATAAACTCCAACAATTTTTGTCTTTTTATTTTTTTTAGTAATTAGACATATCACGTTGTGAGGAATTATGTCATGAGATCCTTTTGAAACAATGTAAAATGTGCAGTCCAACTAATTAATAAAATATTAGCCCAGAGTCAATATTTATGATTATTTGTAATGTTATATAGCTAATTACAGTTAGAGAGGCTGATGTGTATTTATACACTAGCTGATTTTAATTTTTTAGAGATTTTATTTATTTATTAATGAGAGACACAGAGAGAGAGAGAGAGAGAGAGAGGCAGAGACACAGGCAGAGGGAGAAGCAGGCCCCATGCAGGGAGCCCGACACAGGACTCGATCCCAGGTGTCCAGGATCACGCCCAGGGCTGAAGGCGGCGCTAAACCACTGAGCCACCTGGGCTGCCCCACTAGCTGATTTTATGTTAGAATTTATAAAATCTTGTCATTAAAACAAGACAAGATGTAAATGGCAAATGCAACATTCCTATGTCTAATATTCCACACGCCTCTAGTGAGACTATAGCCTAACATGCTATGGACATGAAGAATCGATGCACATTATTATCCACACTTTATCAGAATACCCACAGAACCTGTGCAGTGCTCACTAGACATGTTGGAGCAAATGATATCTTTATCACAGCTTCTGATAGTCACATCAGGAAACAGTTTGTTTCAACCAATCAATCCATAATGCACTTTGTCAATCAAGGGAGGTAAAAATACAATGATTAAATTCCATGCAAGTTATGAAAAAATAGACTTTACACTGCAGCCTCTGTTTCTAGTTGCTAAAGTTTGTGGAAATGAGTTCTGTGAATGGGAAAATGGATTAATCTTCAGCGTTAAAAATAACTTTAATTATAATTTAATTTTTATAATGTGAACTTTCTTGTTACTCTGATTTTATCCAAAGGCCTTCAGTTAATAATAATTGTCTATTTTTTTTCCATTTTAAGAAACACTAACATTCACTGCAGATTCCCTACTCCTAGAAACTTGCTGTCACTCTGTATTTTGTGTTACTCGTTTGTTCTTTTATAGAAAGCCATGTTTAATGGGTCTGTTCCACTATTAGTCATGAAGTGACAGGGGAGTGGTGGGGAAGATTAATGGTATCTATGAGCTTTAATAACATTTTTTATTGTAGGTCATTTCTGGTATATATAAGATATGTTTCTGAATTTAATATTTTCTGTATGAACTTTGCTTAAGTCAAGCATAAGCTGTCTTCACAATTTTTACAGTTTGTTTATATATCTACTGTTATTAACATTATATTATTTAATCAGTGCATTTTTTAAAAGATTTTATTCATTTATTCATGAGAGACACAGAGAGAGGCAGAGACATAGGCAGAGGAAGAAGCAGACTCCATGCAGGGAGCCCGATGCAGAACTTGATCCCAGGACACCAAGATCAGGACCTGAGCCAAAGACAGACACTCAACCACTGAGCCACCCAGGCATCCCTAATCAATGCATTTTAAAAATAATATTTATGGGAATTAAAAATGGAATTTGAAGACCATATAACCTCTGAAATGTCCTCTTGTGAAATGGCAATAGTATATATTGAATTTTTCTCTCAAGCAGGCCATGTAATAAATTCTGAAGAACTTGGTATACTTTCCAAGCAAGTATGATTTAAAGTATAAATTAGAAGCTTAAAGCACTATCTAAATCCTTAAGATTTTTGTCCAACAAAAGATGGACAATACTCAAGGATTTTTATATACTTTATGCCTTTCGAAAGCATTTCTTTCAAAGAAAGACTTAAAAAAGAAAAACATGTATGTCACATATCATTTTTTTAGTTTTAGAAAAATTAGATGATATTCTTTTATCATTGTATTATTGTTTTAATATCTATAATTATTACAGTTAATGTTTTACATACATATATATATTAAAATACATGCTTGCATGGCACACTTGCCATTGGCGTTCTATATACTTCTGAGAGGCAAATATATACAAAACCAGTTCATAATAGATGGTAGGGTGTAACAAATGTCACACATGTGTATTAGAAAATAAAACAATAGGAATTCTGAAGAGGAGGAGAGTGGTAGAGGCTAGAGAGCAAGGGAAGCATTGGGGAGGAAGTGAATTCCAGCGAGATCTCAAAGTTCTAATGTGTGTTGGCAGAAAATGGAGTAATTTGGAGAGATACTCTAGCTCTCCCTTTGTTCTATCCTCAGTGCCTGGCAGAGGCCATAAAAATTACTTGTTAAATCCAAGAATAGGATTTTGGAGCTTCTGCATCTTTGTCTAGATGCAGGAGATGGGACAAGAGGTGTTAGATTAGACACTGAGGGAGGAAAGACATAGGGTAAAGATATCAGTGTGGCCCTGGCAAAGGGTTCATGTAGGGAATGTCAAAGCGAGGTTGGACAGGCATTTGAAGCCAGAATGGAGGGAGACTTGGAGACTCTAGACTATAACTAATGAAGGAATAATTGATATTTTTCAAGAGTAACATGTTAAAAAATCTGTGAAGAAAAGATTTATGCAATTATAAGGAATTGCCTAATCATATCTGTCCTATAACATATAATTCCATCTAATAGCAAATGTCATTGTTTCATATGTTGACACAGTATTCTACATTCTCTTACATGCAACTATTGTGATGAACTTAAAATTTCATCATCTGGGAATCTGAAGTCTATAAAACCCAGTAAGTTGATGGTAGCAGAAATAAGATCAGCAAGAAAATTTCTTATTACGAGTCCAGTGTTCTTTAAAACCCTTACCCTGTGGCTCAGTCTATTAGATGTCTGCCTTTGGCTCCAGTCATGATCCCAGAGTCCTGAGATTGAGCCCTGTGTTGGGCTCCCTGCTCAGTGGTGAGTCTGCTTCTCCCTCTTCTTCTAACCCTCTCTCCTGCTCTTTCTCTCTCACAAGTGAATAAATTAAAAAAAAAAAAATCTTAAAACCTTTAGCTCAAGAGTAGTTATCTATTATTTTGAAGGTTTAAACTGTTTTGGATGATGCTGCCCCAAAGAAAGGAGAAGATACTTAATTAAGTGCATCTCTTTATTCTTATTTTGGGACTGGAAAGCCTAGTGATAACCAGGAAAAACAAATGGCCACTTCCTTCTACCCTGTGGCACTACTTAAGAGCATAGCAGGAAAAACATGCTTCCTTTGCAGGAGAGGATTATTCCCAAGAATGTGAGGAGCCAGAGACAAGACGAATTTATTTTTGTTATTGCTGTTAATCACTGGAGGTTATATGAGTATAGAAGGATGAACAGATTTGGTCAGAACATCTACTAGGCTTTGAAACTCAAAGGGTGGGGTGGATGGTATTTGGTGCATTGCTTCTCTCCTGAGGCAGGGTGAGCTTCATGAGCTAATAAGTCTTTTCCATCTGTGATATCAAAAGACAGATTTTTACAGCATTTGGCGGGGAGGGGTAAGCATTTGGGGACCAAATGGAGATTATATAGGAGAAAAATGAAGGGGAAAGCTGCCTTTTTGGCTTTGGCATGCACCAGACTCAAGCACATCCATAAACAACATCCCACCCCAACCCCAAACAAAGATAAGCTGGAATACCACTCCAGAACCTGCCACGTGTTGACATTTTTTTCTTTCTACGCTCAATTTTTGTGTCAGTAGTTTCAATTTAGTCTCCACATTCTATGCATATTGTTCTGAAAAGGTATGATCAGATTAAGATTATACAAACACAAAGATCAAGCTGATGGAGGAACCTCACTCTCTCTCTCTCTCCCCCTTCCTCAAAGCTATTGACTTGAAGAGGCATAAAGCATTTCTTCTGATTAGTTCTAGCTACTGGGGAAGGAGGGGAAAAGAGAAGCACAATGTGGACTGTAAATTATTTACACACAACACACACACACACACACACACACACACACAATTTATGTTGGTCCAGAATTTCAGAGACCTTGGATTTTGAAGCCTACTGAAGAGTGGATTTTTCACTCTTAATGCATGCTCTCTGATCTGTCTATTCAGTAAGACACTTAGAGAGCAACAGTTTTGCAGAGGAAGTAGTGCAGAATGGTTAAAGCCTGCTCAAAGTGAGACTGCTTCTCTGAGCCTGACTCTCTCACCGAGGTTATGCAACCTTGGGCAAGCACTTGCCTTCTCAGCTACATTTCTCTCATTGATGAAATGAAGATGGAAACAGTGCCCAGAGTTGTTGTAAGGACTAAATTAAAGAACACATTCTGTGCACATAGGGAAGGCTCAATAAATATTCTTTATTAGCATGATCTTGTGCCAGGCACAACCTCAACCAGACGCTCATTACTACTTAGAAATTCTTGCATTCATCTGTTGTAGACTCTGATTTGCATTCTTCACAGTGGCCTTTGGAACAATTTCACCCAGTTCTGGCGAGACTTTACCATTTTAGATAGCGCAATCTTGGAGGGCTAGGATTGTATTTTATTTATTCTTACATTTCCCATATTGACACATAGGTAATGAAAACACTTATTGAATAAATATGGAAAGGGCAACAAGTATTTATTGAGTCCACTGTCTTTATTCAGCATATAATTTAGTTGCATAAGACAAACATAAAAATAATGAGAAAATAATGCAAGTGAGAATATGATGAAGCACACACTGTATACAGAGAATAAAGGCTATCGTCTTTAGGAGAGGAGTAACATCAGTGAGGTTGAAGACAGTGATCTGAGACAGAATTTTATTTGTGTCTTGAAGGATAGGTAGTTTAGATATGCAGAGGGGATAATGGTATAATTTCCTGTGAAAAGTCATTATACATTTCTGAACAGAAAAGTGGCAGGTTGATGACAGAAATGTTCAAAGGAGACTAGTTTATAAAACCTTTAAAGATATCTTGGGGCAAAGAAAGAAAATGTTACACATGCTTTTATAAGTAAATCTTTTAGCTTTATAGACATAGGGGGATTATAGAAACTATCCAGTTTTCCCCATCATTGGACAGATTAGAATATAGAGCCCATAGCAGTTTAATAATTAAAAATGGGGAATTGAGTAATTTTTAAAAGATATGTGATGGATAATATCCATAGACTTATTATAGTATGTGCAGGAAATGAGCTCCCTTTTCATCATATCCAGAGGTGATGGCAGAGGCACTATCAGTTTTCAAGATTGTGAGGTGAGGGTGCCTAAGTGGCTCAGTTGGTTAAGAATCTGCTTTTGGCTCAAGTCGTGACCCCAGGGTCCTGGGATCAAGCCCCACGTTGAGCATCCTGCTCAGTAGAGAATCTGGTTCACCCTCTTGCTCCCCATTTTTTTTTCATTCTCTCTCTCTCAAATAAATAATACAGCTTTTAAAAAAGATTGTGAGGTGAGGTCTTCCCATTTCCTGGTGTGATCAATCAATGTGCAAATCGAACTTTACACATTCACTATGAAAAAAGAATGCTACATGGGTTAAAGTTGGGTCTGAGACTTGGGCATATAGCCCAGTTAGTGTACCACCCTTCCATAATACATTAGTTCCTTTAACTAATGGTTCCAAAGGTGCATGGAACAGAATTAGTCATCAGATAAGAACCAAAGGAAATAGATTGTGTGATCGTGCTCTCTCTGTATTCAATGGAAAGGCCGAACCAGAAGTTATTGATTATGTGTGTGGACATACATAATACCTGACAGGGCACTAGTTTAAAATGAGTATAAGTTTCCTGACCTGCCTTTCCACTCAGACCCCTACATATATCTAGCTAGATGTGGCCATGAGAGATCCTCTTGACTGCAGAGTCAAATAATGAAATTCGTGCAAAGATGGAGTTTCTTGTTGAAAAATAGAGGTCATTCAAAAAATATGGGATTTAGGTTCTATCACAAAAATCCCCAAGTGTTGAGGAACAACATTTTGGAAATGACAATTAAAACCATTTTTATGGGGGATCCCTGGGTGGCGCAGCGGTTTAGCGCCTGCCTTTGGCCCAGGGCGCGATCCTGGAGACCCGGGATCGAATCCCACGTCGGGCTCCCGGTGCATGGAGCCTGCTTCTCCCTCTGCCTGTGTCTCTGCCTCTCTCTCTCTCTGTGTGACTATCATAAATAAATAAAAAAAAATTTAAAAAAAACAAAAAAAAAAAACATTTTTATGGGCAGCCCCGGTGGCTCAGTGGTTTAGCGCCGCCTTTAGCCCAGGCCCCGATCCTGTAGACCCGGGTCGAGTCCCGTCAGGCTCCCTGCATGGAGCCTGCTTCTCCCTCTGCCTCTGTCTCTGCCTCTGTGTGTGTGTGTGTGTGTCTCATGAATAAATGAATAAAATCTTTTTAAAAAATTATTTAACATTTTTTTTCTTTTTCACAGGAGATCCATACAGATATTTAAAGTATATATTTTTCCTCCAAGGGGTTAACTTTTTCTTCACTGTTTCTTCCTTTATTTAGTAGATTGAATTTATGACTGTGTCTTCTCTTGAAAGTTCTGTTGTGTTTTATGGTAGTCTTCCCATCATCTCTCCTCCCAGTAGATGTGGAACCATTATTTAAAGACTTATTGCCAGAAGTATCAAGATTTTATAGAAAGCAGAAAACATTGAGAAAACATGATATGAAATCAAAACTAGGGATTGCAAAGGTATTAGAGGAGGAGAATTAACATGAAAAAGTATAGGCTCTGGAGTGTGACTGCTTGAATTCACATTCATTCTACCACATTACGGTGGTCCTGGAATCGAGTCCCACATCAGGCTCCCTGCAGGGAGTCTGCTTCTCCCTCTGCCTATGTCTCTGCCTCTTTCTCTGTGTCTCTCATGAATAAATAAATATTTTAAAAAAGGATACAAGGCTAGAAAATATCACACACACTGTATCTTCTTTTTCTGAAAGCTCCCCTTCTTTGCATAGTAAATTGGGGAAGAGGTCTTATTCTGGAGTAGAACATTTGTCAAATATATCTGGAAATGAAGCTTTCAACAAGAAAAAGAGTGTATCAATATAGGGAGCCTAAGAGAGATGCTCTTCTGTGCCTATGCTGAGCTCTGTTCAATGAAACGGACAGATCAGAACCCCTGGACTTTAAGGTTAAAAGCTCCTATTCCCTTACTAAAGATCTTCCCACTGGCAAAGCAAACAGAATTCTTGTACTACTAAGATCCTCTCCTCAGGCCATTGCCTGACCGTCAGTGTCTAACTTAAGTGCCAGGAAACATTTAAAAAAAAAATATTCCTAATGGTTAGTTCAGAGAAAGTAATTATACAAATTCTGAAATCCATACTTTTAGGGATTTATACTCTTCTATGAGACAATAACCCATGGGCATCACATGTGCAGGTAGACTACATTTTAGTAGAAAATAAGCTATAGAAGATTGAACACGTTCAGTGGGCCCTAGGAGGTGCCTGGATCCTGAAATCTCTCCTACATCAAACCTAAAACTCATTACTTTCTTTTTTTGAGAGAGACATGGACAGACAGACAGAGAGGAGAGAGAGAGAGAGGAAGAGAGAGAATCTCAAGCAGGCTTCATGCCCAGTAGAGTCTAGTGTGGGGCTCTATCTCAGGACCCAAATAATGACATGAGCCAAAATCTCAAGAGTTGGATGCTTACCCAACTGAGCTACCCAGGCACACCCAAAACTCGCTACTTCTTAAATTGCATGAAGTTCTGCTCATGGGCTTTTCACTTAGGTATATGAATTCACCCACCTAAAAATTGAGTGGTTCGCCTGGGGAGATTAAAGAAAACTGTTAGAATCCACACACTTTACTGTGCATTGGTTTAATCAGATGGCTTCCCTCACCAAATAACACAGGGTGCCCTAGGTGTACCACTGGATTTAGAGTTCACAGAACAGCTATAGTATAAAATACCTAAAGGAAGAAGGCAGAGGGGCAGCCTAGGTGGCTCAGCACTTTAGCGCTGCCTTCAGCCGGGAGTGTGATCCTGGTGACCGGGGATTGAGCCCCAACGTTGGGCTCCCTGCATGGAGCCTGCTTCTCACTCTGCCTGTGTCTCTGCCTCTCTCTGTGTGTCTCTCATGAATAAATAAATAAAATCTTTTAAAAAAGAAGAAGAAAAAGGCAGAGGGTGGAGGTGGCTGAGGGGTGACAGGTGGAACACAGGAGATGTAAAAGGGAATAGATCCCTTTCTTGCAACTGTCCACTCATCTCCCATATTTGGTTCACTGTAAAATTGTGCCTGGAGAAGAACTCTGGCCCTAATTGATGCTACTACAATGTTTTTCCAGTTCCAACAATTCAGAACATCTTATGGATCAAGTGCATTGTGTTTTAAATGAAAGCCTCAGCTTTAGTAGATTTTTCAAAAATATGATTTGACTTGAGTCTACTCCCTGAAATCTCTTCTAATTACTTTGCATTTTAAAATTCTATCAACTCAGGTAATAAAAGCAAATATAAAATATGTATGTGTTATTACTAATACATAGAATTTCTTAAAATTAGTACTAAAAAGTTGTAAATTTTTTTTTAAGAAATACAATGTTATGTTTAAAACATCATTTGAGCCTCATAAAAATTAATTATCCTTAGCCACAGTTTCTTTTTCCAATTTCATTTTCACAGGTACTTGCCAGTGTATTGTTAAAATAAGGCCAAGGGTCACCTGGGTGTCTCAGTCATTTAAACCTTTTGCCTTTGGCTTGTGTCATGATCCTAAGGTCCTAGGATCAAGCCCCACATAGGCTCCCTGCTCCATGGAGAGCCTGCTTCTCCCTCTCCCTCTGTTCCTCCCCCTGCTTGTGTTCTCTTTCTCTGTTAAATAAATAAAGTATTTTTAAAAAATAAAAAAATGAGGCCAACTTCAAAAATATTTTTTTTTGTATATACTTCCTAGACATCAATGATATATAGCCAGAAAGAAAGTTTATAGCTTAAACAGGCTGGAGTGGTTTCTTAAAGTTGAATGTGTATAAGAATTACCTGGAGAGATTGTTAAAATGCAGGCTCTGATTTAGTAGGTCTGGGATAAAATAGGAAGTTCTATATTTCTTTTTTTTTTTTTGAGATTTTATTTATTTATTTGAGAGAGAAAGAGATCACAAACCGGGGAAACAGCAGGCAGATGCAGAGGGAGAGGGAGAAGCAAGCTCTCCATGGAGCAGAGAGTCTATGTGGAGCTCAATCCTGGGACCTGGGATCATGACCCAAGCCGAAGGCAGATAGATGCCTAACTGACTGAGTCACCCAGGTGCCCCAGAAGTTCTATATTTCTAACAAGCTCCCGGGTAATGCAGATGCTGCTGGTCTGCAGACTTAACAGGAGACTGGAGATCCTGCCATTAATAATTACAAAGTAACCAAGAAGTTGTCTTGATTTCCTTTACCCTTTATCCATCTCTATTGGTCAACTGGTAATAGCCTCTGTAAGCAATACTCTAGTCTTTGAAATGTGAAGAATCTAAGCAGCAGAATGGATATCAAAGATAGCCTCTAGTGAGTCCCTCGAACATCTGCTCCCTCAGCAACAAGATCTGGTGTTTCCAGCCTGGGCAACCTTTTGATAACTCTACAAAAAGTTAGTTTAGTTGTTAATGGAAATGTCCCACCTACCCTCATTCTTACATTCATACGCATTTTGCTTAGTGCCATGGCATTCAAAGCACTCTTTCTCATGTATTATCTCGTTTTTACAGTAGCCTTCTGCAATAAATATATGAGTTATTATTCTTATTTTCATTTTATAGATGAGTAGCTGAAGCGTAAAGAGCTTTGAGAAATATCATAGAGTGATGTAGAGAAGCCAGGGATAGGCCTACTTGTAATGGGTTCTGGGATTCTTTATGCATAACCCAATCCTATCCTATCCCCTCCTCCCACTCATGGTTATGTAAAAAGAAACACATGAAAATAATATGCATACATTCCTTTCATTTAAGTGACTTCTGTTGTTCAAAACGCAAATCCCCTTTTTGCAGCCTGTCAGAGGAAACTACTTTGCTCTATGGAAGACACCACTTCTAAGACCTCCCAGCAGGGGGCACTATGGCATAGGAAATTCAGCTTTGTTGTTTATGGTTCCCAGGGTTTTCCTCTTTTTGTTTTTTTTGTTTTTTTTTGTTTTGTTTTGTTTTTCCACCCCTACTCTGTGTTTTCACTAGGTCCTTATTCAAATTTATTAGACTGGCAACATAAACTGCTGTTTATCATTGAAAACAGTTCATCATACTTTATCATTTCAGCATAGTTTTGTTTATAAATTAAAAAAAAAAAAAAAAAAAAGCTTTGGAAGAGATTATGGCTGATACAACAAAGATCAAGTTTCCTGGTAGGAAGCAGTTCAAGATGGCACCATAGGAAGATCCTGAATTCGCCTCATCCTACAGCATTCTGACTATAATGGATCAGCTCCCTCTGAAAAAGACCTAAAGACTAGCTCACCAGCTCCTGCACAGCAAAGGAGAAAAGGGCCACCTCAAGATGGTAGGAGACATCATCCATGGTAGGGCACCCTTCAGTCAAGATGGCTCTCACAGAGCAAAAGCTTCTCCCTAAAGAGTGAGGGTCTTGTGCCCCACAGCAGGGACCCCAATCCTTGGGACCAGTACTAGAGAGATGAGCCCCCAGATCATCTAGCTTTGAAAGACAGCAGGGCTTGGTTCTAGAGACTAAAAGGCTATAAGGAACTGACATACCACTTTTAAAGGGCTCCCACTCCGACTTGGGACCTAGTGTAAAAGTGGCAGGTTGCAAAGTGTCTAAACTATTTGTGAAGGAGTTACACTTGCTAATCTTACAGAATCTGCTGGAGAGGCAGGGTTCTGCTGGAACTGTCTTGGAAGAAGATGCTGACATGTGCCATTTTTGCACTCCGCCTCTACCTAGTTAGTGCATACAAGCTCACATAGTTTCTGCAATTTCCCACTGCCCTGCTAAAGTTCGTAGGTGTACCTTACCCCCACACTTCTAGCTACCCTCTGAAAACCCACGGGCACACTTAGCCACCTTACTAAAGCTGGAGAGTACACACAGACCACACAAAGGACTCTCTTTGATTGTCTAGCTCTGGTGGGCTTGTGTTCTGAGTCCCATGTGGCTGTAACAATTAGAGAGGCAGTTCTTGGCAGGCTGCAACCCCCAGGGCACTGCACAGACAGTGGACTGAAGACAACTCTGGTTTTCCCTTGATAAAGGCCTATTTATTTACCTTGGAGCTTCAGCACGAAGGGGCAGGCTTCAGTCAGGTTTGCCACACACCTAGAGGCTACAAATGTACTCTCACAGAACATAGGCCAAGAGACACCATCTTGTGTTCTTCCTCGGTATAGCTACAGCTCATCCATACCTCCCAGAAATGAGCCTATACACTCATCTAGTGTCCCAATTCTTGCAGTGTTGCCTAGGAAACACCCCCAGACCACCTGGTCTGGAGCCAAACAGTGTTTATGACTGTGATCACATGGTGTTTATGACTATGTATATGTTTCTATACCTTAAACTTGTGATCTGATGGTCTGACTCCAGTCTGAAATTAGGATCTGACCAAGATCACACTCTTTGGAACTATGGAAGGTCTTGGCATTCTCTCAACTGGGACCTACAAAAGTAAACCAGTCTTCTTAGACAATTAAAAAGATTCAAGAGCTAGAACAGGATTGATTGAACAACAAGGTTCATATCCTACACTAGACAACTCCTTAAAGGCTGTAAGAAGTAACTGTTACACCTAAGACATTGGAAGAAAGGCAGAAAGTCAAGCAAAATGAGGAAACAGAGGAATATGTTTCAAACAAAAGAACAAGATAAAATCTCAGGGAAAAAAATGAAACAGAAATAGGTAATTGACCTGATAAAGAGTTCAAAGTAATGGTCATAAAGATACTCACCAAACTTGGGAGAAGAATGGATAAAAACATTAAAAACTTCAACAAAGAGATACAAAATATAGGAAAAGTACCAAACAGAAGTTACAGAGTGGAAGAATACAATAACTGAGCTGAAAAATTATATACTGGAGGGATTTAAGACTGAATGAAGCAGAAGAAAAAAAGAGCAGTGGAACTCACCCAAACAGAGTAGCAAAAAACATAAACAATTTTAATAATAGAGAAAGCTTAAGGGAAATAAAGGACTATATCAAGCAAGATGAACATTAGCATAACTGGACCCCAGAAAGAAAGGAAAGAGAAAAGGGGGCAGGTAACTTATTTGAAAAAAAAAAATAATAATGGCTGAAAAATTTCCTAACCTGGAGAAGAAAACAGACTTCCAGATCCAGAAAGTCCAGAATGCTCAAAATAAAATAAAGCCAAAGAGATCCACACCAAGGCATAAATATTACAATTAAAATGTCAAAACTTAAAGTTAGAGAATCTTAAAAGCAACAAGAGAAAAACAACTCACTATTACATACAACGGAAACTCCTTAAGACTATCAGCAGATTTTTTTTTTTAAGCAAAAGCTTTAAAGGGCAGAAGGAAGCATGCTGAAACAAAAACAGAACAACTTCCAACCAAGAATACTCTACCCAGCAAGTTTATCATTTAGAATTGAAGGAATGACAGTTTTCCAGACAAACTAAAGGACTTCGTCATACTACACCAGCACTAAATCAGCCTTATAAGATTCATTAAAATGACTTCTTTAAGTTGAAAAGAAAGAGTACTAATTAGTAATAAGTAATATTACTTAGAAGTAATTATAAGTAACAATATTAGTAATTACTTATAAGCATTTAAAATTACTTCTAAGTAATATTAATTATTACTAAATAATTACTAATAAGATAATATACATGTGTAAACCTCACTAGTAAAAGTAAATATATAGTAAAGTTATGGATTAACCACTTACAAAGCTAGTATGAAGGGTAAAAAGCAAAAGTAGTAAAAACAGCTATTATGATTGTTAGGGGATATATAAAATTAAAAAGATATAAAATTTGACAACAAAAACAAAATGTGCTGGGGGACTTAAAATTGCAGTTTAGAATATATTTATATAAAGATCCTATCAACTTAAAATATGCAACACACACACACACACACACACACACACACATACATATGCATATGATATGTGTAAGTCTTATGGTAACCACAAAGCAAAAACCTATAGTACACAAAAGATAGTAAGAATATAATCTAAACATAACACTGACAAAAGTAATCAAATCATAATGGAAGAGAATAGAGGATGAAAGGAACAGAGAGGAACTACAAAACAACAAAACGGCAATAAATACATACCTATCAATCATCACTTTAAATGTAAATGGACTAAATTCTCCAAACAAAAGACATAGAGTAGCAAAATGGCTAGAAAAACAATACATCTATACATTGCCTACAAGAGAATCACTGCAAAAAAAAAAAAAAAAAAAAAAGAGAGAATCACTGCAGATGTCAAAACAAAACACAATGAAACAAAATTCATAGGTATAGAAAACAGTGGTTGTTGAGAGACAGGGTTGAGCATTAGGTGAAATGGATGAAAGGGGTCAAGAGGTACAAATTTCCAATTATAAAATGAATAAGTCATGGGGATATAATGTACAGCACACTGACTATAGTCAATAATATTTTAGTGCATACTTGAAAGTTGCCAAGAGAGTAAATCCTAAAAGTTCTCATTATACACACACACACACACACACACACACACACACAATTTGTGATTTGCTATGGTGACAGACTATAACTAGACTTACTATTATGACCATTTTGCAGTGTATATAAATATGGAATCATTATGTTGTACACTTGAAACAAATATAATGTTATGTATTAGTTATACTGCTATTTTTAAAGTTTCCCATAAATATTAGTTTCTCTTGTTTCTATACTTCTTAATTAATGGGTTTAGTAATTCAGATTGTAAAAAAAAATAAAAAATAAAGATATGAAGGCTCTATAACTTTGATCCCTTGGTACTATAGCAAATGCCTGTTGTGCTTACTTTTTTTCTGCTGCAGATTAATTTTATTTTCTAAACAGAGCAATAGATAAAAGAAGATAAACAATGCTTCTCTGAGTTCCTCAGGGTTATTATTTTCCACAGATCCAATCAGAATAAAAGGAGGCTATTGTAGGCAGGTCCAAGGTTGAACTGTTTCTTTTGTCAAATGTTCAGTTTAGTCTGCTAGGATTTTTACCCCTCCTTCATCCCCAGGCCAACAGGGGAGGAGAAGTCACCTTCCTAGAAGCAAATAATCTGAGCTAGGATTTTCAGGAAGTGAGAAGGCTCTCATGAGTTTGCATGATTTTTCCCAGTTTTGAATATAGCAACAAGATATTGAAATATCAGGAAAGGATATTGGAAAAATCACTCTGGTTGTGATCTAAGTAACCTTATTTTTTTTTTAATTTAAGTTCAATTAAAGCCAACATATAGGGGATCCCTGGGTGGCTCAGCGGTTTGGCGCCTGCCTTTGGCCCGGGGCGCGAACCTGGAGTCCCAGGATCAAATCCCACGTCGGGGTCCCGGCATGGAGCCTGCTCCTCCCTCCTCCTGTGTCGCTGCGCCTCTCTCTCTCTCTCTCTCTCTCTCATAAGTAAATAAATAAATAAATCTTTAAAATAAAAAAATAAATAAAGCCAACATATAGTATAACACCAGTGCTTATCCCATCAAATGCTCTCCTTCTTGCCTGTCACCTAGTCACCCCATCCCCCCACCCTTCTCTCCTTATACAACCCTTTATTTCCCAGAGTTAGGGATCTCTCATGGTTTGTCCTCCTCTCTAACTTTTCCCCATTTAGTTTTCCTGCTTTCCCTTATAGTCCCTTTCACTATTTCTTATATTCCACATATGAGTGAAATCATATGATGATTGTCCTTTGATTGCCTAAGTCACTTTTAAATGAGATTTTTTTTTTTTTTTTTTTTTTTTTTTTGGTAAGGAATCACCATACTAATCATGAGCTCTTGAGAGAACTCCCCTACCCCAGGAAGGCATCCATATGGAAGAATTGCTCCATTCTCCTCTGTGCCTTTGCCTTTCATCTGCCATTTGATGGAACCAATTAAAGATTTGTCAGATCAGGGCCCAGCTGCCTTCTGTCTAGTCTCATTGGGGTACCATGAGTCATGCTATGGAAGGAATGGAATAATCAAACTTTTTGAGCTGGAAGGAATCTTAGAGATTCTGTTTTATAAATCACTCAAGGGCCTCCCCTGCCCCTCATCTTCTCCCTCACCAGTGAGGAAGCCAAGTCCTCAGTCATCACATTGTTTCTCAAGGCATTCATTTGTAGCTCCAAGCAGAAGCCATAACCTCATTTTCTGATTCTCTTACAGTTATTTTTGGTCTTCAGCAGTGACTTTTCAAATCACTACCAAAGTCAATATTTGATTGAATCATATACATTAAGAATATTTTTACTAGCAGGACTTTCCATCTAAAACAAATGGATTTAGGGGATCCCTGGGTGGCGCAGCGGTTTAGTGCCTACCTTTGGCCCAGGGTGTGATCCTGAAGACCTGGGATCGAATCCCATGTCAGGCTCCCGGTGCATGGAGTCTGCTTCTCCCTCTGCCTATGTCTCTGCCTCTCTCTCTCTCTCTGTGTGACTATCATAAATAAATAAAAATTAAAAAAATGAATAAATAAAACAAATGGATTTTAAAAAATATTCTGATTTTGGTAGCATAAAACTCATTAGTATAAATAAGCATCTTATCAAATTTAAGGCAAAAGATGAATCTGAAAGGCTAAGCAAAATGCTTGGTACCAAATGGGAGGAAAATATGGTAATAGGACTGGAGATATTGAAAAAAATCATGGAAGAAAGTTTAAATTTGAGATATTACGCTAGTCAATTCACTTTTCTTAGATTTGGGAAAAGATTGCAATATTTCAGCCTTAGAGCACTTCTCAGTGCAGTTTGCCAAACTCATTACCCTGGAATTTTATTTTGAAACAATTACAAAGCATTATGCATGAATAATCAATTGTAGACCTGTCATCTACACACTTCCGAGATAATATTCGTATCTTCAGTTTCTACAAGTTTTATAAAACATATACTTCTTACTTTGCAAAACATTCCTCTTTGCCCAACACACACTTTAAAAAAAAGTATCAGTATTCAGAATTCAAACATTCTAATAAACTTATTGATAAATTTATAGATTTCAAACAGAATCTCATTTGTTCCTGTTGACATTGGGTAAGAAAGTATCTTGTTACTCTACCCTTTTAAGTATTCAGTGGAGATCCCATACCTAAAGGCAGACAAATATAGTAAAAAGCATAAACATTATATAAGGTAAGTTTTATGTGATGCTGAAGTCTTTGAACATTGGAAGAAATGGTTAAACCTGAATGTTTTTATGCTAGATTTGATAAGGAATGGAAATTTGTGGAAAGATATGATAGGATAAAGAGTATGAGCTAAGTATAGTAAATTGAGGGACACTTGGCAAGGCCTGTTCATTCATATTCCTCTGTATTCTTTGATTCAGAGATAAGGATACTTCTTTCCTCTAGTTACAGGGAGGGCACCTTTCATAGGAGGTTTTATGGCCTGCTTCAAGGGAAGGTCAGAAAGTCCTTCCCACACACGTCACTTTTCAGATTCTTTCTGCTTGAGATATTCAGTATGCCAAGGTGATATATTTTGGGATTAGCATGTCCTGAGTTCCATTTTTTACAAAGTTGTTTGTTTTTTTCCAATTTAAGTGCAAAGAAAGCTTCTTAATGCCATTTTACCTGGAAACAGTGTTCTTGTGATTTTACTAATGAGGATCTTATCTTGTTGTCCAGGCATTGATGCTTTTTGGTCTTACTTAAGGCCAAAAGCTTTATCCATGTTTTGCGTTTCTTATATCCACTATAAGAACAAACCTATGTATTTTTAAATATGCCCCAACTTTATTCTTTATTATACTTATGTAAGTTATTGGGTTTCTGAACCCTGACCTTCATAGCACTCTTTTTCCTTCTAGGGTTCTAAATAACTTGAGAATTTAAAAAAAGGGGAGAGGACAGATACAGAAACAAATATCCTTTTTGATTTAGTCTCTCCCGCTACATATCCCATTTCTGTAACCTGGGAAAGCTTAGACATGCTTGGAATATAGGAAATATGTCAATGTAGTAGAGAGTCACATTGCATCTCTCATTTGTGATCTTTTTCATGGCATGTTAATATTTTGCACCAGCAAGTATTAGTACCTGTATGCAAAGTATGCAAACAGGTCAAGACAACAGCAGTGGAGGAGCCAGATACACTTGCCCATTCAACCTTTATTCTTCCTTGGGATACAGGCCATAAATCCTGGTTTATAGTGTTGGTTGAACTGTTCTCCCTGGCATTCATGCACTTTGCTCATGGATCCAAAGAATCCTCAATTCTTTCCCAGACTACTGTCCATCAAACAACATTTCACCTTTTAATTTTAATTAAAGACCTATTCTTTAGTACATTTATTAAAAATTAAATGTCTTTCAATGATAGAATTTTTATTTAGGATTACTGATGTTTCTTCAAGTGCTCTGGGTACATAGTTACATGGATTTGGGATAGTGCAAGTTTTTGCAGAATATACAGGTTTTCAAAAAACCTAAGCAGACAAAGACTATTTTGGGTAGCATTAATTGTGAGAGTCACATATGCCTGCTAACTGGATGCTGGTTAGGTAAGCCTAGCTGCCAGACAACATGAGTGATGGACCTTGGGCAAGATGCATTCATGGAGCAGAACCTTTGAAAAGCAGAAGGACCTGGGCTCCCCATTAGAAGTTCCCTGAAAGAGAAAAAGCTTGGTACTGAATGAAGTATGCATTTATTATTATTTTTGTCAAATTTACCAAACAGAGGCAGAGAGATAAGCCAAGAAGGAAAAATCAAATCTTTTTTTTTTAAGATTATTTATTTATTTAGTTAGTTTTTTTTTGTTTTTTTTTTTTTTAATTTATTGAGAGAGAGAGAGAGAGTGCATGCATATGCATGCAAGCGGGGGAGGGATGGAGGGAGAGGGAGAGAAAAAAATCCCAAGCAGATGCCGCTACACTGAGTATGGAACCCAATGAGGTCTTGATCCCATGATCCTGAGATCCTAACCTGAGCTAAAATCAAGGGTCAGTTGCTTAACCAACTTAGCCACCTTGGAGTCCCCCAAAATAAAGTCCTTTATCTATAATAGATGAATATGCAAATATGAAATAGCCAAAATGTATTACCCTTTAACATTACTGGAAAACTTTACTGGAAAACTTTGAAAATATCACGAAAGACATGGAAAAATAAAATAAAATGCAAATAATTTTTAATTGCCTCTCCCATGAGAGGCAGTCATGCTTATTAATAATTGGAAATACCTCTTTCCATAACTTCTCCTGTGTCAACCTGGTTTTATTCAAGACTTAGGAACAGCCTTTCTATCACTCCGTGAATTTATATATATTAACCATTTTAAAAAATAGCTGAAGTCTCCTAAGAACTCAGTACTTTAAAACATAGGTAAAAACAAACAAACAACAACAACAAAAACAACAAAAACAAACATAAAAACTGAGAGAATAGAATAATGAAGTCCATTCTCTGTTTGAGGTGGGCTTTCTAAAATCCATTATGGCCTCAAATCAGTCCTGAAAATAGTTATGTATGTATTTGCCCAAACATGTTATAATTTATTCCAACTGAGTAGAAAAGAAAGTTTATTTCATGTATGTGCTTGTACACCTACTCTCCCAGCCCCTATCATCAAACAGAAATGGCTGGCTGAAATTCAGTGTCTCTCAGCCCCACCATTAGGCTGATAATTGAATAGCATATCACTTTTATAGTCCTAAGCCAGATGTTGTGGAACTCTAGAAATGGTAATAGAAAACACATGAGGGAAGCCACCTCTTTAGGGAACAAGTACATCTCTGAACCAGTCAGATTATAAGTAAATCCTGTCCAAAGGCAGTGCCCATTATTTCCAGTGAGCACACTCCCACAAATGGAAATGTTTCTTGAACTCCCATATACAGAGAGATGACTGTAGGCATGTTAATTATTAGGAACTTCCTTTTCATTTAATTCACTAAAATAAATTATTTACATTTTCACAAACATATATGTGTTTGAGGTCTCATGTTATCCTACAATAAGATACACATGCTTTGTTTGTTTATTGGTTTCTTACTAACATAGTAAGTCCCTTGGCTGGGGACACCTGGGTGGCTCAGTGGTTGAGCATCTGCCTTCAGCTCAGGGTGTGATCACAGGTCCAGGGATTGAGTCCCCCCACATCGGGCTCCCTGCAGGGAACCTCTTTTTCCCTCTGCCTATGTCTTTGCCTCTCTCTCTGTATCTCTCATGAATAAAATAATAAAATTTTTTTAAGTCCCTTGGCTGTATTTTCTTTTTTTTCATTAGATAGAATTCTAGTGCTTGAATAACATTGCATCAAAATAGTGTATATTCTTTAGTCACCTGAATTTCCAGATATACTTTCTCAACAGAAAATAATAAGAATGCTAAGATAATGAGCACAATAGTAAGCTTTAACACAGGCAGAAGTTTTAAAATTCTCTGGTTTCTGAATCTATGAAAAAGTGTGACCTTAGTGGAGACTCAAAATAATGCAGATTTGCCAGTTTTCTGTATCTTGGGAGTTATTGGGGAAACTTAGCCAATAAATCAATCCTATTTAATAGGAGAAAAACAGCCCAAGAGTCTATGGACCTGAGGAATGTCAGAGCCTCTTCTACATAGTCACCAAATCTTGCTTGTGTGTAAAGCAGTGTTTAAGATGATGATTGTGATTTTTTCCAACATTCTTCTTTTATGTGCTCAACAATTCAGAATATTATCACATTATTCGCAGAATTATGAATCTTGTTTTTTGTTTGTGAGAAAACCGTATTTTAAGATAATTGCAGTGTTCTTTTTCATTTTGCAATTTTACTGTATTTGTTCATCAATTAATTGAATACAATTAGAATGGGATTTTTTTTTTTTTTTTTGAGAAGGAAAGATAGGGATGAGAGGGGCAGTTGGAGAGGGAGAGGGAGAATCTCGAGCAGGCTCCACTCCCAGAGTGGAGCTGGACAGGGGCTCTGGGGTTCCATATCATGACCTAGGCAAAATTAAGAGTTGGACACAACCAACTGAGCTACCCAAGTGCTGCAGAATGGGATTTTCTTTATATACCTTTTTTTAATATAAACATTTCTGTTACCATACAGGAATATGGAAAACTGATTCAATAATGCCAGTAAAAGTAATAAGGAAATTTTTAAAAATAGAAAATAAATTTCTTGGGATGCCTTGGTGGCTCAGCGGTTAACCACATTTGCCTTCGACTCAGGGCATGATCCTGGAGCACCAGGATTGAGTCCTGCGTTGGGCTCCCTGCATGGAGCCTGCTTCTCTCTCTGCCTATGTCTCTGCCTCTCTCTCTCTCTCTCTGTCTCTCATGAATAAATAAAATCTTTGGAAAAAAATAAATTTCTTAAAATATTTAAAAAAATGTCTTGTACCTCCATTACTCTAAATACTAGTTTCCTTTGAGCTGACCCTAAAAATAGCCAAGAAGTAACTGTGAATGAAAGCCTCTCTTTGTAAGTTTTTAATTCAAAATACATTGAAATGCTTAAGTTTACAGAATAGAAGAATATTAGGAGCTGGTGTATCAGTCAAGAAATGGCCAGTGAACCTCTGTGCAAGCCTTAGTGTCCTCATCTGTAACATGGGCACAGTATAGTGTTGCCTACTCAGGTTCACTGTTAATAATAAACAAGTCAGTGTGGAAGCAGATTCCATGACCCATAGTAGGAACACATTAGATATTAATCATCCTTGTTGTCATTCTTCGCATTGCTTCGCTCACAACAGAGAACCTTAGAAGAATGTTTTGTTTGCTTCACTGAAGGCTGATCAATCAGCATTATATGCTTCTATCCTAAAGCACATGTGAGAGACTGGACAGGGAGCAGTATCACTGATTGCCACCTTCTCTGGCTTGTTTTCTCATCTCATTTGAGGAGTTAACTACAAAATGTAGCAATCAAACCTTCCCCTTGGCTGCTGTCAGAATGAAACAAAAGTCGAGTTGGCCTTTGACCCTCGAAAGCTAGAACAGTCATCAGGGTGTCCAGAAACGCCCTTGCGCAGCGCCTCTTGAAGACCTGTAGCCATGTCCAAGAGAGGATTGAGACTGGCACTTGCTGCTCTTCATAGAGAATCAAGGTAGTAAATTCAGTGTGTTTCTTTTTCCTCTTTAATAACATGCTCCAAACACGAGAAGCTGCAACCCTCAACAACTTTGACCCTAAGTTCAAAACTTAAGGAAACCAAAATGCAACTCCTCCATGTAAAATCATTCAGAAACCTGCCTTAGAAAATACGAAGGATAATGAAAGATAGGCTCTTTGCTGTTTTACTCAATAGAATACCTTACAGTTGCTGAATTTTGACACTTACATAATGTAGAATGCTTAAGTATCATGGGTAATATTTCTACAGTTCACCTGAGGATCTGTCTGTCTCTGGTTGCACTTCTCTCTCTGCCCGGTCTTGTGATCATACTTCTCTTGCACACTACATTAGGAAGCACTAGAACAAAGCTAGTAGAGTTGTTAACTTCAAAAAGAAGTTCTCAGTCATTTTTTGACCGCTATTCTTCATGACCCATTCGTTCATAGACATAAAGTCCTTGATAGCAATGAAACATCACTATAAAGATAAAATTCAAACACTATGGGATATGTGTGTCCTTTTGCTTTGTGACAGGAGTGTAGATGATTCATATGTGTTTGCTTTGTGTAAATGTTTTAAAGTCTATCCTTAATATAATTGTGGTCACAGATAGAATGATTCAAATGTGCATCATTGCACAGAGTAAGGTTAGGCAAAGGATCTGTTAAGAGTTAAATTGACAATAAGAAAGCTTAAATAAACAAGAATTTATCATTTAAAGCAAGAATAATATTACTTGAAACCACTTCCATTGCTTCCACTGCCCAAGATGCTTTGATTAAAAAAAAGTATCTCCCTCTAAGTTTTGGCACTTTTGGCTCTCTGAATGTGTTCATGCATAGGGTGCCATTTGCATTACTCCCAGGTGCTGGGCAGAAGCCAGATTTTTCATTAGGATATTGAATTAGCATTCACAGTTAACTCTATTAAGTACTAATTTTAGTTTTGAAGACCAAGTTTTAATAATTTAACAACTAATAGATTACTAGCAAGGACACCACAGATATAAGTAAATGGCCTTGCACGTCATTTACATTGGCCCTATGTTGTTAATCTGTAAGGGCCTAAAATATTTGGATTAATTGCGTTTTTAGGGTCAGTAGGGGTATCCTTGAAGTTTGTTAGTGTCGATGAGCTCTACCCTGAAAATCATGGATATAGACTACAAAGGCACAGTGTTAGGTTCCTCCATTAGGTTTCTCATCTCTAAAATAGGGATCCTTATATCTTATGGGACGATGACAAGGAATGTAAGTAATACAATACCTCTAAAGCTTTTAACTCATTGCCTGGTGTAAGTTATACTATAAACATTAGCTATTGTGACTCCTTTTGTTATCTTCTACAGGTTTCAGCAGCATGGCATGAAAATTGTACTTGCATATATAATTGAAGTGAATGAAATCAGACTGCATTTTAAAACTAGCAAGCATATAAAGGCCTTGTTTTTGTGTTGTTTTTTTTTTTCTTTTCCTAGGGTTTTATATGTTAGGAGCCATTATCACATCAGAGGTGGCCTTGTCATATCTTTCAGGTTATTGAAAAGGATTTAAATTTTGCCCTAAGTGTAAGAGGAGATTCTCTGATAATTTTTTTTTAGGATCTTATTTATTTATTTATGAGAGACAGAGGCAGAGACACAGGCAGAGGGAGAAGCAGGCTCCATGCAGGGAGCCTGACGTGGGACTCAATCCGGGGTCTTCAGGATCACGCCCTGGGCTGAAGGCAGCGCTAAACTGCTGAGCCACCCAGACTGCCCCTCTGATAGTTTTTAATCTTGGGAATGACTTCTATTTTTACAAATGCAACTCTGGCTTTAGTGTAGGCACCAGACTTTAGAGAAGCACTGGAAAAAGGAAAACCTGTTAGGATGCTCTACCAAGAGTCCACACCAAAGAAAGTAGTTTAAGATTTCCAAGTGAAGATGTGGTCAAATTCCAGATTTATTTTGGAGGCAGAATAGACAGTACTTACTAACAAGTTACATGTGGGGTCTGAGAGAAAGCAGAATCAAATATATTCTTTAATGTTGACCTACTTATCCATGAGAATGGTGGTGTCATGAGACACCAGGCTGAAAATGAAAAATTAGAAAATCAAGAGCTTTTCCTTTTGGGGACAGGGTGGAGTAGAGAAGATTCTTATCTGTGTGTATATGTTAGCACTTTGATTTTAAGACATAAAAGTAAGTGTTTGGTTTTGATGTGCCTAGTTGCCATGCAAGTAGAGAACAGAAGTGCACAAGGAGGTAGATGAATGGGGATCTCCAGGAAGAGTTGAAAATGGAGATGCAACAAACTTATGTTTGCATCACATCATCATATAGAGATTGATTAAAGTCACGGAAACCAAAAAAAATTACTCAGAAAAGGAGTTTAATGGAGAGGTATGAAAACTGAATATTCTGTTATTTGCAGGTCACATTAGAACAAATATCTAGCAAAGGAGACAGAATAAATGGTCAGCAAGGAGGAAAAACAGAACTAGTGTGTGGCTTCCTGGATGCCAAGAAAATAAAGTGTTTCAAGGGAGAAAACAATCCACTATGTCAAATACTTTATTTATAGAGGTAGAGAAATAGTCCTCCCATTACAAATCCCAGGAAGTGGCAACACAGACAACAAAAGGTCTTCTCTCTTGAGATGACACCTGTTGATTTAAAAACATCTTTGGTTTCTTTGCTACCATTGATTTGTCTAGCATAATTCTCTTCCTTATTTTCTTCCTTCCCTAGGAATTGTATATGTTAGCAGCAAGTGAGCAGTAATTTTGTCTGATTCCCACAAAGAGAGAAAGTCATGAAGAAATAGTAGATTAAGTCTAATTTTCAAATTGGTCTATTTCCACTAAAGGAACCCTTCATATAACAAACAATAGAGAATAAACTACTAATATGAAGTTGCTATGAACAAATGAGGAGCAATGTGCTTTTTATCCCAAATTTTCACAAAATCCAAGAGGAGGAATGATCTATTTTGGAACAGCTTAATTTTGCCCATCTTTCTCATTTTTTCATAAATCCCTTCTACACATTTGTCGAAGCCAAGATATCTTTAGTCCATTAAGTTAACAGGCAAATTCTTGTTCTTCCTGTTTTGAAAACAGCACACTGTCATCTAATCTGTCTTCCTGGAATATTTCATGGCACTTCTGAACGGGAAGTGCCACAAAGTCGAAATTCCAACAACCAGATAAGTGACTAACAGACTAGGTATCACTAGAAACATGACTTTGTCTAAAGAACTTACTCAGTTCTGAGAATAAATGGCAGTAAGGTGGGAAAAATAGAAGTAATGTGTAAACTCTTGGGAACTGAGAGTGTAAAAGTATTTGAAAGGAGAAAAGTATCCAATGTCCAGATACTTTGTCTTGCTAGAGAAACAGCCCACAAATGGCAAAGCCTGGAAAACCATAACATCCTGATAACAAAGTGGCTTCTTTTTTTTTTTTATTGGAGTTCAACTTGCCAACATATAGCATAACACCCAGTGCTCATCCCGTCAGGTGCCCCCCTCAGTGCCCGTCACCCAGTCACCCCATCCCCCCGCCCACTTCCCCTTCCACTACCCCTTGTTCATTTCCCAGAGTTAGGAGTCTCTCATGTTTTGTCACCCTCTCTGATTTTTTTCCCACTCATTTTCTCTCCTTTCCCCTTTAATCCCTTTCACTATTATTTATATTCCCTGTATGCATAAAACCATATAATGATTGTCCTTCTCTGATTGACTTATTTCACTCAGCATAATACCCTCCAGTTCCATCCACGTCAAAGCAAATGGTGGGTATTCATCATTTCTAATGGCTGAGTAATATTCCATTGTATACATAGACCACAGCTTCTTTATTCCTTCATCTGTTGAAGGAAATCAAGGCTCCTTCCACAGTTTGGCTATTGTGGACATTGCTGCTATAAACATTGGGGTGCAAGTATCTCGGCTTTTCACTGCATCTGTATCTTTGGGGTAAATACCCAATAATGCAGTTCCTGGGTTGTAGGGTAGCTCTATTTTTAACTCTTTGAGGAATCTCCACACAGTTTTCCAGAGTGGCTATACCAGGTTGCATTCCCACCAACAGTACAAGAGGGTCCCCCCTTCTCCACATCCTCTTCCAGTTGTTTCCTGCCTTGTTAATTTTCCCCATTCTCACTGGTGTGAGGTGGTATCTCATTGTGGTTTTGATTTATATTTCCCTGATGGCAAGTGATGCAGAGCATTTTCTCGTGTGCTTGTTGGCCATGTGTAGGTCTTATTCCTTGAGATGAGTCCAGTTAATATGAAAATATCCTGGGTTGATTTGTGGCCTGTGATTTGTCAGTCAGTTCTCTCCTTATTTCTTTTTTTCCTAGGAATGTTGTTGTGTCTTTCAACTTTTGAAGAGATAGAGATTTTACATGACATCTGTTGATTTGTAAACATGGGCCATTTTGCTTTTAATACATTTCTTTGGTGAAACTATTAAGTTTGTAGGCCTGATCTAGGCCTAGGGGCTACCTTTATGAAATCTCTTCTCTATTATTTGTTTTGCTTACATACTCATTCATTTACAGAACACCTATTTATCAAGCACCAACTAGGACCAATATAAAGAATATGACTCCCTCGTTAATGTTCTCTTTATCCTCCATGACTTTATCTTAGTTCTCTTATTTTTTAAATGATCACATTATTCTGATCTAAGAACATATTTCAAAATTAGTACTTAAAAAAACAAAATTAGTACTGATTGAAAATATCTAATATTTGAGGGTTTTTGAAAAAAATTGTCTCTTTTTCTGTTTCTTACAATCTAACTGACCTTCTCATGAACTAGATGAACTGACATTTCCATTCCTCTCCTATGATCCTATCATCTGGCAATTTTTTAGAGGCAGTGACAGCAAAACACTAGTATAGTGAAATGCATCCTGTGGTGGAACTCTGTAAATAATCTAAACTCAGTCACCCCTCTTGAGCAGATGATGGCAATGGGGGTAGCTGTGCACATTGGAAAGAAAATAAAGCAATAATGTAAAAAAAAAAAAAGCTTACCTAAGAAGGTATTTGCACATTAATTTCTCCTTTAGGGTATTTTTGCTGGTTCTGGTGTTATTAAATATGTTTGGTTTATTAATTTATTGCTGGTTATAAACAATGTATGTGATCAGATAGTTTTAGAAATGCATGATTGCCTCTGTCAGTGATGAACAGATAATAACTCAAAAGAGACACCTCAACAATTATCATAGATGGCAACTGTTTGATGAATTGATAAGCACATTTCATAATCTGCCTCATTAAGTAATGCAAAAATTAATCTTCAGAGATGTTTATAAGTGAAAAGAAGTCAATTGCTCATAAGATTTTTTTAATTATCAGAAAAAAATATATTATCAAATGAAGTAGCCCCCTTATATATCCCTCTCTGAATTGTACAAAAACCACATGTAAATAGAAAAAAGAAAGGCATAATCGAGGAAATTACTTTCAATTGTTTCTCATTCCTCCCTAAGCCATTTGTTGCTGCCTGACCATTTTAATTCTCATTCTTCTGTGTAAATTAGAAGCTTAGTAACCAGCAGAGAGCCTCAGATCTGGGATTAAGACTCATTGATCCATTTGGTAAAAGCCAGCCTGTCTTATTAGTATGTTGGAATTTAAATAAACTAGAATAAGAGTCCTTGACCAAAGTTCCATTCTAACAAAGATCAATGTTGTCCCTATATTCCTAAATCTTTAATGCCAGTATATTAGATTTCTAAAATAAATGATAGAATTACTAATAAGTATATCTAAAGGAGTTTGCTATTGTTATATTTAAATAAAATATAAATTTAAGATACAAAGGAGTCTCTTCTCAAATAAATGGATTATTTTTAAAGTAATACAATTAGATTTAGCTATAACTAAACTCACTAAGTTAGGATATTCTTATTCCAATAAGATTTTGTTCTATAAGCTTTAGGTTTAACTCTCTATTTCTACTTCATATTAATGGTAAGTCAACTCAGGGTCCTTCTACATTCCAGCATTGTTTCTGTCTTATAAATTACTTTTATTTTTCTGTTAATACTTTCTACCCTTTTCTTTCCGCAAACTTGTGAACCTCCTAAATGCATCTGAGTCAGTTTCCTCAGTATTACCCTGCTTTGCCCTATCCCTAAGGTCTTTTAATTTTGTTGCTCTAGCTCCCTGAGCTCTACTAGGAGAGCCAAAATTCACCAAAGTTGTTGTGGAAGTTAAAGGTGACACATTTCCAAAATCTGGGAAAATCAGAGCAGAATGTATTAGAATAAATAGAATCAATTCTGTGCTTGATTGGTTTATTCTTAAAACTTATGGTCCTCTGGGTAGTTAACTACTAATGTGGTTTATCAAGGACTCTTGTCCCCAACCTTTGTAGTACTAACACAGTAAGCGTAACATAGCATTTTTATTAAATCAGTGTGTAAGCTAAACCAGACTCTGTAAACCAGTCTCTCTCAGGAGTAAGAAAAAGTGTTCCTAAATTCACAGAGGTCTTCTCTCAATGTATGAGTTATTGAAAAGATTTATAAAGTTAAAAAAATGTACAAAGGAAACTGACTTTTTTATTAATGAAATTAAACAAAGAGTAGGAGGAAAGATTAGGAGGAGTTATCATCCTTATGAGGTTTTGTCCTATTTCCTATAGGCCTCTTGTCCACTAGGTAAAATTCTTTTTAAAGAGCTAAGCCCATGATTTATTAACTTACAAGGGATTTCTATAATAAATATAGGAAAACCCATGCTTCTTACTTCTGCCTTGGTTTCCCCATTTTAAGGAAATAATTCATACTTACAACATAATTTAATATGCTATCTACAGTGCAACCCTACAATTTAAAAACAACAACAAAAACAAAAAAGGTTATAGATGTCAACAAGTTATAAGAGTTAGACGTTTAATTGACTAACAGGGTATAAGTGATTCTAAAAATGAGTTTGACATAACAATCTGGAATTTTAATTTGTTAATTTAACCTTTTCAAGAAAGGAAATCAGATATCGTAGTATCACCAACCATAATCAGCAAAGCAGTATTTAAAGTGTTCTATTTGATTGGCCACATGGGTAGCTCAGTCCATTGAGCGTCCGTCTTCAGCTCAGGTCATCATTCCAGGGTCCTGGGATGGAGCCCCATTTCCAGCTCGCTGCTCAGCAAGAAGCCTGCTTCTCCCTCTCCCTCTGCTGCTCCCCCCACTTGGTTCTCTCTCTCTATGTCAAATAAATAAATAAAATCTTTTAAAAAACTAAAATGTTCTATTTGAATAGGAGGTACTGTCCTGGGATTTGGGTTATTTCAAGAGGTTTTTTTTTTTTTTTCCTTTTTTTTTAGCAACATGCATGGAACATCTACTAAGTGCCAGTTTATTCTTCTAAGTGCAGGAATACATTGGCAAAGAAGGCAGACAAGTCACCTTCTTGTTGAAATTAAAAGAGGGAGATGGACATTTACAACAAATTTGATTTACACATTTGAAATTGTGGAAGATGTTTTGAAGAAAATTATAGGGTACCCTGACCTAGTTAGGGAAGTTAAAAAACCTCTGAGTAGGTGACATTGAATCTAAAATTGGAACAACAATTGGAAATGGCTATGAGAAGAAAAGGAAGAGGAAGGGTCAGTATTACAAACATACCTTTGGGTACAATCAAAAGTTTACTTAATGCATCAGTGATGTGTCCAGATATTATCGATACTAAGAAATAGTCACCTTATTATACTGATAAATCATTGATTCTCTGGTGGACCTTGTCTCAGAACTTATTTCCCAACTTATTTACTCTCTTTAGCTGTAACCATGGAAGAATTATCATTGGACCGAATGGTGTTCAATATTTTATTCCATATTTTAGGGATACAATTAATGAAGAGCAATGACACTAAACATATGTTTATTCATGTGAATGCCTAAACCTGTGTATCACCAGGATATTTGGTCAATTTACTCAAAACTTTTATAGTCTTTATCTTTTGCCTTATGACACCAAATAATTGACTTGAAGTGTGTCCCCCTCATTACGATGGTCTCATACGTGTTGCTTGTAGACATACTTGCAAAACTACAATGATATAGTTTCCTTTGTTTAATGTGATGGCCACATAGGTAACCAGATTATCTGCAAAATTCTTAAGAGTCACAACCAGTTTTTTTGCAGGATTGTGTGTGTGTGTGTGTGTGTGTGTGTGTGTGTGTGTGGTTGTTTTGTTTTTTCTATTGTAACCATGAAGTCTGGTACATAGACTATAGTGAATGGGAGACTTTCAATAAAAGGGTGTCACATAAATGGTTAAAAGGTATCTTTGAAAAATTATAAAGTGAATGCCTCGTATTCACAGACTATCAGGATTGGTTTCAACAAATACCCTGAATTTCAACATAATTGAATGGAATTGAAGGAGCATAAAATTATAATTCTGAAACAACAGCACTCCTCAGAGAATGCCCTTCTGTCAGAAGCCAGATTTCAGAGTTGCTGCCAACTCCCTGATGGGTAGCATTTCTGGAAGATGTTTTTACATTCAGGCTACAGGAAAACTAAACCCTGGTCTGTATATAGGACAGTAAGATAAAGTGTGGCATTTAGATGTGCTTTGAGTGACTATGATAGAGCCAATGCATATACACACACACCAAGTTCTAACTGTTGATAGAGCTGAGGCAGATCCTCCACAGAATGATGACCTCTAGAAGGCCATCAAAGAGATTACAGATAGGGCCATGTTTGATGGTGATTACAAGCAATCACAAATATAATTGAATGATATTTAATGTATGAGTAGGTTAATATCACTCTCATGCAACTGAAATGACAATTCGAGTATCTTTTATTCAAAATCCTTCTATTTTATTCACCATATTATGAATGGTCTAATCAAAAATCATATCAAAAAAAAAAATGTAGTCTTCCCACCTGTCATGGTTGGTGCTGCTCCAGAATGTTTTACTCAGCATGGACCTTTCATCTGTAGGCGGTGAAAGCAGCAAAAGGCTGCAAGTAGGAGACAAAACTAGAATGTTCTTATCTTAAGCTCCTTTAAGATCAATTGAAAATCTTAATTGTGATTAATTATCTAATCATCTTTAGGTTTCCCCCTTTCAAGATTTGTGTTGCATTACCAAAGCTCCTAGTGGATTTGATATTTATTGTCCACAGCAAGTGTTTTGTAAAATGTTATGAAATAAAGGTATTCATTTCTTAATTCAGAGCCTCCTGGGAGTTCATAATGGTGCTGATTGTTTTAAAAGTAATCGAGTGTTTAAAAATATCTTGAAAAATTAACAGGACCTGTTTTTTTGAAAATGCCATTAAGAGCAATCACAGATTCCCTGAAGAGAGACTTCATAGGACCATGCACTTCAGCTGTCAATTATTTCTCCATGCTGTTCCTGTAATTTTAGCCTTTAGCACAACTAACTGCATTGAGCTGAACTTGGCATTCATTTCTCTTACCTTAGCAGAAGTTCTCTATTTAGGTATGAGTAAATAGAAAATGCAAAGGTTAAAAAATTATATATTTTTAAAGGACAACCTGTCCCTGTGTTGTTAAGGAGACACAATGAAACGGAGTGCTATTAGATCTGTTCACTCTCCTCAATGGTTGACCTGAGGGCACAAGGAATAGGGTTCCTATGAGAGAGAAAAATTCAATTGATGGTAATTAATTAGAAAGGGATTTCCTTTTTCAGATAAAATTGTTTTATTATCTCTTATAAAGTTGCCACCCCACCATGAAATCCATTATTTTCCTTACAAAGGAGATATATTTTAAAATATGTGAGGAATGTCCAAGCAGATTGCCTAAGCTCCAAATAAACAACTCTTACCCCATTCCCGCACCTTCTTATTTTTAGTCCTCACATAAAGCCTCTTGTTTTATTAACAATACTAGGAAAGTTGTATATTCATGGATAAAGGGAGTATTACCGGAAAATGTGAAGAATCACTGGATGAATCAGACCAGGAATGGTTGGATTGGCAACTTAAGGCACTTTAACTGTTCCCTTTACAAGGAGTTAAGGAATGTTAAGTCTAGAAAGGACTTCAGGGATTTTCTATTAGATTACTGAGGCCTTCTTTTGATAATCACATCTCTTGTGCAGTATAGTGTGAGGAATACATGTTGTAGGGGCAGTCAAGGAATTTTAATAAGTTAATAAATCCCCCCCCATCCTTCTAGCTTCTTGACTGAGATACACCTGTAGTAAAAAGATTAACGGGAAAAACATGGGGTGCCTGGGTGACTCAGTTGTTTAAAAATCTCCTTTTGGCTCAGGTCTTGGTCCTTGTTAGGCTCCCTGCTCGGCAGGGGGTCTGCTTCTCCCTCCCCTGCCCCCTCCACTCCCCCTCTCATGCTCTCTCTCTCTCTCAAGTAAATAAAATCTTAAAAAAAAAAAAAGGTAAAACAAATAGCTATTGAGTAACATGTATAGCTGCTGTACACATGGGAGATACCCAGTAACACTGAGTAACCCTCCAAAATGGCCCAAGACACCACCTTAAATAACATTTCCATCTAAAGAGGAAAGCAAATGTTGGGAGATAGGGGACGCTGGTTATAGGAAGTTGCCAGGAAAAGCACAGTCAATAGGGCTATGGTTGTTAGGCAGCTTTAAGTAATTACCTTCTCTATTGCCAAGAGTTTCTGGAGATTTAGTCTTCCTTCTCTGCCGAGTACAGGGAGAGAGACAACCTTACAAATGGAGATTTTCCCTTATAAATATAAATATCTCTTACAAAAAGGCTAACTTCTACTCTGTTTTCAGAGCTTTTCCTATGTCTGCTGTTTCTTAAAAATAATCAGCCTAAACGAATCCTTCTGTCAAAAAGATATATTTTAGGGTGGCAAATTCTACCCTCCTTCAACGTAATTGCATATGTAAAGCATTCAGTTCCTGCCCAGCCCTTGGGAGGCATAACACCAAATGGAAGCAGAAGAAAAGAAACAACTTGATCAAAGCTACCACTAGAATCCAGTAGTAGCTTCACTCAGTATTCTTTACATTGTGCCAATGCCACCCCATCCTTGTGGAATAGATGCCTGACTCAGCAGGTAACAGCAATTGTCACATTTTCATTGTGATTTGAATTCACAAATGCTTGAAATTGTCAGAGAATGATAAGAACCACCTCTAGTGGCTATCCAGTGCAAGGGTAGTTCCCTCTGACAATCTGTCCCAATCTTCTGCTTGAATGCCTCAATTTGGGACTTTTTTAACTATTTTATAAACTTGATTACCTTAATCTCATTCACCTGTAATTTTACCTTAGTTTGTGCCCTTTCATCCTGGGCTTGCTGAAAAGAAAATATCTCCTCCATGACTCATTAGGTGAAAAAAATAAATAAATAGATGCATGTATATACAACCCACTACGAACCATCAACTTTCTTGGCAGCCAAGTCTCTTGACTGGCTTTCGTGAAGATGATCATTAATTAACATTTCTAAGATCTTTTTCAGCTATATTACCATTAAGCCAAATCTCTAATATTGTGCACTTATAAATTACAAATTTATGCTTTAAATCTTAAGTGTGAAATTTTTACGTTTATCTCTGTCAAATGATATTTTGCTTACAATGACCAGTTCTGATTGGTTGTTATCTTTAATTTTTTTAAGTGAATTTGGACTAGGAGGGATTTTCATTAAAAATATTTAAAAAATAAAAATAAAAATAAAAAAAAATAAAAATAATATTTTTACCAAAGTAGTCATCATTAAATAGGAATCAGGAAGTGGAGGGGCCAAGGACAGGGTGCCTCAAGATGAGCCACTTTGTCATGAACATTATTTTGAGTAAAAAGCAGCAGAAACCCAGCAGATTCAGGCAAATTTCTTTTCCTCCCCATCAGCTACCTGCCTGGGTCAGCTGAGAAAAGAACTATTAATGGAGATTCCTCTTTACCTAAGAAACTCATCTGTGTAACAGTGCAGGCTTTGTTTTCCAAACAGATAAGATACCTTCCTGCTAATGGTCTTTTTGAAACCCTTTGTCTCCTCAGATCCCTACCCTCCGTTTCCTTAGCTCATCTTTGAAATTTCCATGGCTTTGCTGATTTTCCAAATATATGAAACTAAATTTAATTGTCTCCTCTTAATCTGTCTCCTGTCGATTTGATTGTAAGTTCAGCTAGAAGGACCCTAAAGGACAGAAAAAAATCTTCCTCCCAGACAAAAATATTGAAGAGATTTAACTATCTATATATAGACATTAGTATAGTTATAGATATATGCATTGATTTATCTATGAAGATATATATATGTATATATAGTTATTCATTTTAGTGATGAACTCTAACCACTACTTGTATTTTGATATGTTTTTTTATATATGTTATACCACCTTTTTAATGCATATTTTGAGAAAGTTTTGTTTATGTAATTTTAATAATAATAAACTTTTTTCTTGGGAGTTCTTTCAAATTTAATTCTTTTAATATTAATTTTTAAAAATTTCATAAAATAAGAGATATGCCTCCTGGTACTTTTATCAAAGCTATGGATTATGGGGCAGCTGGGTGGCTCATTTGGTTAAGTTTCTGCCTTCAGTTTAGGTCATGATCCCAGAGTTCTGGGATCAAGCCCCACAGGAGGCTGTCAGTGGGGAGTCTGTTTCTCCCTGTCCCCCTCACCCCTCCTTCCTCCCTCTCGGTCTTCTCCTCAAATAAATTAATAAAATCCTAAAAACCAAAAAAGCTATTGATTAAACTCTTGACCAGTACAGGGAACAATATGATAAGGTTGGTTATGGGTATTCTAAGTGAGGGGGGTGCAAATGGGATAGGGTTGATGGGAGGCAACTCTTATGCAGCGTAAGAAAGAGCTTGGAAAGTTTCCTAGAAAGGGAATAAGCTGTGGTAGAAATCAAAGTGGTGGTAACATACAGCTCAGAAAAAGAAATATGAAAATGGCATCTTGCCACAGCTGGTTTACTCACTGACAATGCTGGTTTGAGGTATAAGCCACATGCCACCAACATTCCTGGGTAGCATGAATGCATGAGTTTCCTTGGCTTAATGTAGAAGTCACTAAAACTTCTGAGATTTTTTGCTTTCAAATACTTGCTGCCAGTACTCAATTAAGGGAGTCATTTGAGTAACTTAACTATGTTGTGGTTTGTAAAATATTTGATTTATTAGGTTCTAACATGAGACGATTTAACACTGAGTTGGGAACTCCATTGTTAGCTGTGTGTACAAGAATAGTGTGCAATCTCTAAACTGCCCAAAGCAATGCAAACATTGCTTTACTTGTGCATTGATGCACAGACTGGAATGGAGAGGCATTTCTTAAGGTTCTGCATGGAAACAAGCCCATATTTTTAAATGGGAAAATTGGAGAAGAATTGATTATTTTCACCCTCAGTGTTCCTTGGGGGTGCTTGGATTAAACTGAAGTGTTTACTGTTAAATGTGTGAAGTATATATATAGTCAAGTATTTATATTTTAAAGTGTTAGGAGAGTTCTTGCAAAGGTAAGTAGACTGATCTTTGAAACTAGATGGTTTCTCTAAATAGATGTACTTTACAGAATTTTATTTGTTTTTGAAGTAGAGGAGGTGGCTCAAAAGACATTGATTGGAATGCTGTTCCAAGATTAAGGGCTGGATGTTAGAAATTGCCAAGTGCTGAATGAGTAAGGAGCAGGTGGGACAGACCTGGGTCGGGGGGAATCAGAGGAAACAGGCCATGTGTGTGAGTGGAAAAAATGACATAGGACAGGGTCATGTGTGGCTCTAAAAGTGAAAATAACTTTTGAAAGGTATCGGACAAAGAAAAGGAAGATAGTATGAAGGTCATCGAATTAAAGAGAATGTTAGCTCATAAGTACAGTTTCCAGGTCTGAGGTGAAGTTGAGGCTTTTCTATGAAAAATGATGGCCCATAGACCTAAGGAATTTAGTAAAAAAAGGAAATAACAATCAGTTTTAAGGGGACTTTGAACAATGTATTTTGGAGATAACACAATTTTATTTATTTGACAGAGAGAGAAAGAGTGTAGGGGAAACATCAGGCAGAGGGAGAGAGAGAAGCAGGCTGCCTATGGGGGAGGGAACCCCCAAGGTGGGGGGCTCTATCCCAGGACCTGGGATCCTGACCTGAGCCAAAGGCAGACGCTTAACCGAATGAGCCATCCAGGCGCCCCACAACAGTTTTTTAAGTCCTCATAATTTTACTGTGTGCCAGTAGGAAGTAAACCAAATACCTATTTTTTTAAAAGCTATATCTCACTGAGAGAAGTCTATTCTGAGAAAGTTGGAAGTGTGACAAAAGTCAGTTGTCTAGGCAAATAAAACATGCAGAAGTGGGCTCACGTGGAACTGGCTTTGACAAGAAAGTTCTCAGAAGGCTAGACGACCAGCTGCCATTTCCCAACTGGTCTTTTTGTAGTACTTTGGCCTTGTGGTGAGAAACTACCAGGAAAAGATTTGCTTACGTAGAATTCCAGCAACATGAACTACCAGAGCTGAAACAACCCATAAAATATCTTCCTGCCCAAGACTTTCAATTTTATGGTTAAGGAGAGAAACACTGTAAGAGATTTGTGCGATGTATAAGATGGGTTATTTTCGGGAAGTACCAGGACCTATTTTCTTCCCACTCTCAACCCAGTTTTCTTTTGTCAGGATTATTCCTTCTGAGAGAGGAAAAGAACACCAGTGTAGAAGGTGTAGCCAGTATTCAATTGAAAGTGATGCTTAAAATCTTGTTTGTTTGGGGCCTAGGAAATATCAGACTATTTGGGTGACCGTGGATCCTTTTTCCTCTGTTAGCAGATTTTCTCTTTTTTTGGTTCCCTCTGCTGTTTTTATTATTATTACTCTTCACCTCATCATTACTCTTGCTAGCTGGTGGTGGTGAATCTGAATGGGAAACAGGCAGGTGATAGGTTCCAAATACCTCCCTGAATTTTCCTGGTATAGTTCAATACTGAATGATCACACACTAGACTACCTTCTGTCCTAGTTTTTTCTTCTCTACAGAAATATTTGCATGAGAAGACTTAACCTGAGCTTCGAAGTTTTATGCCGAAGGGGTGGAAAAAAATTTCCTTCTACCCATCTATATTCTTTGGCTGGTCTGATATCCAATTGACATAAGACAGGTTAACAGGATAAAAAAAAGATTAATTTCAGACATAAGGGAGCCCCGTAAAAATATGAGACCCAGAAAATAATTAAAACTTATATAACATCCTGAGACAAGGAAAGGGGAGGAAGACCTTTCCCAGGAAAGCAAGAGGAGATGTTTGGAAACCATAGGTTGCCCCGTTACACAAATGAGTTTTGTGGGGGTTAAGGGCAGGTTTAGGCATGAACATTATCCTAAGTTAAAAGCAATCAAAATCCAGCAGATTCAGGCAAATCCCTTTATCTCCCCCTCAACCGTCTGTACCAGGAAGGAAGCTATTATTAGAGAGTCCCCTTGACCTAAGAACCTTACCTACATAACAGGACACCTTTGCTTTCCAAACATCTCCTTTCACCTTCCTGCTAATGGTCTTCTCCCCCTTTGTTATCCTCAAAACTTCTGCCCCTCTCCTTAGCTCAAAAAAAGCATCTTATTGATGCTTATTATCGGAATGCCTTACTGTCTTTGAAAGTTCCATGTCTGTGTGGATTCCCTATTTATTACACTATTACATTTGATTTTATCCTGTTAATCTGTCTCCTGTCATTTTGATTCTAAGAACGCTAGAAGGACCTTGAAAGAAATTCATCCTCTCCAACAGTTTCTTAGGTAAAAAGGTATCTCTATTCATAGCTGTCTTCCTGCTGCAGTGCCCCCTTTTCATTACAAAATTAGGCAGTTGAGGGGTAGGTAAAAAATTTTCATGAATCTTCTGTGTTTTGATGGCCTTTAGCTCAAAATAATCCTTATGCCAAAGAGAAATATTTTTGGATAGCAAAATCTGCTCCCTTTTAAGGTAAGTCCAGATTCATACTGTTAAAATATAAACTGAGGCATATTAAAAATTTTAAGTGTATATTTGAACAAAAATCTATTGGAATCGAGCTATACCAAACCAGAAGTGGTTAGGAGTGCTCTACCATCAAGATCAAAGGGAAAGACTTAGAGAAGTTGTAGAAACAAAGGAAGGAAATTATTTTATTGGTTCCAGCTTAAAACTTAGCTTGCTGTTAATGTTTGGTTATCCTTAGGTTTTAGTTTCTTTACTTTGAGGTGTTTACAGGTGTAGGTTTTGGTTTGCTAAAGTAAGCCACCATGGCATTACAGCCACTTCAGTGTAATGGCCTTCTTGCTTAATTAATTTAATAATACTCATTTACCCCACAACCTGATTGCCCTGAAAGAATCCATAAAATTAGGAAAATGAATAGTACCTACCCTCAAGTCACTTATGACTTGAGGATATGTGCGTGACAGTGGGAACATTTCTAAGGAAAAGCAAGTGAATGCAAATAAGTAAGCTAAGTACTGTGGGGATAAGAAAAATCTTGAGTAGGAGAAAAGGTATAGTGAAACTGCGGCAGTTGAAGTCTTCCTAAAGGAAAATTATCTCTACATTAGCCAAACCTTTGGGGCATTACCTATAAAAGTTATGACTCTCCATTAGAATAAAGATCCAGGGGCCCCTGGGTGGCTCAATAGGTTAATCATCTCCCTTCAGGTCAGGTCATAATCCCAGGCTCCTGGGATCCAGCCCTGCATAGGGCTCCCTGCTCAGCAGGCAGTCTGTTTCTCTCTCTGCCCCTTTCCCTGCTTGTGCTTGCCCTCTCTGATAAATAATAAATAAATAAATAAATAAATAAATAAATAAATAAATAAATTATCTTAAAAACAAAAAAAGAGAGAATAAAGATCCAGAAACAACTAACTGACTTCCACAGTAAGTCAGCCTTCACACTGCCTAGCCCCTTCCCATTCAGAATTGGATCAGAACTGGTCTGCCCACGGAGAGCCTATATAGCTGAGCTTTTCCTTCTATGTTGGATTTATGTGACAAATCACTGCCTTGGGAGAAAAGATGCCAGTCCAAGAGGAAAAGCTTCCTGGACATAGACTATTTGAGATCTGGCATGTTGCATGTACTTAACATCCAGGAAAAATAAGTGATGATGCCCACGAAGAAAGTTTTCTCCTTGTTTTCCTGTTTTCCCCTTTGAAGCAGGGCAGTCAGGTTTGGGCTTTTTTAATTTTTTCTCATATCTACTTGTATAGATTTCCCTCTCATGATCCAAGATAATTCACAACTAATCTATAAAAGTCTTGATAGGTTTTCAAAGACTGTTGATAATTAAATTCTATTTGCTATTTCTCACCTCATGACTCAATAGCATAAGAAAATCAATCTCATTTCAAAATTAAAACTGTGATAATTTTTTTTTAAGATTTTATTTACTTATTCATGAAAGACACACAGAAAGAGCAGAGACACAGGCAGAGAGGGAACAGGCTCCAGGTAGGGAGCCTGTTGTGGGGCTCAGTCCCAGGACTGTGAGACCACACCCTGAGCCAAAGGCAGACATTCAACTTCTGCTTGAGCCACCCAGGCATCCCTAAAACTGTGATAAGTTTTTAAAGATAAATCAATACAATGAGGAAGTAATATAGTTAAAAAACATTCATTTGACAAGAAGATATGGAGAGTGCCTACTATGCATCAGGCTTTAGGTAACTAGTGATAAGAGTTTCTGACCTTCACTGAACTATAAGATTTGAAGGGCTTTTGTGTAACTTCCTTTTTAGTTCTGGTCAGAGATAAAGCCACTCTGCTCAGCCTATACTGAAAACCAAACCAGTCTCTCAGACTTTGCTTAAGATAAATCCCACTTTAATGGGAAATAAGGTAAATCTCCATGCAAACATAGAGAATCAACTATGTGTTGGCCTTTCCTAAACTCTAAGCTTTACTCTATGGAAATGTAGGGTGGTATGGACTCTGAAGAGTCCACTCCTCAGAAATTACCTCAGATTCAAACTTGGTTGGTCAAGAGTTTAAATAACTTTTCTGTCTGGCCTCCTCTCTAGTAGCTGTAGGATCTTGCACTAGCCTAAAGACTCATCCTAAGTCATCCCTATAGGACATAGCTCTGGCTCTAGAGCTTAGAATCTTTGAACCTCCGATTGGCAGAAGTTCCTCTGATTAGTTGATCTACAATTGAGCATATTTGCTATTGATTGATAAAAGTCAAGGAGGTTGGTACTACCATTAGATTAATAAGCTCAGCTCCTTCACCTTACCTTTAAAACTAATATCTGGAGCTGGTTTCTCTTGATGGGCATTACTCTCTGGACCATCACTCTAAATTACCCTAGTTCTTTTACCCAGCCAAAAAGCAGATTTTCTTCCTGACCAAAAGCTCAAGGCCCCTTTAGACCTCTCACTAAATTCCAGTTTCTGCTTGTCAATTTCTCCACAAAACTAACAAGACTAGCATGCCCTAAGCACAGTGAATTATCACAATCTTCTCCAAATACTCTTCAGTAATTTGTTCTTCAAGAGTTGTCTTCTCCCCCTTCTCTTGCGACCCACTCCTCCATATACAACATAGGATGTAACCCCTCAGAATGCTGTCATGATGATAGAATACCACTTCACTCATAAATTAACAATAGTAGTCCACTGATGCGAAAAGGACACATTTCTATCCTCATAAATGTATAAAACTCTGTCTTGTTCTGTAGATTTTCTTAATGTTCGTATTGTCTCTCTTCAACTTGAACTTCTTGAAGTTAGGGATATCCCATTCATTCGATGTTGGCTGGGTATCTGTTATGTTCCAGACATTATCCTACGTGCTGGGTATACAAGTAAGACATATCCATGAAGAGCTCTTTATCCAATGGGTAAAATAAGATATAAATAAATAATCAGAACACAGAATACTACTGCCATGATGGAGGAAGTACAAGATCCAGTAGTGACCTGCATGAGAGAATGATTGATTCTGGCTCTATTCTTTACAGGGCCTAAAGTAATACCTTATGTGTATTAGGCTTACAAGAAATATTTATTGGTGATAATAATATGGCATAAGTAGACATTCAGAGAAGAGAGGAGGTAGAAAATAGCCTTTCTTAGAATTGAGATACATATCAAGCTTTGTGATAGTAAAAATGCTACTCAATAATGGGTAGCTTTTATTATTAATACAAACAATCACTTACAGTTATAAATTGCTACCATTTATTTTTTATTTATTTATTTATTTTTTTATTGCTACCATTTATTGAGTGCACATTATATATTGGCCACTATGCTATGTACTTTGCACATGGCACATTATTCAACCTTTATACATTCCCTAGTGGTTGGACATTTTTCCTATGGATGAGAAAACAGAGTCTCAGATAGGAAATGGCTGAATCAGAATTACAATTCTGTCTTTCAAATTTCTCTGCTTACCCACTCTACTATTTTTTAAATTTTATTTAACTTTATTTAAATTCAGTTAAGTAACATAGAGTGTATTATTAGTGTCAGAGGTAGAGTTCAGTGATTCATCAGTTGTATATAACAACCAGCACTCATTACATCACATACTTTTCTTAAAGCCCATCACCTAGTTGCCTCATCCAACCACATACCTCCTCTCCCACTGTACTATTATTACCAATCTAAAATTGGGGCTAAAAATGTCAAAATGTATCCAAGATAACTTATTATTTGAAACAATTATACCAAACATTAGGCCCATTTTGACAGTTGGGATAGTCATGGTATTTCCCAGCAGTGTGGAATGCTGAATACTTGAGTAAACTTGCATGCAGTATCCCATTTTTTTTAGCTGTTAACAAATTTTATAACGGTAAAGTGGCAAAACATAAAACAAGAGGTTTTTTTTAAAGATTTTATTTATTTATTTGTGAGAGACACAGAGAGAGGCAGGGACATAGGCAGAGGGAGAAGCAGGGTCCCTGTGGGTAACCCAATGTGGGACTCGATCCCAGGACCCCAGGGTGACAACCTGAGCCAAAGGTAGATGTTAACCACTGAGCCACCCAGGCATCTCAAAACCAGGGTTTAAAATTGAAAACAGTACTTGGACTCTTAATGAAAAATTTAAAAAAACATTTCTTGGAAGTACTTTCAGAGGCATTTCATCAGTTAAGATTTACATTTCATTTTAGATAAAGATTTTCTTCATATTGGATATTATCCTAGTCAGTTACACTTCCATTTCTTCATTTATTGTTTTTGTAAATCTGTGATCAGGACCGTTACAATAAAACTTGTCACTACTTATAACTGTTCGCTGAGAACATAATCTTATCCTCAAAGGGTTAGGCTATAAACAAGGATTAGTGTCACTAAACACAATATGATAGAATTGGGTGTTTAAAATGAGTTACAAATGTTTTAGAGACTTACAATAAAGCATGCATTTAATAAAGAATTAAGCAAGTCTTATATCCTGTTATTGTTTAGTTACACTGTTTGTGAAAATTTCCTCCTTTTCTACACTCCCTATTTTTTTTTTCCAAATTGCACATTAATATTAGATTGCTTTGGTATGTATTGCCTTAATCAGAAAAGCATATGAACTAAAGCCAGCTGTGGGACTGCAGAGCATCTCAAAGATGCTATAAAGGGGACATAAACAAGACATTAGACCTCTTATTCTCGCTCTCTCTCTTTTTTATTGCCTAGCTCAGTGGTCTGTTTTATGGCCATGGTGCTCTGCCTAGCAGTCAATATTCTACCTGCAAGCTAGACTGATTCTCAGGGAGGTAGAAAAATCTTTGACTGTGGAGTTGTACACAATAGAGTTTCTCTGTTTCACTGTCATTTTTCCCTGTCTCTAATATTCATTTTTCTATCCCCATTTTTCTAGCCCTTCTAGGCAAGCATTCCTAAGTAAGTATATATGTGTCAGGGATAGAAAATTGTGTGTGTCAGGGAAAGAAAGTGAGTGCATTGACTCCTTGGGGATTTGACTTGGGTCACCCCGTGTGTGAACCAAAGGGTCACTTTTGAAAGTCATCCTGACAATCTGGTTTCTATACCCCTCTCTTTGCCCTTCTCTGAAATATGCCTTTCTCAGTCTTTTCTTATTTGTCCTTTTTCTTGTTTCTGTTTCTCTCCTCTCTTCAAACTCATTACAGTACGGACATTTCTTCTTTTAACTGAGAGTTATTAGCACTTAATGAATGTCTCATGACAGATATTCTACGTGACAGATACTCTGCTCGGACTACACCTACGGGCAGGGCAGGGTCAGTCATCTCTCTGGAGGGTATGGAAAAATATACATTAAACAGATGATCCCACAAATTAGTGTAAAATTACATAAGTGAGAGAAAAGTCCTAGAAGCAGTAGGTGTATAAAGTAAGGGAACCATATCAGAACATAATTTACTCTAACTATGGGGTCAGGGAAGGTTTCTCTCTGAAAGTCATATGGTCTACTCTCGAATTCCAGTCTTCCTTTTACAAATTTCAAATTCACAATAATTTTTCAGAATAAACTGCTTTGTTTTATTTATGAAATTAGGAAATCTATTTATATTTTTCTCCCTCTTACTGTTCATTATTATTAAAATGAAAATATTTATATTCAATATAATTCAACTTATATTCAAATTATTATATTCAATGAATATCAGCATCTACCTATAGAAATTTCTCTTGGAATTAATATATAAGCATATATGCCAGGGAAAGACACCCAAAAGAAGAAAGGCCAGTTATTAGCCCAGAATGCCATTCTTTTAGGAGGCAGGTTTATTGACAAATGAATATTTACATGGCTAATCTTGCACATCAGTTACTAAATATCTATATTGCATAATTGTCTTCTCCTTTATATTTGCTTCATCTAGCCTGGTTTTAATTGACTCTTGAGACCAAGATTTCATGACTTTTGGCAGATATCCAGAATCAGAGCTGAATGATATTGTCACTGATCTTGAACAATTAAAAAGAAAAATCCTGATCACGGTTGACTCTTCCTTTTCTTTTTGTACTTTACAGAGCTGCAATCCCCTTCTTTCCTGTTTCCACTGCCTTCATTTGGAATTGACACAAATATTCTGATTCAAACACCATATTCCTTCCTTATAAATCTGTCTTTCTAAAATGTGCATGACTTCTCTTAGATTTTTTTCTCACCCATTTATTCACTTACATATTTCATAAATGTGTAATGACAATGACATGTGTGAGCAAGGGGTGCCTGGGTGGCTCAATCGAATGAGCATCTGCCTTCAGCTCAGGTCATGATCCCAGAGTCCTGAGATCAAGTCCCACATCAGGCTCCCTGCTCAGTGAGGAGTAGGCTTCTCTGCCATTCCTGCCTGCTTGTGGTCTCTGGCTCTCTCTGGCTCTCTGTCAATTAAATAAAAATCTTAAAAAAAAAAAAAAGAGAGAGAAAAGAAATGTGTGAGCAAAAGACAGAACATAAACTGAACTGATAAGATCAGGAGATTTGGAGATAGGAATTGAGATCTCAGTTTAATGTCTGCTTTTAATCTGTTCTGCCTTTTGATAAATTAGGAAACCATCTAATATTTAGCATAATGGTACTTTGGAGGTCAACTAGTCCCAACTTTTCACTTTAATAATGTGAAAACTGAAGCCCAGAGAAGTTGTGTGACTTCTTAAGGGTCACATAAAAATCCATTCATCTTTTTTCAGGATTTATGCTCCTTATCTATCAGTTGAGATTGGAATTGTTATTAGATCATCTTTAAAGACTACTTCAGCTCTAAATATCTGTGATTCTAAACTCTACATCAAACTGTCCAGATCCCAAGGTAACAAAGTGGGTACTGTGTCAGTCAGGCAGAAATTATCTTTATATCTACTCTTGGTCTTTTCATGAATGTTTCCCTTGCAGGGATACACCTTATTTTTATTAATTGAGTTAACTGAAAATGTAAGGTAAATCTCTCAGCTCATTTCTTCATGAACAGCAAAGAATTGGGGAACTTTTTTGTCTCCAATATCAAGTTGTTATAAAAAACCACAGCATCAAAACCCAATAAACCCACCCTTCATCAATGTTTGAACAAATCCATCAGCACAATCTGGGTAGATTAAACACATTGTAAGATTAAAGGAATATTCTTTGGGAGGTTTTCTGTAACTTCCATCTTTTTTTTTTTTTTCATCTGCTTTGAATTTTGATGGAGTAGCAAGTCTTAGAACCACCCTCAATAGAATATGAGTGGAGACAAAAAATTTTTTTCACTGCCTAAACCACTAAATTTTTTAAGTTTTCATCAAAATTGATTCCTTCTCTTTCAGACATATATAGTAGGAAATATTCGTGTGCTATTTATATAAGTCTTTTAGAAGCTTCAAATGGAATTTCTAAATGTATTTTCTGTAGGTATTAATGAAATAATAAAAATGATTCTCGTTTTTTTTTTAAGATTTTTATTTATTTATTCATGAGAGATACAGAGAGAGAGTGAGAGAGGCAAAGACACAGACAGAGGGAGAAGCAGGTTCCCCGCAAGGAGCCTAATGTGGGACTCGATCCTGGACCTCGGGATCACGCCCTGAGCCGAAGGTAGAGACCCCAACCACTGAGCCATTCAGGCGCTCCTGATTCTAGTTTTCATCATTTATTTTACATTCTCCTCTCTGCAATATAGAGTTTTATATACTCAAATATTTAATTAATATTCAATTGCAGAGTGCAGTTTTATCCTAATATATTACTATCTACAAAATTTTAATTTCCTTTCTATAAAAATTTAATATTTTTTTGCATCTTATTTCATTAATCTTAGATGATGTCTATGGTTGTTATATTATCTTTTGAAATAAACTTTTTTTTTAGTGGTGTTTTTCCTCCCACAGGACTTTGAAGCTAAGGCCTTGCTCTAGCCAACATCCTCTGGACTGTATGCAATAGGAGTTCCAAAGGAGTCAGGAGCTAACTGGAGGATATTTCATGTTCTAGAATCAGGACTATATAATTCTATTTCAAGGGCTGTTGATTAGTTTGTTTATTATTCTCTGTAAAGCTTTTAACCTCGGAGCCTGAAAGTATTCCTTAAAAAATAAAAAATAAAAAATAAAAAAAAAAATATATATATATATATATATATATATATTTAGAGAAGGTATGAGAGGGAAATGGAGAGGGAAAGAATATTTAGCAGGCTCCACGCCCAGTGCAGAGCCGATGTGGGGCTTTTTTTTTTTTTTTTTTTTTTTTATTTATTCATTCATGAGAAACAGAGAGAGGGAGAGAGCAAGAGGCAGAGACACAGGCAGAGGGAGAAACAGGCTCCACGCAAGGAGCCCGATGTGGAACTCAATCCCGGGTCTCCAGCATCACACCCCAGGCCAAAGGCAAGCGCTAAACTGCTGAGCCACCCAGGGATCCCCACGATGTGGAGCTTAATCTCACAACCCTGAGATCATGACCTGAGCCAAAATCAAAAGTTGGATACTTAACCAACTAAGCCACCCAGGCACCTCTTAAAAAGTATAGTAACTGTTTTCTTTTTCATTTGTACCCTTAGATCAACCATCCCTCTTATATCCTAAGGTAGTTTTAATTTCTTCTTCCAACTTTTTATTGTAATGAGAAATTATATTATGTTACACTTAGTTGTCTTGGAGCTTTCCTGCACTTAAGCTCTGCAGTTTTCAGTATACTTTATTTATTAATTTAGTCTTTCTGTTTGCCAAATTTCCAACTTAAGCTTCCTTTCACATGCAAAGAAATTTAAAAATACTGGTTGTTACTTTTTTTTTCTATGTTTTATAATCAGTAGATATGCTAAGAGCATATAATTTCAAGATCAAGAGCTTTGGAATTAAATAGACTAGCACTCAAATTCCAACTCAAAGACATACCACCTGTGTAAACTTTGGCAAGGTACACTTAAAAGTTGCTCAGAAAATCAGCATCTTCATGTATAAAATGGTAGTAATAATAGCTAGTTATTAGAAATCAAAGATAGAGTACCCAGTTGGCTCAGTTGGTTAAGCATCTGCCTTTGGCTCAGGTCATGATCTCAAAGTCTTGGGATCAAGCCCTACCTTGGGCTTTCTGCTCAGCAGGAAGTCTGCTTCTTCCTCCCCTCTGCTGTGCTCTCTTTCTCTCAAATAGATAAATAAAATCTTAAAAAAGATATAAAAAAGTAAAAATCAAGTTTAATTCTAGAATCACATGAATTGGTGTTGGAAAATATCCGGCTGGTATTTGGCACAGAGTAAGAGTTGGGTAATGATTTTGGTTGTTTTTAATCACTAACTCAATGAACTAAGCCTGGTAGGAATATATGTCATTAGCAATGTCAATTATTCAAAGGCTAGCATGTAATCTTCCCTTAATAATAATAATGTTAAACTGAGGTATATTAAAATATGTTTAGAATGGCATCCAATATATCTTGAGTGCAAGTGTATTTATAGAAACTATATCTAGTTACTTCCACTGAGATATAAACAAGTTTTTGTACCCACAAAATTGCACTTATTTTTAGGCCACTGGTGTCAACAGCTACCTCTTCAAAGAAATTATTTCTTTTGATCCATTTAGTAACTTGATCCCAGCTGCATAAAAACAGACTTGCAGTATTTCATTTTTCTACAGACTGCTGATGGCTGCATTCCATAACTTAAGAAATCTGTCGAAAGGAAGCCTCTGAAACTCAAAAGCTTCACAGAAACTTGTTGCATTTGCTTGTATCCAAAGTGGAATTATTTGTAATTCACAAAATATGGATTTTAAGAATATAGCTTCAAAATTTTGAATATGATTCTTAACTCTACATCAGTTATGACTATTAAAACTTTCATAATGAGGGTGCCTGGGTGGCTTAGTCCATTGAGCGTCTGCCTTCAGCTCAGGTCAGGATCTCAGGGTCCTGGGATCCAGTCCTATGTTGGGCTCCCTGTTCAGTGGGGAGTCTGCTTCTTCCTCTCCATATGCAGCTCCTCCTGTTTGTGCTCTCTCTCTCAAATAAATAAATAAACTCTTTTTAAAAATTTAAAAATGAAACTTTCATAAAATGAAGGTACCATACAATCAGCGATTACCTAGTTTTCCAGTGACTTTAACATTTTCTCTTTTGTCACATGGTGTCAATCACTCAAATAAAGAGAATGTGCCCAGGAATGCCAGGTGCTTATGTGTGTTGCAATGGATGGATAATAGTAGCCTTAGCAAAAACTATTTGTTATAATAGTGAATGCCTGAGCACTTGGCAAAAACTCCCCAATGCTTCCACTTGCGTCTGAGTTTATTTATAGGGGTTGGCAGTTCTGTGTGGGATTTTAGTGCTTTATTTTTATCATTTAATTTTAATCACAGAATATATCAATCAAAAATAAAGAGAAGAGATGAGTTAAGAGAATCCAAAGGAATTCATCACCCAATTCTAATAGTTATCTTACAGGCCAGTACTGTTTTATCTATAATGCCAACCACTTCCATTTCTACCCTCTCAAAAGATTATTTTGAAGCAAATCCAGGGCATGACTTCCTTTACCTGCACATATTTCCGTTGGAATGTCTAAAAACATATGGATTTAAAACAAAAACAAATGATCACAATAACTTTGGTACTGTTGTGACGGTACAAGACTAGTCAAGACTAGAATCATCTCGAACACTGTCCATCTGGGACTCTCTTTCAGGACTCTCAGAGAATGATACAAAATGGGTGCCTAAATTCTTTCAGTTTAGAACTTTCTAAAAAAATTGAATTAGAGCACCTAGCATTGACCAGAGGCCTAAGTAAAATCTCCCTCACAAATCTGAATCTTTATCATTGTACTTTTTCCATCTTTCTGCAAGTAAGAGTATGAGGACTAGGGAAGTCATGAGTTCACATAGCCACTTAGCTGCCGGGAGTAGAAGAGGAATATTAGTAATTTCCAGCCTGATCCCAGGGCCTTCATCTACTGACATGAGAGGCAAAAAAAAGACTTTGGACCTGAATCTTCTTCCCAGCATGCTGTATCTCACCAGAGGCCAGTCAGAGGAGGATATATCATAAAGAAGAGTATATTCTCAGTTGAAACTGATTCTCTTATTAAAGATCTCACCAAATTAAAAAAAAAAAAAAGAAGAGTATATATTTACACATCCCACTCACGACCCAAAAGTGCACATTTACATTGTTAAGGGATTAGAATAAAGTGGAGATTTACTAGAAATTTGATTACTTGGATCTTTGTGGTACAGTACTACCCAGAGTGTTTTTTGAGCAACATTGGTGTTGTTTTCAAAAAGGGAGGGTCTTGGAGCCTGGGATCATACAGAAGCAGTTATGGCATGAGATATGTTTGAAATGTACTTAGCTATAGGTATCTTATCTTCATAGAGCATTTGGTAGATTAGTGTTCCTTACAGGTCTTTGGGGAATGTTGGTGTAAAAATCAATATAGGAATGGGGAAAGGGGGAAGTGGTTGAGCGTCTGTCTTTGGCTTAGGGCGTATTCCCGGAGTCCCCAGATCGAGTCCCACATCGGGCTCCCTGCATGGAGACTGCTTCTCTCTCTCTCTCTCTCTCTATCTCTATCTCTATCTCTCATGAATAAATAAATAAAATCTTAAAAAATAAATAAATAAATTTAGTGATGCCCTTAAAAAAAAAAAAAAAGGAATGGGAAAAGGGACTGAATTTTTCATTTTGTCCATTTATTAGGTTTAGGTTATTTGCATGATTATCACTATAGTCCTGAAGTTTGGGCTGTCAGTATACATTGAGAGAAACTATTCTTTGGAAACTTTAAAAGAAATAGCCAAAGGTGCATGTGGGTGGCTTAATCTGTTAGGTCTGCCTTGGGCTCGGGTCATGATCCCAGAGTCCTAGGATCCAGTCCCACATGGGACTTTCTGCTCAGTGAAGGGTCTGCTTCTTTCCCTGCCCCTTACCCTGCTCAGTCTCTCTCACAAATAAATAAATAAAATCATAAAAAACAGTACCTGGAGAAAACTTTTCTGACACTTGAAATGGAAAAGCTTTATACTCCAAGCCATCATTACTCTTTTTCTTTTATAAATCTGAGGTGTTCTGTTCTTTGTTTCTAACTCAGCTTGTGGAAAACCTGGTAGATTTTTCATATAAAATAAGAGTGTGTAATGTTTCTCTTTTGGATATTTCAAATGTTTCATTTGAGTGCACATCTTTATATTAAAATAGGAAATGTAGCTATCTAGAGTTGGTCTGAATGGCCAAGTGCATGTCTCTTGCTGTGTTTTATTTTAGATGAGAAACTTCTAGGAAAGGCATTAGCCCCTGATCTTCCCAGTTAGACAGTAAAATACTATGATCCTCCTGGGGGGAAAAATAAAAAGGCAAAATACTCACCAGAAAGAGGTAGTCATGGATAGTTAGATCACAAGTGGAACATTGTTTCCAGTTTTAGGTTATATGCTTATTACAGAAAATTACAGCACAAGCTGAAATGTGTTCCTTCCAGTTCTGTATGTCGATGAGTCTAAAAAGGCAATTAGAATAGTGAGAGATCTTAGCTCTTCTGACAAGAGAACTACGTTCAAGGGAATGTAATAGTTATCTTCTAATATTTGAAAAGGCATTCTGAGTAAGCAAAAATGGCTTCAATTTATGTGGCTCCAAAAGGCAGTATTTGGACCTCTACATGGAAATATAAGAAGTAAAGTGTATGGAGATATGAATATCTTTCTAATGACTACAGCTTTGAACCATGCTAATATGAGAGATGGTAGGTTATTAATATCTGAAGATCCCAGGTAGAGGTTGCATGCTATCCAACAGAATTATTATCTAAGGCTGATATTGACTATAAATTTGGATAATATAACTTCCAACTTTTTTTCTTCTTTAGTTTTAAAAATATTAATTTCATTTCCAACAGTCACTGTCCCAGCTACATTGAGGAATATTTTGGGAGTCTGATAAAATTATGGGTCCTCTCTCCATAAAAATGCACAGATATGCACACACTATTTGCACACACAATTTGAAGATTCTTGGTTTCCTTCAAGCTTATTCATGGATGCCAAGATAAGAATCTAGTCTGTAATTTAATTAACTTTGCCACTCTGAGTAAATCACGTAACCCAGTTAGGTCACAGAACCATCATAATTAGTGTCGTGATTACATGATGTTTGATGTAAATAGATCCTTCCATTCTCAAAAAAATAAAATATTTGATTTTATTAGCAACTCTTGAATATAAGACACATTCTCAAGAGGGAATAGAACAGAGAGCAGGGGTCTTTTTACAATTCAAAAAACTGAATCCTGAAGAATAGAGGCAATAAAGCCTCATTTCCCTATTGGCTTGGACATAAACAACATGTTCTCAAGTCAGTTTCCAATTTCGACTTTTGGTTATTTGTAATAATAAAATAAGAGCACAGAAGGTTTGTGTGGGAGTTAGACCTGAGTGGAAGAGGGAGGAATGCTTTTTGTAATAAAAGACAATTGAAAAGCATGGGTGACTGGATGAGTCCATTTTACAGCTCATTAACACTGCCCTTAATTGGCAGGGATCATTGCTGAGTTTATCCATGTGAAGTAATTATATATACAAACATGCAAACATACATGTGCTTATAGAAATGGAAATTATTTTCTTTAAATCAATTTTAAGAAGGGAAATAGAGATCAATATAGTCTTACAATACAGATTTGTGCTAGTTGTTTGTGGTATTGTCTATCTTCAGCTCACACAAGACTGTCTTTGGTAGCACTCAGTCCATCAAAATAAAGGAATTTCTGAATAACCCCTCCATCTATGCTTCCCACTCATAAATTCATTGTTTTTTTTTTTTCTCTTTTCCCTGTTCTTTCTCCTTAACCTTTCTCTTTCTTCTTCTTATCATAAATGATTATTTATGGGGCATTCTAGGAAGTGCCTAGTGCTATAGAAAAAAAAAATTAAAAGGAGATACAAAGAACCATCTGGGCAGGACATCAACCCTCAAGGCATTTACTATATCTAGTGGCAGACAGAGGACACCCTGAGCAAATCAGCATTTCTTTGTTTCTCATAAATACATACGGACATGCCAGAAAGCATTATCTTAAAAGCAGTACTAGATATTTACAAGCACCTGCTCTGTTCCAGGCCTTTGGCTGGCAAATATTTATAAGCACTAGTTTTCTTCAGTCCTTTGATAAGAATGCAGATTCTCAAGCACATTCCCCAAAATTCAGTAAATCCAGGGTGAAGTACAATTTAATTTAATTTTTATTTTATTTTATTATTTTTTTATTCATGAGAGAAACAGAGACAGAGAGGCAGAGACACAGGCAGAGGGAGAAGCAGGCTCCCTACAGGGAGCCCAATGTACAACTTGATCTCAGGACCCCGGGATCATGACCTGAGCCAAAGGAAGACGCTCCACCATTAAGCCACCCAGATGTCCCTGAAGTACAATTTTAAATTGTAGTTTCACATGAAAGTACTGTAAGTGGGCAACAGACTGCATTTTTAAAGAAAAACCTACTTATGAAATGGAGAATCAAAGCAGTTTATGACATGGACCTACTAATGTGGCTGCAGTATAGCTGGATAGACAATGTACACAAGGATGTGGAAAGCAGTTCCTGGTGGCTGGAATCATGTCACATAAATGGCACCAATAATAAGTGAACAGAGTAGGAGAATGGATAGGGAGTCTTTTCGGAAGAGTTAGAAAATGAGGAGAGTCTTCAATAAATAAATATCTTTTCTCAAGAGGTATCTCTGCCCATTAACCATGGTCCTTACTCATTTTGTGTCTCCCTTTTAGTCTTTTATCTGCATTCTTGAATTTGCTCAGTTCACACCACAGCCTCCTCTCCAGCGATTCAGTGATCCTCCCCCATTTTCCTTCACTACGGTACTGGGAGGTTATGATCGTGATTGGTCTGTGTACTTTTAGGAAGCATCAGCTCACAGAAATGGGTGGGAGGAGATGCTCATCACCACTTCAAGAAGCAAATTCTGTGGGAGCTATGGGTCAGTGGTTATTTCAGTATCCCCTACTATAGAAATACCAATTCGCTTCAGATAGGTGGGTGTTTGAGACCATAGGCGATGTTGTGGAGGAAAATTATAGTCCCAAATCATAAAGAACATAAAAAACTGGCTACTTTTTCAAATCAAAAGTATGTAAGGTAGATGCACATCGATTCTAACAGAAGATGGAAGACAAGTAACATCTTGCTATTTTCATTTATTTGAACCTATTTATTTGGAATTGCAGGATGTGTTTAACATTTTGCAAGATCTATGCAGGCGATGTGGCACAAAAGGACAAGAATTCAAGTTTAATTTCAGTATTAAAAACTCTTTATACTCATGATCAAATAGAGTACATATAGGAAACATAGAAATTCATCGTTTGGATGGTGTAGTCTAATTGCAGAAGAGTCCAATGGGAAACACATAGAAAATACATAATATATAATGAGCTAATCTGTTTGTTTCATTTCTTTTACATGTGTCTTCATTCCCTCTTGTCTGTAGTTGCTGTGATTTCTTCACTACCCATCTTTTTCTCAGCTCATTATGACCTTACCCTTCTATGTTTTCCAATGAGATCTCATTGGTTCTCTTCCCCTTAGATTATTTATTTTTCAGCTTCCAAACTGGGAGACATACAGTCTTAGTTTCTTAATGTTAGGACTATTTTATTTGTCTTATATGTATTATGATATTTCTCTCTCTTACCCCTTCTGGAAGAACATGGAACACATTTCCCTGGAGCTAAAGACAGATGATTGAAAATACATAAGATAATAAACATAAGTCTACTTTCCTGTGGATAGTTATCCGGTGCCCCAAAAAGGTACTTGCCTGGCCAGGGTATATGCAAATACATCAGGGGGTGGATTTGTGTTCTTTCTCTACATAGGAATCTACTCTTGGTTTCCTTGGCTGACAATTAGATTTAAAGTTTTATTTATCATTTCTCACAAGCTTCATCATCTGCTTATCCAAGGAAAGACTTATAGGCAAGATTCCAGGACAAGGGAATAAATCAGAAATTCCCTTGTGGGAATGCAGATGAGTTCTAAATCCCCAGTTTTTAGGCAATTCTTTCTGGAACCTTCAGTTCACTTATTTGAACACTAATATCTTCTTCCTAATGAATGTGTTTCCACCTATTGGCCCTTCCTCTAGTTACAAACTCAATATAGAATAAATTCAATATGAAAACTCTAAAAGTATTTAAGGATGTCTGTAACTACCTCCCCTCATCTCTGCCACACTTGACTGAATATGGCTCCTCTGAGTATCTGGTCATTCTTCTGTTTGTCAGAGTATTTTTATATTATATATATATATATATTATATATATTATATATATATATATAGTTGTTAAGTAAACTTTATGTCCAGCGTGGGGCTCAAGTTCAGACCCCAAGATTAAGAGTCACATGCTCCATGGACTGAGCCAGTCAGCTGCCCCTCAATGTGTTGTTGTTTTTTTTTTTTTTTTAATGGGGTAACCAGGGACGCCTGAGTGGCTCAGTGTTTGAGTGTCTGCCTTTGGCTCAGGGCATGATCCTGGAGTTCTGGGATCGAGTCCTGCATCGGGTTCCTTGCATGGAGCCTGCTTCTCCTCCATCTGCCTGTGTCTCTGCCTCTCTCTGTCTCTCATGAATAAATAAATAAAAATCTTTATATATATATATGTATATATATATATACATATATATATATTTAAAAATGGGGTACCCAGCATGTCAAACTGTACCTTATATGTATCTTAGGTAAAGTTCAGATAAATGAACTGCATGCTTGATTTTAATTCATGCAAGTGTCTTTTTAATAGTTATATCAAATTATTAATCATTCTCTACTATTAGATTTTTGTTCAGTGACAATTTCCCAGTCCTTCTTTATACTAATGACAACATAATCAGGTTTCCCTCATCCTGTGTTTATACTATTTATTTTCTCAAACCTACATGCAGGATTTTACATTTATACTTATTCATTTTTCCTGTTCTGAAGCATATGGGAGTCTGATGAAGAGGATGCCCTGCCAGTTGAAGATGTGTTTTATGAACCTATAATAATTTAAACAACCTTCACTCCTCTGTTGGCCCTCTGGAATCTTCCTAGATAATTTTTTTAAAAGATTTTATTTATTGATTGATGAGAGACACACAGAGAGGCAGAGACATAGGCAGAGGGAGAAGCAAGCTCCACGCAGGGGGCCTGATATGGCACTCCATCCCGGGACTCCAGGATCATGCCTTGGGCCAAAGGCAGGCGCTCAACCACTGAGCCACCCAGGCGTCCTCCTAGATAATTTTTATTTGCTTTGGTTGAACATGTGTGCAGAAGAAAAAAATTCCAGCTTCGAATTCCTACCTGTACTTTTGAGGACTGTAGGAAGCAGGGAGACAGAGATTCTTTGGTAGGTAATATAACTATTGATCTTATGCCACAGTGGTTTCCTGGCTGCCCTAGTCAACAACTTGTTGCTTGTGTGCATTTAATCATGGTGTGGTGCCCAAGAGTTAGGGCAATTGAAACTCTTTAAACAGGTAATTGCATGTGTGCATCAAAGTTGGTAGTGGCCTTGAAGAATGACAGAATATTAAATGCAAGGGAATTGTTTGGATCAATATTTGTTTCTTAAGAACTTCATAAACAGCATTTGCCAAATAGGTGGTAAGCACCTGGTCAATAAGCATGTCTGAATTGTGTGCATTGCTGCTGTAAAACTCTGAGTATGGAACTGTATTAGGTGAAGTAAGAACACTCCTTCAGCTCCAATTTGATTCCATCTATACGGAAAGTTCTATAAGTCACAAATACATATCATCCTTTCATGCATTTTAAGAGTGTATTGGGATCAGCCTCACCAGAAATAAGGAGCCCATAAGTCCAAAGGCTCATTTCCTCAACTAGAACCAAGCCCCTAAATGCTTCTTTCTGTATGAGCCCAGGGCCTGGTATAGTTCCTGATTTAGAATAGATGCTTGATAAATATGTGTTGGATAAATAAAATTTTTAGATATATTGAGGAAGCAACAGAGAAATAAATATATACCAGCTTACTCACACTTCAATGCATTACCTGGGAAGATGAGTTTATTACTGATAAGCCTTACCCACTTCAGAGACCCCTGGCTGTGTGTGTCTTCTGCAGACTCTAATTCCCTAATTCTAAGAAATGAAATGTTCTCTCTTTTTTCCTGGCACACTCAGGGAGATGAGAAAAAAAAAAAAAAAAAAAGCATTCTTTACTAAATGGCATTTTCTTCTTGTTTAAGGGCATTGGATAGACTTATTTCCCAATTATCATCTTTAATGGGCCCCTGTATTAAAGCAGTGCATGTGGTTTCAGAGAAACTTGACTTTCTACAGTGCATGTGGTTTTGGAGAAACCCAAGGCATATTCTGACTCCTTAATATTAGTACTGGGGCAGTTATGTCACCTACTTTCCTTAAGGATAAATGACTCTCCTAGACCCCAGAGTGGCTGGATGACTTACTCATATAAGTAATCATCCTTCCAAAATATCAGTTATGTGTTAGGTATACATTTAGCCTCCAAAAACTGATAACCTGACTTACATTAGTTTATTTTTCAAATCTAGGAAGAAGTCCAGAGTTAGGTGGCATGGGGCTAGTGTAACTCCTGCAGAAAAACATGCAGTATTTTGGCTCCTTCTGTTTTCTTCTTTCTCTATCCTCACAATGTCACTTTGACCCCATGGTCTCAGAATGGGTATTTCCCATAGACATTGAATCTGCATCTAGGGCAGGAAGAATAAGGTGTGGCAAAAGCCTAAAGGGACATGCTTTCGCATTGACTTTTGTGTGCAGTTCCTGAAAATTAACTGGATCACAAGGACACTCTGACTATAAGGGGGTTGGAGAAAGCAAGTATTTTTAGTGGGGCATATTGTCATCCTCTGTACTTTATTTTTCCCTCTCCCCCAAAAACAACTGGTTCAATTTTCCAGGGAAAAGGCAAAATAGATATTGAACACAAAATTCAAAGTATCTGCTACAGCTACTTTTCTAGATTGATAGCTTGATCTGTAAGCCAAGAATCTGGGCTGCCCCCCAAAAACCCATAATTGAGCAGTCACTGATTTTTAAAATGAATCCTGGTATTCCTATATAGATACTGACTAGTGAGTCATGGGAAACCATGGGATTCTTTAGTGCTACATTTGAATTTTGCTACAAATCATATTTTTATACTATCTGGGAAAACACAACATATTATTCATTCTGTGACCTGTCAGCAATCCAAGTCTTGCTTTTATTTTGTATTGTTTTTGTTTTGTTTTATTTTGTTTTTTTTTTTAATCCCTAGTCCTAGAAGCCCAGTGGGTTAAAATTTAATTGGCCCAACTAACTAGTTTTTATCAATTTATTATTCGATTGAGTAATTTGCATTGAGTGAAAATATCATTCATCCCTCCAAATCCCATTTATCTCAGCTATACTGAACTACTTCAACCTTTATCTAAGGTTATTTGGTTGCAACAGACAAATCATGTTCTGCTGGGTTATAATAGATCTGTATTCTTCTTCTAATTTGGTTTCTGTGTATCTAGTTTTTAATCCCTTTAATTTTCATAAATAATTTCCTAGATACAGTAGACTATCCCACCAAATTTAGAAAATATTATTCCAGTTATATATATCTAACAGAAAAATATCTTCTATGTTAATACACTTGTTCTCTTGCTCTTAATGTCTCTATAGGCTGTTGAGTTTTTAAAAATGCCTTAATAGCATTCTATTTTGACAAACTGGAGAAACAGAGAGAGAGAGAGATTGAGAGAGAGAAGGACGGGCAATTAAAATAAAAGCTAGAGCTCTGTCCATTAATCAACCACTGTCCTCAGGTGTCTTAACTATATGAAGGGTAGGATGCTAGGCAGATAAAATTGGACAACTAAGTTGAAATAAATTATAAGGTTTTATCACAACTTTACTGTTTAATTATGGGGTTTTTGTTCTTAATTATATGACATGACAGTTTTTAGCATAGCAAATATGCAACTCCCTTAAACATGACTCCTTATAAGCAATAAACCTCAAATAAGGGGAGGGAATCTGTGAAAATAAGCTCACGAGTTTCCTTACCTACATTTTATACATGGAACTATTATTTGCCCTTACTATTTAAAAGTATATGTTACTGTTCCTGCCATGTAAATGCATTTTAAATTAAGATTTTTACAGATATTCCAGGGTACAGTTTTGTGCTACAAATTTCCTCAAGTCAGAATGTAATACTGATAGCAGTGGTTAATATTCTTGTGAACCTAAAAGGTAAAGCAAACATTTGCTGAAATTTACATAGTTTTCAATTTTCTAATGCTAGCAAATGGGAGCTGTTTGAAAATAGAAATCACCTATATTTTTTTCTAAGGAAAGAAAAGAAAAAAGCCTCTCATATCAGTTCAAATTCTTCCTTGTAAACTGAGTATCTTTAGCTTGTGTAGCAGTTTTGGGGTTTTTGTTTGTTTGTTTTTTCTTTCTCTTTTTCTTTCTTCCCCCATGCTGTGTTAAAAGGCTTGCTTCAAGGAGTACAACATAAAGGAGGGCTTTTTTTTTTTTTTTTTCTTCCTCTCTCTCTTCTATAGATTGGCTGAGAGGATATGTGTTTGGGGGTCTCTTGCAGTTTCTCTAGAGACTATTCATGTATATTGAAAAAAAATCAGTATTACTTGAAAAAATAACTAAAACTTTGATTTAACAGTACAAAAGAGGGTAGTGTCTAATCCTTCAAGTAGGAAATTGCTTTTCTTCATGATCCATTGCTTTCATACTGTTTCTGGCTGCTACTGTGGGAGGAAAAAAGACCCACCTCTACTCTTCTTTTACCATGTCTGTTTTCTTACCTCTTACTGTTTGAAGAGTACCTCTTAAATAATAGTTGAAATAAGTAAATTTAAATAATAGTAAAATGCATGACTGATAAGATCACGTCTCAATTGGACAACTCTGATTCTACCAAAGCAGGAAATAATTTACATGGGAACATGAAAGGAGAAATTAAGACTTTGTCATAGTATAACAATGAGGATGTGACTTATGTGCGGCTCTTCTATGTGATACTATAAATGTTAGATGGAATAGAATAGCACATGCTCCAAAACTGAGGATTTTTTGACATGGGTAGTTTCTCCTGCTAGAAGCTTTAAATTATTTCCTTGACAAGTGACAAATCAAAATATTGCCAAAATGATTTGGCACCACTGATTGTGGTGGCTGTTGATATTCTATTGGCCGTTAAAATGTCCACTTTTCACAACTGAAGCTGCTGTTTGCTGTGCTAGGAGGTCGCGTTTTTTAAAAGCAAAACATTGTAAATTATACTTAATTAGTTTCATTCTCAATATTTGCCTCCCAAATTTTTATTGGTATGTGAAACTTTACATTGCACAGAAAATGGAAAGCTTTCTCCACTCTTAAAAATCAGAACAGCAATTCTAGTTTTAATTATTTAAGAGTAAAGGTAGATGAGACATTTCTTCTCTCCACTTGAATATAAAATATTTGACATGTTTCTTATGTCTCTTTGATTAAGTAAGTACCTAAAGTAAAATGAGGGTAAAGTCGGTCATTGGAAAATAATATATGAGGCAGTCATCAGGCATGCATTTAAAAAATCATCAGATATTCTTTGTTTTAATACTATTGTGTGTTAAATATCGGAGATCACACCATATGCCTAATGAAAGCTTCATTAGAAAGACATTAGTAGATTAATTTCACTCGCTGTGTGGTTTATTTTATTTAGAATGCAGTAAGGTAAGTTCATTAGTTTGTAGATGTAATGTTTTCTACTGTACCTCAGTGCAACTAGGAACAATTCCACAGAGGTCTACAGATCTACTAACACCTGTCAAGATAAACACACAGTTCTCTGGGGGAATCATCTCAGCAATAGAACAGAGAAAATCTGAGGAAAGTAATTCTTTCATGAAAGAAAAAGAAAACCAAAAAAGAAAAAAAAAACAAAAACACAGCGATTAATGATTTTTTGAAATGCCTCAGAGGTCATATATTTCTCATACAAGTATAAAAATACAATCTTTTAAGAATAAATGTTTGGGAGCATATACTACTACTCATTTTGAAATAAATGGTCTAAGATATTTGAACTCTGTGGAATGATCATGCAACTTGAATGGAGCCACTGGAAATTTTTCTGACACGTATAGCTTAATCTCTCATCCATCCCAGAACAAGTATATTAGATTATAACTTCTGCTATGGTGATATTATTTGAATGGTTATAGTTAAAATGGTGCCAGTATTTCCAAAAAAAATCCTATTTTCAAGGATTTATAAGTTGCCTGTAAATGTTTGCTCTGCAATTCAGCTTGGCAGCAAGCATATTTGCTTGGTGGTTTTTTCTTTCTTTCCTTTTACATAGTATAAGAGAGAAAGACATCTGTTTATAGCATGAGTAGGAAAATATGACAACAAATTCCCTTTTTCTTCAAAACCAATTTATTTAGCATTCAAATCAGAGTTCAGTCTAAATTTCTTATATCTTTTAGGCAATAAAAGAGCTAACCAAAAGACTGTAAGGATAAATTGAAGATGATTTGTTTCCTTTGTCTGTTGGTTTTGGTTATTTTAAACTCTTAAACATGGGATAGACTTAACCAGTTACTTTGATACTTTATTCATTCAGCACAGTAATACTGTGGATAAACTATTTTACATATCCCAAGCATTTTTTAAGTATTTGTGATAGTCCATACTTGAGAAAGTAGCAAATAACTGGCGAAGTTCAGAAAAAATTCCAGTGGAGATATATGTCTTAAAATTTGGCGAAAGAATGAATGAGACATTAAGAGGAAAAGGGAGGAGAAAGGATCACTTTTACAGCATGGGCAATGGCGAAGAGGTGCAAAAGGGTGCAGTGTGTTTTGGGAAGAGAAAAGTTCCTGTGGCTGGAGATGTTTGTCGGGGAGGTGATTGAAGTTGAGATAAAGATAGGCCATTAGAAGTAGTGTGGAGGCAGATTTTGAAGGGTTTAATGCACCATGCTAAAGAACTTTGACTTAGCCTGGAAAACGGGTTTCGTAGTGAGACAGCCGTACTAACTTAACTATAGTACTAACATTAAAAAAAAAAAAATCACTCTTGACAAAATGTGTAATCCACTGTATTTATCTTGCCATGAAAGAGGGTTGGATTACAGATCTCAGATAAACCTATTTAGAGATTCAACTCAAATTGCATGATCAAATTCCTTTCTGCACACTAAAATGGCAGTATGCATTCTAGAATATATATTCATAGAGATCTAATTAGTATATGTTCGAAGTGCTTGAGCATTCAGGAAATTGAACTTGTGGTATGTGTATGATGTCTGGTTCTGGATTTGGATATCCATATTTACTAGGGAATTTGCAAATTATGTGTCAGTTTTTATATCGCCCTAACTTGCCTTATAGCTGTCCTGCCAAGTCTAGCTCTGTTCTCAACAATTCCATGCTTCTTCTGCAAATGATGATTTGCATGACAGACTGCTGGTGAGTGTAGGCAGACAGATCTCAGGTTGTCAGTTTGGGTCACTGATCTTTCCTGTAGCTGATGCTGGTTAGACTGGAGGCCTGATAAGACAGGACCTAAAAGGGACTGGAATTTTTGTTGTATGTTTGTTTGTTTTATGATGATGGACTATTTGGTTGGCCAGTATTAGGTATTATATGAAAATACACATTCTTATCACTTATGATTTATTTCCCCATGTTGTAAAAGAAGAGGAAGGAATAACCTATTCAATAAATTAAATAGGAAAGTTAATAAAATTTAAAAATAAGTAAATGCTAATACATATATACTCATACCAGACAGTATTCTAAGTACTTTATATCTGTCAGTTCATTTAATCTTTGCACAATTCTATAGTTATCAAGTCTTTTTTACAAATAAGAAAATTGAGTTTAAATAGCCTGCATAAAGCCACATGGCTAGTAAGTTAATAGGGCCAGAATTCCTGCCTCTAGCTTCCGGCCAGGCTGATGGAAGGGCTCAAATACAAAGAATAGGAAGGAAGACCATTTTTTAATCATTAATTATTTTATTTTATTATTAATATTTTTTCTGAGCAGAATAAAGGAAAGGTGTGAGATGAGGACATGTAGGGTTATATGGTAGACATCTTGAAGTCTTTAAAGAATGCTTTAAAGAGGAGATCTGGGAGTAGCACTATTGTCTGTGTTAAGTACACTGCTAAGAAGGTGACTTTATTGGTAAGGAGCTTAATTAGAAAACTTGCCCAGTATTGGTTAATAAAACCTATGGCAAAGACTTTCACATTTAGAAGTAGTGGTTCCGAATACCCGGTGTAATATAAGCATTTTATAATAAATGGCGTGTAATATAAGCATTATCTGAGAACTTGTTAAAAATGCAAATTGTCAGTGCCTCTATATATCAAGGGAATCAAAAGCAAAACAATCTATGATGTCATAAATCCTTTTAGTGATTCTCCAGGACACTAAAGTTTGAGCACCACAGAGAGACAAAGACTATAAACTAAGAGATTATTGGGGAGATGGCCAAACTGGATGAAAGACTGAGTAGGGAAGAGTTTGAAATAGGGCTACATTAAAAATCACATTACCAGGGCGCCTGGGTGTCTGAGTCCGTTAGTTAAGCAGCCAACTCTTGATTTCAGCTCAGGTAGTGATCTCAGGGTCCTGGGATCGAGCTCTGCATTGGGCTCTGCACCCATCGGGGAGTCAGCTTAAGGATTCTCTTTCCCTTTGCCCCTCCCCCTGCTCTCTGACTCTCTAAAGTAAATAAATAAATCTTTTAAAAAAATCACATTACTGCTCGTTATCATTATGTTTATGACACCGATGTAAAACATGCACATATGAAAAAATGACAATAACTTTTATTTAGTGCTCAATATATTTTAGAAACTACTCCAATTCCATTATAGACAGTGATATAATCATTTTATAGGTGAGGAGACTGGGGCAAGGGTCCATTAAACCCAATGTCAAATGAATAATAACAATGGACTCAAACTCACAGTCTGGCAGCCAAGCCATATGTTCCCAAGCTGTATTATGAATATATTCACATCACATAGTATGAACCTATGGAGGAGTGTGTCAGCAACACAAGTTGACTTAAATAACTATAGAAGCAATTATGATGACATTGATTGAGAGATGACATGTGATTGGTTGGTGCCCAAGCAATGCCCACAACACTTAAAGACACTGTTGCAGTGGAATTTCTATTACCCCTCTTTGATGTCTAGGCAATAAATTTTAGGTAGGATGTCATACATGGAATTTTTATTAAATAGGTCAAGAGAAAAGAGAGATCATAAAATACTTCAGGCCTAAACACAGCTCACCTTGATTGAATAAAACTAATCATGCTTTCCAAGTCAAAAGGCACATCTAGGCTTTAATTTATTTTGAGTGAATGGGGTATCATGTTTGGTTCCCACCGCTCCCTCTCATTTGGTATGTCAGTGTGGAGGTTCTAGGTAATAGCTATGCTGACTGAATTCACCAGCCTGTATCTATGATTGGATTATGTGTGGTGGGACATGTAAGTACCCTTCCAGATAAGTAAACACTTCCCAAATACACTTGACTTTTCAGTAACATTATTACCTCTGTTGGTCTCCAGGGATGCTTTTAGCTCCAGCATTTTTTTCTTTCTTTTTGTCATTTGGGTAGTTGGTTGCTTGGTTGGTTTGGCTTTCCTCTCAATGCTCTTGCTGTCCTATTCAGATCCTATCTCAGAATGTCCATGGGGAACTGCACTAACCCAGAAAGGTAACAGGGTCTGAGGTTTGTCTCCACATCCTCACAGATGACACCATCTTCTGGGTCTTTACCTCTTTATTCTCTCTCAGTCCCAACTCAGAAATGCAGGTAGATGGATATGGGGGGTCGTCTTGCCTTTTCATTGCGCTGACATTAGTAGAAATGCAAAATGCAAGACTGACACTCTGCTCATTTTTAATTTTTAAAAGATTGGTGTTGCCTGTGGGTTTTAATATACTTCCCCTCTGCTGCTTTTAGTGTCTACTTTTCTATTTTAAAAGCTTAATACTGAGCTGTAAGAATTTCCAATTAAGTTTAAGGAAAACATGAAAAGGTTGAAAGTGTCTGCCTGACAACCATCCTGTTTCTTGAGACAGTAGGGTTGATTTTTGAAATATGAAAAAATAATTTGACCTGTCCTTTTCTATGTCTCTGCACATTCTCCCTTCCACTCATTCTCCTCTTCCCTTCAATTTCCTTTGTTTTTCAGACTCATGCTTTCAGACCCACCTCCCATTTCTTAACACTGTGGTCCAACTGAGGCTACCTGACTTCTTGTTCATTACAGATTATGAGCTGGGAGTGGGCCTTGGACAGTTTTCCATGCACAGCTATTAGGTTCTTTTCGTAGATCTCAGTAGTCACAGTTGTTAGGGGCAGGGGAGGGCTAACTCTTCTAAGAGTTCCCGAAAGTTCAGGCCATACTGAATGTAAAATGCCAACAACTTTTGCTACAGAAGCAGACATTTATTAATAAATAGGCACAAAATCTTATAGCCTGTTCTGGAAGTTAGATGAAGTTCCAGCTCTTGGTTCTGTTAGGTACATGAAAAATGTCTTACAAAAAAGCTTTCACAAATACGGCAGTTCTTTTGCAAATATGGCAGCAACCAGCTCATCATCTGTCAGAAGTAGGATCTGATATGGATCAAAAATAGGACTCACGGGCAGCCCGGGTAGCTCAGTGGTTTAGCGCTGCCTTCACCCCAGGGTGATCACACCCCACGTTGTGATCCAGGGTGGGATCGAGTCCCACATTGGGCTCCCTGCATGGAGCCTGCTTCTCCCTCTGCCTGTGTCTCTGCCTCTCTCTCTCTCTCTGTCTGTCATGAATAAATAAATAAAATCTTAAAAAAAAAATAGCACTCACTTCATGTGATTTTGTGGTGATTAAATGAACTAATACATTTACATCTCTCAAATTTGTGCCAGTTACAAATGTGTTAGTTCTAAGTATTTATAATTATGGCACCATTAATTATGGTAAAGGTTGAAAGACCTCTTAGATTCACATACACTATTAAGTAGAAGCAGAGCATGTCTGCAAAATATTTTGGCTAATCCACTGATCTTGGATGTTAGTAATTTCATGAAAGATACCCCATTCCTAACCTCCATTATGCCAATTGATAAATCGTTTATTTTGCAAATAATAACCTTTTTTCAACATGCATTGTAATTAATGAGTAAAGCCACATCATGATTAGAGATGGAGATAGCCAAGGCTTCTAGAAGCTACCTCTGGCTTCTATAATTCTGGCAGAGACATTGAAGCATAAATTCCTGATGAAGGCAGCTGACTCTCCTGGGACACAGAACACTAACACACATTTCTATTACACTGTTTATGCTGAAATATTTAAGAGTAAATTATAGGCAGCCAAGTACCATGTCTCCTCCAACCAGTTCCTAGCTCAGCTGACAACAAATTGTCAGATGCTGCCTCAGTTTCCTTTAAATAATGCAGTTCCAACTACCAGGACTGATCGGTTGAAGAGATATAAAGAATAAGCACAAGCTCTATTTACTTCATCCAGATTAGGCAAAGTTTGTTCACGAGACTTTTCCCCACTCATGACAGAGAAGTGTTCCTTATTCCACCAAATTACAACCATTTGTAACAAATACTGCAGTGTCAGTATCACAGCATCCACCCTAAAACCCCCTAGGTATCTTAAAGGTGCCCTAGACATCTGCCTGAAAACAGCAGCTATAGTGTCTTCTTTCAAAGCAGCCGTAAATCTTCCCTCTTTAGCTCTGGAGACTCCAGTAAAACCGAGATTTCTGGCTTATCCTTTCCCTAACCCTACCTATATCTCCCTAGGCCTGAGACAATATAAGACAGGCAGGAGAGCCTCTTCTTCACTGAATGCTATTGGGAAGGTTCACCAGAATCCTCTACACTTACTCTCCTCCTATGGCTTTAACTTCTATAGATCACTCTTCAAAGTCCCAGGCCCATCCTTCTCTATTTTTTTTAAGAGAATAATACAATAAATCCTCAATTATTTATGAATACGAATTCATGTCTTCACTAAAATTTGTAACCCCAAAATCAACAATAGTGGCAGTAGGGTGGTCATTAACAGACATGCATAGAGTGGCAGGAAATTTCAGTCCCTGACATCCAGCACCCAACAGAGGTCAAACAAGGCAACACTCTGCCCTCTTGTTTCAGCTTTCATACTATAAACAAGTATTTTTTTTTGTTTAGTGCTGTATTTTTCACATTTTTACGTTTTTTGTTGGTTTTGATTTTGGTGATTTTGCTGTTTGAAATGGCCCTTAAACATAGCACTGAAGTGTGGTCTAATGTTCCTAAGCATAAGAAGGCTGTGGTATGCCTTTCAGAGAAAATAGGTATGTTACATAAGCCTTATTCAGGCTTGAATTATAGTGAGGTTGACGATGAGTTGAGTGTTAATGAGACCCCAAAATATATTAAATAAAGTGTCTTTAAACAGAAAAAAAAAACCACATAAAACAAGGTTATATATTGATCGTTTGTTGAAAGTGTTGTGACCAGAGACTGGTAGGAACCTAACACCTCGGAGCGATGGTTCAGTGTTGCCTAATTCAGTGTCCAGTAGTGACTTTATAGACAATAACTATAATGAATAATGAGAATTGATTGTATGCACCAAAAAGGCTAACTTACATTTCACATATGCCCTGAGCTTGAGGGAGTACAAATGAAGATTTGACTCCTGTCTCCTTGAGGAATCTACCATGTAGTTGGAGAGGCAAGGGCAGATCAACACCATATATAAAGGAACTGGAGAACAATGTAATGCTCTACGTTTCGTATGGATGCAAGGGAACTGAATGAACTGTGCAGGCTAATCAGCTTGGATATGTTAGACCTATCTGGAAGGAGAGACATAATGCCTCAGTTGTGGGGAGCATTTGATATATTTTAAAGTAGTCTCACATTAAATATTGCATTATAGCCTGCCCTGTGGGATTGTTAGGAAAGATAGAAACATGACTATTTTATAAAGGAAGCCATAGAGCCTCAGGGAGAGGCTAAGTGACTAATGTGACATAACTAGTAAATGGCAGGGCCAAGAATGCAGCCCAGGTTTCCTACGTCCTAATTCAGGGCTCTGCCCATACTAGCAACTATGAGATGTCATGATCAGAATATTACCTAGAGTCTTAAAACCATACTGTCAGGGTGATTTTCCTCTCTTCTTTTCGTTTTGAAGCTTGCGTGATGTATTGAAAATGAATATTCACAACTCTTGGCTAATGGATTAAAATACACAAGCTAAAAAATAACAAAATGAAGAGGAAATGGCCCGGGGATATGGGTGGGAACAGTACTGGGTGGAAGGTGCTGAATTTGGATTCTGTTGCTCTTTGAGCAGCTGTGGGAAGTTGGGAGACATGGTGTATTCAAGTAGATATAAAAACACATTCTCTAGCCATGGCTAAGCCACTCCAATCAATGAACTGCTGAAGAATCATTATTATTTTTTAAGTAGGATCACATAAACTTGACAGGAACGTGAGATGCTGGAGTGCTCCAGATTTGATTTGCCGGCCCCTTTGGGCAGTGGTCACACAGTGACGACCAGAGTCCCAGGGCCACTGAATGAACTAGGATGCAATATACGAGGCTAAATGACCACTACCATGGGTGGCTGGTGTGAATCAAATCTTCCTAGTATTACTCCCCCCACCCGAATACCTAACCTTGTATTTGTTGATCTAAGGGGCTATACAGACAGCGAGGAGCCTGTGAGAAGTAGCGCTTTACCAGAGTTGTTTTTAAGTAGGAATAAAGACAAAAAAAAAAATATTCAGGCACTAGACATGACATAGTTTTTTTTTTAATTATTATTATCTTTTGGAAACCGGGGAAATAAATATTCCAGTCATAGTCCTAAATTGTATCTGCTAGCCTCCAGTGACCGTGTTCCTCCTTGCCAACTCCACTTGCCGTCCTAGATTTTTACTCTTAGGTGTGTACTGGCTTTGCTGGTCTCTCCTCCAGGACGTGCAGCTTTCATTTAAAGATGCTGCGTTATACCAATAGGATACAAATGTCCTCTCTTCCTCGGAGGCACTGGGTTTAGGGATCTTTGTTTCTTATTGCCATTTTCCTTATGAGAAAGGGTGAAAGAAAGGCGGGACTGCACTCTTAGGAAACACCATCACGGCTTGGCTTGGGTAGGGGTCCTAGGGGTTGCCAGATATCCCCCCAAATGTTTGAAGTGCAAGCAATCTCATCCACACTCTTTCTCTCTGCTTTCCTCCTCTTTACCACCTGTCTCCTTCCTCTCTTTTCGTTCTTTTTCTGTCTCTTCCTTGGCTGCCGAATTCACTCATCCCCCCACCCCACCCCACCCCACCCCACCCCTCCTCCTCGTGGGTTTTCGGTTCCCTGCACTTGCACTGCCTTCTACGAGACGGGGTATTGTAGCGGGAACCAGGACTCTTTGTTATGAGTAATGTGTGTAATTAACAGATCACCAAAACCGATGCCTGAGTAGATGGTGTCAAGCCACATTTAGCAGATGGGGTTTGAACACCTGGCAGACAAGTTTGGTCCAATAAAAAGAGCCGAATTCTTTCCCTTTTAAGAGCTCTCAAGACACTGGTTACATCTAAACCATAGGGGTAGCGGAAGGGTGCCATTTGCCGGTGTAACTCAGACGGAGGGATCACCTGGCATCGGAGCGAGAGTCGCTTTTTAGGTGTTCCCCGCATCGCCGTCCACGTGTCCCCTTGATGTGCGGAGGATGCCCGCGAGAGGCAAAGCGGGCCGATTGCCGTGGGAAGCAGGACCAGCCTCCCTCGTTACATAGGCTCGTCCTCTGCATTGCATCCGAGCTTCAGTGATTTGCTGTTGGGAGACTGCAGATTTGCATAGAGCCCCTCGCTTCGCCAGCGTGTGTGGTTTTTCTTTTCTTTTCTTTTCTCTCTTTTTTTTTTTTTCTTTTTCTTTTCTTCTGCCCTCCTACCCCCCCTCCTCCTCCTCCTCCTCTCCCCCCCCACCCCGCTCCCCTCCTTCGCCTGCTGCTTCTTTTCCCCTCCGCTCTCTTCCCCCCGCTTCCATCCCCGCTTGCATCCTAAGGGCGCACTCTTCCCTCCGGAGCCCTCGCCGGGCGTCAGTGTCGGGAGGCGGCGGACGCGGAGGTCGCCTCGGGAGCAGGGGATGCGCGCCGCTGCTCCGCGCGCTGCCCGGGGGAGGCTGGCGCGATCGGGCGAGCCGGCCGGGGCCGCATGGAGGGAAGAAGGGGCGCCTCGATTCCGTGGGGTGTGCGCCTCCCTTGAAAGGCGGCTGGGCCGGCCAAGTGGCCTCCCCAGTCCCCGCGCACGATGCTGAATGGATTTACCTAGTGGATTCGCGGCGGCGGCGGCGGCGGCGGCCGGCTGTCATGTAGGAGTGCGGACCCTCCGGGAGCAGCTCTAAACCTTCGCCGCTCCCCACCCCCACCCGCACCCCCACCCCGGCGGGCGCGCACTCTCGCCCGAAACTCTTTGGGAGTATCTCTGGAGGACCCGCAGCCCTGGAAATCCGGGCGCAGCCGCTCGCTCGGCGCTCGCTGCTCCCCGGGGCCGCCTTCCCGGACCAGCCCCCCCCGCCCCCCGCCCAACCCCACCAGCTGCATCTGCCTCGGCTATGTTTCGGATTCTTTGGGGCGCAAGGCACGGCGGACTCCAGGACCCCGAGAAGACTGTCCGGAGGAGGGAGAGGATGGGCGCCCTGGCGCGGTGAGGCGGCCGGCCCCCCAGCGCACCCGGAGCCGCCCGCTCCCCGGCGCCCTCGCCCCTCCCCGCGCCCCAAACTTTGCCTCCCGCGGCGGCTGCCCGTCGGCGGGCGCCCCGCCATGTACCCGAGGATGCTCCGGTGCGGCGCCGAGCTGGGCTCGCCCGGGGGCGGCGGCGGCGGCGGCGGCGGCGCAGGGGGGCGCCTGGCCCTGCTCTGGATAGTCCCGCTCACGCTCAGCGGCCTCCTAGGAGTGGCGTGGGGGGCGTCCAGTTTGGGAGCGCACCACATCCACCATTTCCATGGCAGCAGCAAGCATCATTCAGTGCCTATCGCGATCTACAGGTCACCGGCATCCTTGCGAGGCGGACACGGTGGGTCTGGGGAGCCAAGTTGTCGCGGGTCCCCCCCCCCTCCCCTGCCCCTCGCAGCCCGGCGCGCGCTTCTCGGCCCCTAAGGCTCAGAGTCGCGGGAGCGCGAGGGAGGGAGGTGCGTTGGGCGTGTTGGGTGGGAGCCTCTCGTCTCTTTGAAGACAATAGAAAGGGGCCCGGGAAGGGGAAGGAGGCGTCGCGGCCGTTTGGTGTCGGGGCGCCGGCAGAGGAGGTGGGGGCCCCCCGCCCGAGGGCCGTCCCCGGCCGGGCGCCCGGGCCCCGCGGGAAGGGGGCGTTCCAGCCCGAAGGTCACCCGGGGTGGCCGGAGGGAGCGCGGCGCCGGCCCAGGGACCCGGGCGAGCGCCGCGGAGAGGAGGGCTCTGCAGAACCTTTTGTCTGTGCCGTGCGCGCCGCCCCACCTCCTGCCCGTGCTCCCGGGCCTGGGGGAGGGAGGGCTCCAGCCTGCACATTCCTTCAAAGTGTGCCCAGACCGCAGTGACAGTGAGGCGCTGGGTCCCAGGACTCACTCAGCAGGCTGCCAGTTGCTTCTGTCCCCACCTCCTCCTCCCGTACCTGGAGAAGGTAGGAGGGTCACCCAGGCAGCCAGCCCCCTGCCAGGCTCAGAGGCCCTTTGGACAGTTGCCTTTACTCCACACACACACCCCTTACCCCCTCCAAATGCTTCTCTTTCTCAGTGATTGGACTGACTTATTTTTTAAACAGCAGAGAGAGGTTTGGCTACCCCCAACCCACCTCCCCACGGATCCTGTCCAGAGGTTGTCAGGTTCAGGGAGGTCCTGCCTCCTTCTTACTTAGAGTTCAGTGCTTCCCAGGGAGGGCAGGTGAGTCCATGCTGGCTGGTCCAAGCCAGGAGGTCTGCCTGGAGGAGAAGTTAGAGTAGAGAGATACTATCCCCCCTGACCCCAGTTTCCTTTGTAAAGGGCCAAGCGTGGAGAAGAGCCTGGGTTGGTACGTTTCTTCTCCAGAGTGGCCAACAAGGTAAGGCCGGCTTCCTCTGAGCTTCAGAGAAGTCTGTGCCTGTTTCAGATTCCCTGAACTGCCAATAAATCAAACATCAAACTGTTTTTGTGAGTCTTTCCCACTATCAGTGTCTGTTCTTTCCCGGTGTCGAGTCTGCTGCTCGCTCGGAAAGGCAGGGGGAAAGTTGTGGACACTTAAATCCCTTCCCCTTCTTTCCTTGCAGGGCCCCTTCCTCTTTCAGACTTGGTTCAGATTTACATCCTTTGCCCCTCTCCTTAGGTAAATCTTCTCCCCGGAGCAGCTGCTGCTGAGAGCAAGGTTGACCCTCTTCCCCAGGGGGACGCTGCCCAGCTAGGGACAATTCTGGTCAGACAGGAAATGCTGTAGCTTACCCTAACTGAACAGAGAACAGAGCGTCTTGACACCTCCTCTTTAGGAGTGGCTTAGAGACACACCTCGCTGTGGGTCCTAGGAATCCCTTCCCTTCCTTCCCTCAGGTCCCTCTCAAGAACCTTCTCTAGTTAAGTGTGGCCAGGATGGAGAGGAGGGATGCTCCACACCTGGGCTTCCTAGCGGAGCCTAAGCTGATGGCTCGATCCCTCTGAGACCCAAAGGAGTTTCCGTTGCTCTCACCACTTGCTCACAGTATTCCAGGACCTTGTTGCTCCCTCTACCCGGGTGCAGCTCTCACCCACTGCCCTGCCTTTGTGCAAAATTGTGTGAGTCCCGTGGGAGGGAGGCAAGTCAGGGTGCAGGAGGGGCAGACAGGACGTGGGTGGGTGAGGTGAGCCGGATGGGGGGCTGCCAGGGGGTGGGGTGGGGAGCCTAATCGTGCCAGTGGGAAGTGCTTGGCTAATCATCTCATATGCATATTCACTTCTCCTTTTCTGTGGCTTTGCCTCTCCCGAGGGCTGAAGCAGCTGAATGGGGAGCGCCCCGGGGAGAGGAGAGAGGAGAACACCCAGGGGCCCTGCCGCAGAGCCGGCACTCCTTTCCCCTTACCACTGCAGCTCCTGCCCCAGTCAGGCGCCGTCTGCTGGTCTTGACAAACATTTCTTTCCCTCTAGAATACAGTGATTGTCTGTGTATGTGAATGAAAAACTAGGCGCATCTATCATTGAAAAAAAAAAAAGAACGGATAGAAGATAGTGGAGAAAATTGTATGTGAGCAGCGGTTGGTGTTATTCTTTGGGGTCAGAGAACTTTCTCTTTCCTTTGAAGGTTCTCTTGTGTGGTTGTATTTGTTTTTGAAACTCTTCCCACCCTCCTTACACATACTTCTGGAGAAAGATTTCGGATTCCCTTTTTTTTTTTTTTTTTTAAATCAAAGTAACAAACTTACCTGTCAGTAGCCAGCCCCCGCCACATAAAAGCTGGTGTGAATCTTTCATACTTCATCCCTTTCCTTCCTTGAAAAGAGAGAATTAACTCTGGCTAGAGAACAACCAAGGAACATTATGGATGAAATAAGCCTCTCGAGGTGGGGGATGGAGAGATGTGAGGTGAGGATGCAGAGGGGCTGAGAGGAGGGCAGGCAGGGTGGTGGCTGAAAAGAAACCTAGTAAGAAAGAGGTGATGTTGAATTTGTTGGGTCAATAAGCTGCCTGAATATGCAGCTAATTAGGCTAAGGGCCCATAAGGAAATAATCTTTGAGCCTAATAGATGAGGGTGAAGGGGAAGAGCAAAGGTGAATGACAGAATGATAAATTCCTAGCTGAAAATCAAAGCAGGTGTAAATGAGGTTTAGTTCAAAATCTGAGACTACTGAAAACATACATGTGTTGATGAACAAATGAGCTAGCCAGGTTTTTCGTATTAGAATTTCTTGGAGTCAGGAGCATTTTTCTCATAATAGGGAAAGTGTGTATGTGCTCGAACGTGTAAAAGAAAAATCGTGTGTGGTGTATTTTAGGTAATAAAATCGAGTCTACCCTCTATGTTTTGAAAACTGCTGGATTGACTATCCAGGTTCATTCTTCTTCATTTTCTCATCTTGCCATGCTTCATTTGCACTATTATGAGGTGTCACTTACAAGGATTGCAGGGTACTGAAAGCGCTCATGGCTACCCTGAGCATCTTTGTGCAAGCTGACCCAGTTGCAGAGATTATGATGAGGATTTTTTTTTTATGATGAGGATTTTTTAAAATGCATATGAGAAGCAGGTTTTGAGATCACTGCAGAATCCGTTTTATTTTGTATGTACTTAAAAATATAAGTGGTGAAAACACCTCCATAGAAAAATCATATTTTTGTTTAAAAAACCAGAGAATTGTGTGATTACACATGATAAAAAGCAAGCCTGCTCATAATTAAGAATGCTACTTAAAGCCAGCAAGAGTTCAGAACAGACCAGTGTGTTCAGTTAGTATTTCTTTAGCGATGTGCTGTATGTGCTAAGCAATAGAATGATGTCAGCGCAGTGCTCAGGTTCCCATCTCTTCTCCTGGCTTTCCTAGGAACCTCTGCATACTTTCAAAAATTAGCTTAGAGCCTCTCAGTAATTTCAGGAGATAAAGGAAGGAGAAAGCCATCATACAACTGAGCACACCAGTGCCAGCCGTTCTCCTCCCACAAATAGGAGCTCCGGAAATTATACTGTCATGATTAGCTTATAATATTAAAGGGCAAAAGGGCTTTCCCAGAAGGGAATGTTAACAGATTTTAAAAGTGTGGTTTGTAATTGAAGTAGCCCAATGCTGTTATATAAGAATAATAATTATATCTTGAATTTATAACATTTCTCGTACTGAGGCACTTCTCTACATACACTAACTTCTAAGAGGAGCTGCCGGTTTTGGAGGGTGTCTGAATAACATCCCCCCATGTGAGCATACCAAGGCATACTATAGAGGTGCACTGAAAAAATGGAGCCAAATCTCTGATCCAAGTCAAAGAGGGGATTAGAATCAAGGCTTCATGGTCCATAGTGCAGAGCAGCTGAAAGGGTCCACCATGTGCTTTATTTAATGGGGGATCTCTTGGAGAAGAAATCATTACAAGGACCAAAGCCTACCATTTTGCTTCCAACATGTATTAGCAATAATGAATACTATAAGAGAGGCTCATGTCCCACTGGTCACTTCATTGATTCTGCTGAGGTTTTTGTTTTTCTTTTGTTTTTCTAAGACATAAGTTTGCTGTATGATAGAATGATCCCTTTGCTCTTCTGTCTAGCAACCAAGAGAGTCCCCAGCACCTTTTGCAATATACTTAGTGTTGAAGAAAAATTTAGCTTTTCTGGTAATTGATTCATACGTGTGACCCAAAACATTTTTGGCTATGAATATTCTGCTGAAATAGTCATTTCTACCCCATACGTCTTTCTTACGTTGGCTTTTTGGACAAAAATATGCATCACTGCAATGCTATTTTAGATAAGATGGCCAGCTAATATTTCTAGAAGCTTTGAATCAATCAGTCATGGTCTAAGTAATCCAAGACTCTGGGGTAATTTTTGGTTGCCCCCAATTGTAATATATTTATTTTTTAGATTGTCCATCCATTCCTTCAGAAAATATATAATACGTGTGTGTTTTTCTATTTGTGCACCAGGTACTGGGGAAGGCCAGATAGTAATTGGGATAAAGGGAATAGAGGTAAGAGAGGAGGAGCAAGATACCTAAGGCAGGAGCATCAGAAATTTCATAATTTAGATCTAAAAATCCAACCTATTGTTAGAGTTACTCTTTTAGCAAAGAAACAAAACTTGTTCCTTAAAAACAAGTAGCCTCTGAGCATAAATGCAAAAAACAAGTTTATGTATGTGTAGCAGTCATCTGAGACTCCACATGAAATGATCTGACAAAAACATCAACATAGTGGATTTTATCTACATTAAGTTATATTGCCCTTTAATATTAATGTTCTAGAAAGAGCTCCTTGCACAATGCTTTTCACTAAGTTACATATGTTTCTTCTAACAAAGCATGAAGCCTCTTACTTTTCAAATAGAGAGAAGTCCAGTTTTGCAAATGTATTTAAGGCAGGGGCTTCATTGACTTAAATTCAAACTACTTTAAAAATAATTGAGGCAGTTTGGTCTGGTGAAGATGATTCACAGACCCATATCTATGTGAAAATTTGGCGACTGCCACTTACTAGCACTGTGTAAATTTACTAAACTGCTTGTTTGTCACTAAGATTGTTTTTCTCAATCCATAAAATGAAAATATGAGTTATATCTAAGTGAAGAATGAATGAGACCATGGATTTGATGAGTGCCCAGACCATAAAAGACCCCAAATAAATGTTTGTTTAAGAAAACTAGACATTTAGATAGTTTAAACATCTTGGCTCATTTGAGGAGTACTCCATTGAACATGGGAATGTGAGTATTTCTTCAGAATCGTGACTTTAGATCTTTTGAATAGATACAAAGAAGTAGGATTGCTGGGTCATATGGTCTGTTTTGTTGTTGCTGTTGCTTTGTTTTGTGCATATGTGTGTTTTTCTTTTAAAGAAATTCCATTCTGCTTTTCACAATGGCTGTCCCATTTTGCATTTCTCCCAACAGTATACAAGGGTTCCAGTTTCCCTACATCCTCATCAAAGTTTGTCGCCTTTTTGTTACTAGCTATCCTGATAGATATAAGGTGATAGCTCATTGTGGTTTTGATTAAATGGTTAAAGAAAATGTAGTTCATGCAGATGATGGAATATTATTCGATCTTATAAAGAAAACTATACTTCCACAGTATATCATGGGTGAACCTTGGCTGAGTGAAATAAGCCAGTCACAGAAAGACAAATACTCCACTTATATGGGGCATCTGACATAGTCAAACTCATAGAATCAGGGAAGGGAATGGTGGTTGCCTGGAGCTGGGGAAAAGCGGTATTGGGGAGTTGCTAATTAGCAGGCATAAAGTTTCGATTGTACAAGATGAATAAGTTCTACCTATCTGTTGCATGGCTTTGTGCTTGTAGTAACAATACTGTATTGCACAGTTAAAAATTTGTTAAGCAGGTAGATCTCATGTTAAGTCTTCATGCCATGATAAAATAAAATTTTAAAAAATGAGAACAGATTTCAGAAGACCTGTGAAATGGAAAAAACAGACTTGAAATTGGGAGACTTGAGTTCTAGTTCTGATTCAGCCAGTTATGTCGTTCATCCTCACAGAGAGCTTTCAGGGCCTCATTTTACACTACATCGTGTGTCTCTTCTAAATGGAAGACACTTTGTTTTTCTGATGTACTTTGGTCTTAATAATAATGTTGACCATGGCTTTTTATATTGTTTTGTCATTCGCATATATATGTATATATATATATATTCGTGTATATATAATTATATATATGATTTTCTAATTGCACTAAGATCATTTCCATCTTTCAATTCTAAGTTTCATTTGATAAAAAGAATTTCTTAAAATCATCGTATTCCTATTGTCTTTTCCCAGAGGCTTATTGATTCTAAATATACAGTAACTGGAGATATTTTTGCAAAGATTGTATTTAGGTCCCTTAAGCCAGCCATTTGTCCCCATCATGACTTAGAGGTGGCTTACTCAGGTGCACGGGAACCATGGTGGTGGGGCCAGGCTTAGAGGACTTGCCGAGGACTTGCCACTCAGCTGAGGTCCCAAGGAATATCTTTTAGAAGAGCACCTGTTCCTTTGCTTGGTCTTTTTGCCCAGTTCTCTAAGGAGTGTAGAAGATCTCCCTGTGCAGAAATTGCTAATAGCCTTTTAAATATTCCTTTCTCTCACAAAATGCAAGCTTTTTTTTTTCCATGTTGCTCATATAACAATGAATTCCCTTAAGCTTTAGACAAAAACTTAGTAAAAACCACTACATTTTAAGTGTATATTTCCACAGTGCCCTCATGTAAAGCATCTCATTTAATCATCATCATAACCCTGGCAGGGCTTATGATCACAATTTTGCTGACAGGGAAACAGATTTAGGGAGGCGATGATTCTGCCCGGGTCATTTAATTAATAAGTATCTGCAGTACTTTTGCTTTTCCACTACAATATGATAAGAGGCAAGTTTTTTTTTTCTTTTTTTTTTAATAGGCTGCATTTAAATTTAGAAGACCTGAATTTTGTCCCAGTATCGTCATTTTTCTATTCATTTCTAAAAAAAAAAAAAAAAAAAAAAAGGTTTCTTTACTAAGAATAAAATTGGCCAAGGACAGGTAGCTAACTAATAGAGTTACTAAGAATTGGGCACCTGGGGCAGCCCGGGTGGCTCAGAGGTTTAGCGCCTCCTTCAGCCCAGGGTGTGATCCTGGAGACCCGGGATCAAGTCCCACGTCGGGCTCCCTGCATGGAGCCTGCTTCTCCCTCTGCCTGTGTCTCTGCCCCCCTCCCCGTGTCTCTCATGAATAAATAAATAAAATCTTAAAAAAAGAATTGGGCACCTGCATGGCTCAGTCAGTTATGTGTCTGCCTTTGGCTCAGGTCATGGTCTCAGGGACCTGGGAAGGAGCCCCACAGAGCGCTCTTAGCTCAGCAGGAAATCTGCTTCTCCCTCTCCCTCTGTGCTTGCTCTCTCTCTCAAATAAATAAATAAATAAATAAATTACTTAATTAATTAATTAATAAATAATCTTTGCAAAGATAAAAGAATTGTGACTAATGTATGTGAGATTTGTATCTCCATTCTAGTGGACGAAATTTTAGTTAGTACTGCATTTTGATACTTAGCTGAAAATAGGTAGTAAGGAGGACATGGATTAATAAATGATAGGCATTTCATATTCAACTTAAAACATTATACTCAGTGATAATAACATTATTAAATAATGATAATTTTCATAAAATACTTTATGACCAAAAGGTCATGATTCCTAAGCAAACTTTGTGTTAATCACTAAGTATCCAGGTAGATAGGAAAAACTGCTGTCTGTAATTTTGTGAACTTGCTATCTATGGGATTTGTGGATCAGAATTGAGGTAGTATAGAAAGGTATTTCTCCAGTGTACTTCCAAGACACATGGTTATGTACATATTAAGTTTTACATGAAGTTTATATAAATCTGGTAGCCGTGTGTGTGTGTGTGTGTGTGAAAGTAAAAATATTAGGCCCCTTTTAGTTACGGGATCTCCAATTTAAATGCATTATATAATGTGACCCACATTATGAACTTTGCTATGTGTTCATGTACATTTTTTTTTTCATATAACTGTATTGGTGAGAAGAAGCATTGTGAAATATCTCTGAAAATTAGCAACTAGAAATAGAACTTTTGAGTAAATGGTAAATAAGTGATTTTTAATGTGTGGTAAAATACAAGGCAGCTGACATTTACTGACTTGGACATCAGTTCTGCCCAGTTGTTTTGATTACATGAATTGCCATTGGACTAACATTGGTACGTGTAATTATTTATGTGGTTCAGCCTGTCTTGGCTATTAGTTACCATCTGGTCATCATGGCATATTTTTCTAGATGACTACAAGATTCAGGGCTGCTAAACAGAAGTGGTATTTTCGATGTTTCTTAAAACTGAGATGATTTTGGATTCTGAAATATCTAATTTTACTTTAAGATTGAGTTATCTAAAATGTGGATAAAGCATAAGGCACATCACTCCGAGTGATTGTGTTGCTGTTCTAAAAAAAAAAAAAAAATACATTGAGGGCAAATATGGAATTTCAGTGTCATAGTACTCCAAGAGTATCCAGTTAGCACTTTTATTTGGGTATGCAGCAGGATTTTTAAGGAAATGTGTAGTTTTCCTGATGAACTTCCCTTTCAAATTTTTCAACATCTTGTTTTTGTTAATCTAGTTTGTATCTATATGCCATCGTATATGTCATTACCTTTTCATTGTCAAGTATGTTACAGTCTGGTGTAGAGAAATGATACTGGAGCATGACAAGTTTAAATACCTTGGAACTTTTGCCTAGAAGATGTATTATAGAAATTTCACATTGACTTCCAAGAGTCTTTCCGTGTTAGACTAGTTATGCCTAACATACTCATCAAAAGTTGATCGTTTTTGAGGCACCTGGGTGGCTCAGGTTAAGCATCTGCCTTTGGCTCAGGTTGTGAACTTGGAGTCCTGGGTTGGGCTCCCTGCTCAGCAGGGAGTCCACTTCTCCCACTGCCCCTCCACCCCACTCAGCTCATGTTCTCTCTCTCTAATGAGTAAAATCTTAAAAATCTAAAAAAAAAAAAAAAAAAGTTAACCATTTTCTACATTACACCTTTCCAAAGTTGAAGTAATGAGACTTTTCTCAACACTCTAGACTTAAATTCCTTGATGTGTACCTTTAACAGTGCAAGACGCTGTATCAGTCATTTTCCATGGCTGCTGTCAGAGTGGTAACATATGCTGGAATAAAATATGAACAATAAATATATCTCTGTCAGCACAGTGGTTAATCAGACATGCTGTTATATATGCAAATAATGTATTTGGTTTCTCCATTTATTCTTCTCCTTGGGACTTGTCCTAAATGTGATAATAGAAGTTTTGATTCTGCAGTGGACAACTTACTCTGTAATCAAAAGTAGAATGCTACTGATGGACTTCTGATAAACATCTCTATACAGAAGCCTATATTTTTGTATATGCACAGATATTGATTGTCTGGATACCTTATGACAATAGTCTATTCGGACTTGCCAATAATAAAACCTTTGCCTCAGTAATCTTACTTTTAAACATAAAACTTTGTTTTACTTTTTAATAAAATAACAAAAATTAATTATCTTTACTAAAGAAATTAATTCAGCTCTTGCCTTATAGAGAGGAAATGACTTAAATGCTGTTGAGGTATTTCACTATTTTTTATTCCATTCCAGTAAAAAGTCTGTGCAGAGAAAGAACTAGGGCTATGAAAGTGGTAGTAAGTGACCAATTACATCACTTATTTATTGACTAATCACTTAGTGCTTATTATACATCAGGTGCTGTTCTAATCCCTTAACAAAATATCAACTTATTTATTTATTATTTTTAAAAAGATTTTATTTATTTATTCATGAGACACACGGAGAGGCAGAGACACAGGCAGAGGGAGAAGCAGGTTCCCTGTAGGGAGCCTGCTGCGGGACTCTTCCCAGGATCCCAGGATCATGACTTGAGCCGAAGGCAGAAGCTCAACCACTGAGCCACCCAGGGGCCCCAATATCAACTCATTTAATCCACAGCACTCTGTGTGGCAGGTTATATCAATCCCCCATTCTACACAAAAAGATATGAAGGCCCACCAATGTTAAGAAATGACAAGGTTATAAGAACTAAACTTCTGAGACCTGGATTTAAACTTAACCAAGAAGACTCACTCGGAAGCCCATGCTCTCAACCCCCCTACATTTTGCTACTAACAAATGTAATTTATCCTGACTGGGCATTTTGTTTTCTCCTCCAGCTTTTATCACCAGCAGTACATAGGGGACCAACCAAGGATGACTATCTGGATTTACTTTGTTTAATTTCCAGTAAGTCATCCGCTGAAGGTTTAGTGCCTCATCCTTATCTTCCAATTTGTTTTTAAGCAACGTGTTTTTTTAACTACACAGAGCATCAAGAGGCTTCCCTGTGTCTCCATTTCCTCATCACTTTGTTTTGACTGACTTATTAATCTCAGTATCCACCACCACATCAAGGGTAAAGGAGAGATTGATTTAAGATGCTTATTAATGTTTATTAACTTCTTTTCATTCTAGTTGGCAAATACATTCCCCACCAAATTGATAGATCTGCTGTGATAATAGACTAATTTGCAAGTGCAGCCATGATTTACAATTAAAAGTGAATGGTAGCATTTTATCTGATTATATGATTATAGTCTTATGAGATGACGAGAATCCTTCTATAAATGGTTAAATAAAATTGTATAGTTTTAAAGGCAGCGTATAGAGAAAAGACTGACAATTAATGAACTAGTTTGAATATTTATCCTGATTTTAATTATGGCTTCTTAAACACGAAACCTTGAATATTTTAAAAATCAAATTGTGTTGGTTCTATATGCGTGGTGTTATAGGACTACATAAAGAATTTAAGCATTTCTTCCACTCATTTCTAATTAGACTGTAAGTTGAGGCATCATTCAGAAAAGTGGTAAATGCTTTGAAGTTTTAGTCTCTTAGTTACATTTTTCTTAAAGATTTTTCATTTCTTTGTTTATATTAACACCACAGAAATTCTGGGAATTCATAGCAAGGTAAAGGATGACTCTTTTAGATCTCCTTGTATCCACTAGCTAACTGACTTTGGGCAAGTTTCTGAACCTCTCTGTGCCTCACGAGTAAAATTTTACTCCTCACGAGTAAATAGAGCCTATAATATCTACTCTGTAGGGTTGTTGTGAAGACTACTTTATATAATCATTTGGCATAGGATCTGATAAATTGTGGCTGCTCTTCAACTAATAGATTAATCTCTCTCCAACAGCGGGTCTTCTTGGCTCTGGACTCCATTAAGGAAAAATCCAGGAAGGGTTGAAGTTAGTTATAAACATGACTGTCCTCAGAGTCTCTTAAAATAGATTGTCTTTTCATCATTCCACATTGACTTGGTGGATTACTTACATAAAGACAAGAGGTTGAAACTGAGATCCTTTCCTGGCATTTGATTCGTAAAAAAAGGATGGCATAGATATTAACAAGAGGATTTTATGCATGAAGCCAACAGTTTTTAATGCCTTCTTTCCTTTTGGGAATTCAACCAGAAAACCTGTATCAGGGCTGAACCACCAGGGCTACTGATGCATCTTTAGTGTGGGACTGTATTTTCTTTAGAAGTTTCTGTTTGAATTTATATTAGGATTCCGTAAGATACAGTAGAGGAGAAGAAAGCATTGGTGAGGAGGAGCAACTTAGGAAAATGATTCCACATTTTTTTGCCCAATCAGCCTCTGAAAATGTCAGCAAACACAAAGCCAATTTTACCTGGCCGTATTACAGCTGAAATAGATTTCGGTAAGAGAAAACAGTATTTCCTGGCCCAGAATCGCTATGTCACTTCTTTTACTGCAGCCACCTTTGCTTATGCCATAGCCAAATGGTAAGAATCTAACATTTAAACAGAACATAAGCATTTTAGAGTGCTAAATCAAATGAAAATGCCAAGCAACTATAATTTAATCACCTATTTTTGAAAGATGGCTAGCCAATTTCCTAAAATAAATGAATGTTTCAACAGGAACTTAATATCCACACTTGTTTTTGTTTTTGTTTTTTTTAATCCTTTTTAAAAAGAGGCTATCTCAGGGACTGTGTAGTAGGCAAAATTTCATGAGAGTTGGAAGTAAATTTATTTCAGGCATGTGATCACCTGGGCTGGTTGTAGACTTTGAGATAGAATCCCTTTAGGAAGTGACCCATTACTTCCACACCCCAAAGTGTGAAGAAATGCTTTGAGGTGATGATATCAACAGAGTATTTCAGTCCAAGGAAGATGTGTTTAAGATAAGCGGTTGGTAAGATTAAAGTTATTGTCTTTATTGCCCCACCCCCAAGGTTTTCTTATTGTGGTATGTAAATGCCACCAACAAGTTTAATCTATGAAACCAGGCAGCTCAAATTTTCCCCTAAATGAAGATGGCTTTGTAGATAATAAATAACGAAGAGTGGTCTTGGAGAAAGGAAAAAGCAATGCCTGGCACCTCTGGGGCTTAAGACATAGGACTCTAAGTCCTACCTTAGGCATTCATGTATTCCATAGTATAATATTTTGGAGAATCTGAAGACTCTTCCTATGGAGTGCTAGCCAATCATGAAACAGGGCCTCAGTGAACATGCCTTGGCAGTCTACACCATGGCACTGTAGGTGTTTAGAAATAAGAGATAGAATTTTCAGCAGAGACACCATTTCTGTAGAGACCTGATTCTTAGTTTAACTGTAAAACACAATGCTGCCCTTCCTAGATGCTGGCTTTAAGCTCCTAGAGAGGAGCACATTCCTGAGTGATGGAAAGGCACACAAGGAGACAAAAAGCCCCCCAAGAGCAGGGTAGTGTTTCATCTTTCCTTTGCCTTTAGGAAGTCCTGATATCTTCAGTTAAAAGTCCTGCATTTGCAAAGAGAAAATGCTAGAGGAGGGGATACGTAGAGAACTTTCTGTTTTTACATAATTTCTTTTGTTCAGTCTCCTCATTCACAATATGCAGATATTTAGGTTATTACCAAAATGTGGGGGTTTGCACACTCTGCTGGCAAATCCTTGTTCCATCAAGTGCCAAGAATCTAGAGACCAATCCTCAATCAACAATGCTTATCAAGTGCCTGCTATTTGGGGTGGGACATTGTCTTACTGACTGCCAAAGAACACAGGGCTTGAAAAAGACCCACCAATCTATTCTGCTGCCTTCGGATTTAAAATTCAACCCACTTGCCTCTTGTTTTTTTTAAATACCTCAGAGAGTCCTAAAGCAGCAGGCAGGTGATGTGAGGCACATCTTTTTTTCATCCTACCACTGCTTTACTGACATAGCAGAGGCCCCATTTATACCATCAGATGGACTAGACAGGCACAGATTTACCTTCTTTTCAAATTTCTATAGGAAACTGGCCAGTATTCCGGGTAATGGTTAGGGGGACATTTCATTGCATTTCTGTTTTCACATTTGTAGAGATTTTAATTCTTAAAAAAATGGTTTCTCGTGTGTGTGTGTGTGTGTGTGTGTGTGTGTGTGTGTTTCTTACATGATACCTACAATAAGCCTGTAAATCTCGCATGGCAGGTTTTGCCCCTTTTTGTAGTTGAGGAAACACCATGGCATGATAACTTTAAGTGGTGTGACTTGGTCACATGTTTATAAACAACAGAGCTGGGACTTGAACGCAGTATTCTGGTTCCCAAAGTCCAGTATTGTTTCTGCCATGCAGAGGTGAGCATGGGGTATATGTGTACTGTCCTCAGAAACCCAAGGATCTGGGACGCCTGGGTGGCTCAGCCGTCAAGTGTCTGCCTTTGGCTCAGGGCGTGATCTTGGAGACCTGGGATCGAGTCCTATATCGGGCTCCCTGCGTGGAGCCTGCTTCTCCCTCTGCCTATGTCTCTGCCTTTCTCTCTGTGTCTCTCATAGTAAGTAAATAAGTAAATAAACAAATAAAATCTTAAAAAAAAAAAAGAAACCCAAAGATGTGAGTATGCCTAATTATTCATCAGGGATTCTGGGAAGGAACCACTGAAAGAACCAAGTCTTATGGATTTACTTGGGCTAGTAGAGAAGGGCAGAAGGAATTGAGACCTTTTAGATGACATTTTTTTAAAAAGTTTATTTGATGATAAGTGGAAGGAAAAGTGTTCCCTGTACCTTTCAAGGTCTTCCAGCTGGACTAAGAATTAAGTTTACATGAAACAGATTAACAGTAGAAAAAGACCAAACCTTTATTATGTGTGCATGAAGGCCCAGGATTGAAATTGAGGCCAAATGATGAATAAAGAATGACCAAGGCAGGCAGTTCTTATACCTCTTAAAGACGGAGAGACAATAAATCTGTGAAGAATTGTCAGGATGAAGAAAACTTAACTTTGGGAGCTTTAATTAGTAAAGAATTCTAAATAGATTTTGGGCTGGGGTGGCAAACAAGTAAAAAGTAGCAAGGGTTATTTACACAGCCTTTCTGGCCCTGAATTTCCTATCTCTGGTGATAAGAATATCTCTTTACCTCCTGAGAGGATACCTTTCACGTGGCAGATTTATTTCCTGCTTTCAGTGGAACCAAGAGGGATTGTGTGTCCTTTTCCATAGGCTGTCTCTTAAGTAACTTTTATTTAAAATAAGCGATATGTAAAAATGGCATGTTAGGGCAGCTTGTCCTTGGCCCCTGCAGTGAGATGGTCAAGATTAGAGATTGGCTTTTAATACATTTAATTAGTGAGATGGTTTAATTTTCTTGTTGTTTATAAAGGTTTGTCTTTTGGAAAAGAAATGAGGATTCTAGCTTGAAGAATGAACTTGTTGGCTCTTTATCATTGTTGAAATAACTCAAAAAAGTATACATAATTCTGGGAAAACAGTGTAACTTAATGTATCTTCATTTAATTAATGCTATATATATTTATATATACATATAAAAATATAAATATAAATATAAATATATATATATTTAAACATGAACAATGAGAAGAAGATACACATAATTAAAATACCCATATTACTTTTAGGGAATTATTTGAGCACTTGGAAAATCAAGACATTCTGTCAAGAATTAATAATTAAAGCATTTGATTCTTCACAAAGATGGCAAAGAAATTTACAAAGAGAGTATAGCTTTGAGATTGTATTCTGCTTATGATAGTGTGAAAAATGATGCCCAGCTGACAAAATGGTCAACATTGCCCTGAAGCAGAAATATCCCGAACTAGGTGAAAGTAAATGCTTCTAAATACCTTAGCTTAGAGATTAAGCTGACATACATTCAAAGTATGTGTCTGTTGAAACACTGCCCACATTTTTTAAGCAACATTCTAATTCCCCTAGGTCAAGTTTTTGAGGACAGGGAGTATGGCATTTGTTGTACCTATACCACCTGATATAATGCCCAAAAGTAAATACTCAAAGATATAGAAATGTTTATGGAATGATTCCTAAAAAGCCTCTTTATATGGAAGCAATAATATGTTCATAGTGTTATTTGGAGTTGACTTGAAAGCTAGTTACAGGCAACAGTGTATGACATTTGAGTATATATATACGTAGCCTGAAACATCTAAATATGTCTCCCATTGCCTGTGATACCACCATTAGAGAATAATTTGTTAGTGTCTTGATAGCTTTCATTAAAATGTGTTGTATGTTAAAAGAAAACGAAACTTGGAGTCTACCACTTGCTGGCTCAATGACCTCTCAAAAATTGGTTAAAAGGGACTGTCCTAATTGGACCATGTTATGTGAGGAATAAATGGCATTATGTGCTACGTAAATTATATTTAGGGAGAATAAATCATTTTAATAATATATCATTTAATAATATATGTAACCCAGTTACTTAGAAAATCATAATACTTTAAGCTGATGTAAGCTGATCATTCATAACATTTAAACAGTATCAGAATCACCTAGGGAACGTATTGAAACTGCGGATGCTAGGGCTGCACCCCTAAAAATTCTCAGTAAGTTTGGTGGGGGGACTCAAGAATTTACATTTCTAAACGTCTGCTTTGAGAGAATCTGATGTAAATGGTTCTTGGACAACTCCTTGAGGAATAACTTCACACTGTTATCAAGTAGTATCTTCAACTGCTGGCCTTTACCTAGGTCTTTGTAAGCCTCTGATGCATATTGTGTAATGAACAATTAGAAAGTAATTGCTTTATATCCAGAGGATATACAGGATGTTCCTTGGATGTAGGGAGAATAGTGTGGGAGGGTATCTCAAACCTGGTTATCGCATTAATGATCGGTTGCTCTTGAGAGTTTTAACAAGGATAGTAACAGATTGTTGTCTTTGGTCATTTTCCTAGGAAGGACTATTACACATAAAAAAATATCCATACGGGAAGTAGACTATAAGCAAATTCCCTTTAAAGGCTCCTAGATATTGTTTTCATGGAGAGGAGTGTCCCTGCAGTTAGTCAACTCTTTGCTCCATAGTTATAATTTTAAGGGTCATCTGCGTGTGTATTTGAGTGGATATATGTACACAGACAAAAATTTTCAGTCTGCATTCTCCTTTTGCCCTTCTACTTATGCATTCTTTGGTCTTATATTCCCAGTATCTTTAGAAAGGATTTATTTTTTTAAGTTTATATTGCAAACTAAGATGTCCTTTCTTCTTTTTTTCCCAAGTAAGAAAGTCTTTTAATGGCCAAGGCTTTTTCCTTTGACCATGAAAGCCTTTTTTTTTTTTTTTTTGAGAAGGAGAAAGAGTGGGGTTGGAGGAAGAAGAAGAGGTAGTCTTTAGTTTAGCAGGCTCCACGCCCAGCATGGAGCCTCACACAATGCTCTATCTCACAACCCTGAGAGCATGACTTGAGCTGAAATCAAAAGTTTGATGCTTAACCAACTGAGCTGCCAGGCACCCCCTGACCATGAAAGCTTTGATGCAGGTGTTATTTCCACATACATGTCATCATACACTATTTATAATGTTTTGGTTTTGTAAGATCTTCTCCAGGTTTCATCCCCTTTAATGTTAGTGATTTTTTTCAATGTTAGATCTTCTTTGAAATTCCTCTTTCTTGATCTTCCTAAATCATTCATACCCTTCTGAAAAGAATGACATTATTATTGGGTTATAATTCTTCACTCTTTTTGGCGTTATGCAGATAATGAATATATCTCTAGAATCAGACATTTGAAGTAGGAAGAGGGAATTTAAAAATTACCTGGTTCCCACCCCTAATTTTACAAATGAGGACTCTGAGACCTAGGAAGGTTAAACATTCAGTTCTGGGTTTCTTCACCAGGTCAGTACTCCTTTCCTCTCAGCTGTATTTATGAGTTTACCCAAAGTTCAAGTAACCTAACCATATCCATGCCATTCTTTGTACAGAATTTTAAACCAAGTGACTCCCATGGTAATAAACAAGCTCTGAGAAACTGAACAATTTTTCCACTTATAAATTGAAAATATCTTTTAGGTTCTGAGCTACTTTGTTCATTAAAATTTACTTGAACAGAGAGCAACCTATGTGCACATACTCCTATGTGCACCATTAAGCTGACAGTTTTAAATGTTTCCTTGCTTAATTTATATTACCACAGAGATTTTTTAAATGGAGAGAAAATAGTGTTGGGGTTGGGAGAGGTGGGGAAAAGGTATCGAGAGGAAGGATTTTCTAATGTGAATATCCTAGGGGATGCAAGGTTGAAGCATGAGGATATGGCCTCGTTCTAATATTCTGCCTTCGTTAATGGAAGGCAGCAGAACAGAGGCTCCATGTGTCTTTAAATTCTTTGTCAAACTCTTAAGACATTTAGAGATAACTGACATTTTAAATAATATTTGTTATTGCCGTACAAGATTTGGAAAACAGATTTGAGGAAAGAAAACATCCATAATCATAAGTGCTATTAAAACTTTGGTGTTTCTAGCAATTCATCTTTATAGTTTTAAACATTAAAAAAATTTACCATACTTACTGTTTTGCATCCTTTTTTAAAAAATTAAAATTATATTTTAAACATCTTCCGTTGATATTAATTTCCTTCTAAATGATAACTTTTTAGTGACTGCCTGGTAATCCCCCTGGAGCATATATATTTTATCAGACCTTTTGTTGTGGGATGGTTAGATTATTTCCATTTAAAAATTTTATAAACACTGCTGTCATAGGTGATACTTGGCACTTATTGCCAAACTGAATTCCACTCCCACTCCTCCATGGTATTATTTTACATTATCTCCTGTGCTGTGCCTTTCCCGGTACATCGGCCATCCCAGGTTATCATGACTATTTCCAGTCTTTGTCATTTTGTAGACACCAAAAAACAAACAAAAAAAAAGATAATTCTTCATTTTAACTGTTTTACACTCTTTGCTTTTACTGTTTTTAAACATCTTTGTATGTGGGTTTGCCAATTATACTTCACCAAATTGCCTATTCACCAGGGTTTCCAGTCTGTCTATAGTGTACTTCTTTTGTTCACATTGATTTGTAAAAATGTTATATAAATGTTGTTAACCCTTAACTGCATTTATTCTATATGTAACTTTTTTTTTCCACAGTTAATCACTTGCCCTTTAATTTTGTTTATAGTGCTATTAATATATAGGACTTTAATATTTTCCTGTTAATTACTTTTTAAATAACAAACAGTAATTGTTAGTTACTTTTTTAGTCTTCTTTTCACCCTCCATCCCATAGAGATGACTCTGTATGTTGGAATATTTTTCTGTATTTCCATAGGCAGTGTTAAGTCAGATAAATGTGCTAGAAAAAACAAAAGACAAGGTGTATTAGAAGGTTGACCAAATAATTCAGAATCACAAGTGAAGTGTAGGAAGCTAATAACAGCACAGGGAAGTCTCGGAGTTTAGGAGTGCCATGGGGGTAACAGAATTAGTAGAAAATGATTGCAGAGTTTCCAGTTCTTAAGAACACCTCAACCTAGAGAGAGAGGTAACTAAATGTTAAGTACTTCCTCTTCTCTGTTGCTAGCCATGGTGCTGAGGTATTTACGTGTACTGTAACATGGCCTCTCCTTCTAGATGCTCGCTATCTGTTGTATGAATTTTGTTGATTGCTTCCCTTGCTTTGGAGCAAGGACCCTAAAAGGCAAATATGAACATATTTGTACTAACTTTAGTGTATAATATTAAGAAGCATACTGAAGATTTTTTTTCTCCTTTTTGTTATGGATTTTCCCTTAAAAAAATAGAAGTATAATTTCAATATGATAAAATGTACAAATTTGAAGTGCACAAATTAATTGAAGAAGTTTTATCATTTATGCCTGCCATGTAATAACCATCTGGATCAAGCCACAGAGCATTTTTGTCATTGTAGGCAGTGACTCTCAGTGGAAAGCTTTCCGACCCGTCCCACCTGCTATTTTGACTTCTGTCAATATTGATGATTTTTTAGTCTTGAATTTCATATAAATGGAATCATAAAGAATATTCTCATTTCTGTCTAGTATCTTTCTCTAGGCATAATTTTTTGAAATTTATCTGTGTTGTTATACGTATCATTAGTTCTTTTTCATTTCTGAGTGGTATTCCAGTGTATGGCTATACCACATTGTATTTATTGATTCTCATTTGAATGGACATTATGATTTATTTCTAGTTTGAGACAACTATGACCATGGGCATTCTTAAATGAGTTGTGGACATAGTCATTCATTTCTGTTGGGAGTATACTGGAAGTAGGAAGCCTGGTACATAGAGTAGGCATTTATTTAGCTTTTTGGACAATGTCTCACAGTTTTCTAAGGTGGCTAGATGATTTTACAGTCCCACCAACAACATATGAGAGTTCCAGTTGTTCTGAATCCTTGTTATACTTAGTATTGTCAGTATTTTCAAGTTTAGCCATGTTGTTAGGTGTGTACAAAATTGTATTTGTGGCTCTTCTGGCTGAACCCAGCAGAGTGACAAGCAGTGTAAATGTTTATACACTGAAATTCCTTATCAAAGAGAAACCTAAGAATTATAGAATATATGTTTTAAAGCACTTTCTAAGATAGTATCAATTCTGTATAATTCTAAAACTAAAAACTTAATGGATATAGAAACAACTATAGATAAGTAATGTGATATAGTGTTTAAAGATAAAGTTCCATGTGAAAACTTCAATTATAGTAAAATCTCAGGTCCTCCCTCATAACCACCTGGCTTCATTTGATATTCTTTTCTTCTTCTTCTTTTTTTTTTTTTTCATTATATGCCTGAGATTGCAGCTGCCAGCTTGCAATTTGATTTAGTAGCAAACTGTTATTTTAAGAAGTTAAAATACTTATAAAGAAGTACATTCTATTTTTATATGTGCTAAGGCTCTTGCTGTCTTTAGATACAGTAAGCACAATGTAATAATCTCAGTAAACATCTGAGGAAGAAAATTATTTTTAAATAGAAGAAAATTTATCATTTAAGGCAATTTCTGCTGAAAGTATTTTATAGTTTTAGTTGAAATTGCTTGTTAATAACTGCTGACATTAATTCAATACATCTTGCAGCACAATATTCATAGTACATTAATTAATATGTTAAATATTAATATTGGGCTGTGAACATACATATTTTAAAAATATAAAAAGCCAGTGCTTGAAATAAAAAATAAAACAATTTGGCTTCTTTCCTTTGTTTTGATGAAAACTGATAAACATTATATGAATGCAACAAAAAGAGCAAAATGCTTATTTTGCACTTCCTTTTTGAAAATATATTCAAAATATAGATCATACTTAGAAATTTTCTCTGCTAACTATATCTCTGTCAGGTTTTTGCTTTTTTTTTGAAATGATAATAATTCTTATTTATTAGAATCAACAGAAGAGAAAACTGCAGTGAAGGAAAAGTATTATATTGAATTCTTGTTTTTTTAAACATGTTTACAAACTTTATTAGATTATTTTAAAAATAAAGCGTAACAAACATAAAATATTAATGTGATGACAATGTGCTTTTTTAAAAAATTATTTTATATTTCAGTATAGTTAACATACAGCGTTATATTAGTTTCATGTGTACAGTATAGTGATTCAGCACTTCCATACATCACCCACTTCCATACATCACCCAGTGCTTGTCAGGAGAAGTGCACTTCTTAATCCTCATCACCTATTTCCCCCATACCCCCCACCCCTCCCCTCTGGTAACCATCAGTTTGTTCTTTATAGTTAAGAGTCTGTTTTTTTTGTTTGTCTGTTTTTTAAGATTTTATTTATTTATTCATGAGAGACACAAAAAGAGAGAGGCAGAGACACAGGAAGAGGGAGAAGCAGGCTCCGTGCAAAAACCCCAATGTGGGACTCAATCCTGAATCTCAGGATCACACCCTCAGCCACTTAACCGCTGAGCCACCCAGGTGTCCCAAGAGTCTGTTTCTTGATTCGTCTCTTTTTCCCCCTTTGCTTATTTTTGTTTGTCCCCTAAATTCCACATATGAAGGAAATAATATATCTGTCTTCTTCTGACTTATTTTGCTTAGCATTATACCCTCTAGCTCCATCCATGTTGCTGCAACTGACAAGATTTCATTCTTTCTTATGGCCGAATACTATTCCGTGTGTGTGTGTGTATCTCACATCTTCTTTATCCATCCATCTATTGATGGACACTTGAGCTTCTTCCATAATTTAGCTATTTTTTTAAAAGATTTTATCTATTTATTCATGAGAGACATAGAGAGGCAGAGACACAGGCAGAGGGAGAAGCAGGCTCCATGCAGGGAGCCCAATGTGGGACTCGATCCCGGGTCTCCAGGATCATGCCCTGGGCCAAAGGCAGGTGCCAAATCACTGAGCCACTCAGGGATCCTAAATTAGCTATTTTTGATAATGCTGCTATAAACTTAGGGATGCATGTATCCCTTTGAATCAGTGTTCTTGTATTCTTTGGGTAAATACGCAGGAGTGTGATTACTATGTCATAGGGTAGTTCTATTTTTAACTTTGAGGAACCGCCATACTGTTTTTCACAGTGGCTGCACCAGTCTGCATTCCTGCCAACAGTGCATGAGAGGGTTCCTGATTTCCCATATCCTCGCTGATACCTGTTGTTTCTTGTGTTTTTTATTTTAGCCCTTCTGACAGGTGTGAGGTGACATCTCATTGTGGTATTGATTTTATTTCCCTGATGATAAGTGATGATGAGCATGTGTCTGCTGGCCATCTGTATGTCTTCTTTGGAGAAATGCCTGTTCATGTCTTCTGCTCACTTTTAAAATTGATTTATTTGTTTTTTGGGGTGTTGAATTGTGTAAGTTCTTTATATATATTTGGGATACTAGCCCTTTGTTGGATATGTCATTTGCAAATATCTTCTCCCATCATAGTGTGCTTTTCTATGGAACTTCGTAGGTAGCATTTATCTCTGAATTGAAGTGAAATCTCAAAAATATCCCTAAAACTAGAGTCAAGTTTCTTCATAATAATGAGGGCAGCTAGATCCATTGCATTTAAGATGTACTGTGAGAATCAGGCCATGGACTTGGAGTTAAGCAAATCTAGAATTTGAATTCCAGCCCTGCTTGGTATGTGAGTTTGGAAAAGTTTCCTCATCTTTTGAGTTCCCTCAAAGTGAAAGTTGTGTTAACTCATCTTCTTATGATATCTGAATGGATATATAAAGTGCTTGTCACTAGAATGGGAGTTCTAGTATTTTAGTTCTACTCCCCTTCGGTGAGGTTAAGAAAACGTTTTTTTTTTTTTTTTTTTTTTCCTCTCCCCCTGGAACCCGGTGAAAGGCATTGTATATTTCTTTCCCATCTATTTGTACCCACCCTTCAGTGATCATTGGTCTGTAGGACCTGTCTTCTAAAAGCCACAGGTTCAATAGCTTCATATAAGCATTGTCCTTTCTGGTCTTATTAGCACGTGGCACCAGCCTTTGTCCTTGCTTTGTTATAATTCATTCTTCCCTTGACATCTGTTTCACTGAACTACATCATTTTCTTTCTATTCTGATTATCCCTTCTTTTCCCTCTCTCCCAGTGTCTTCCTCTATCACCCAGGTATAGAGATTCTGTTTTAGGTTATCTTCTCTCTCTCTACCTCCCACTTCCTCTCTCTTTTGGTGATTTCAATAGCCCTTCTCATTTATTTCCTCATTTTCAACTGTTCTGTTGGATGTTTAAACCCATGTTGGACTTTTTCCACCTGAATTTCTGGGCAGCACATCAAAGTCCAAGAATAAAAGAGAGCACATCTTTCTCACAACTAGAAACTTTTCCTATAAAAACTAGGGTAGAGTTCTTTGGTGGGGCATGAAGCTAATATAATTTAATGAGTGTCAGTTAAGGAAAAGAATGCCACATATTAAATTAAAATTACCACAGCCTCTCCAGTGCCACCTAGTTTGAGTGGAAGTGTGACCAAGGAAAAGGGACAGTGGAAAGAGAGAGAAGCTTAAGCAGTTTAGATATAAATGACTTAAAATTTTTACAAAAATACAGGGCTGTTTGAACACAGTGCTATGGTTTCCCCCACCTAGGGCTCTGAAAGAAGTCCCTACAGGTGAGCGACCCTGAAGCTTTAAGGTCTATTAGCTTCAAGTAAATTGATTTTATCTTCTTTTTCTCCCTAGCTCTTCAATGGAGTCCCCATTATTTTGGTCCCCAGGGCTCAACATCTTTAAATCAATGTCTCCTTCCCTTTGGCCCCACACCTAATCACTTGCATCTTCACTGATTGCGCTTTCTTGGTATTCCTCTCCTGCTGCCACCACCTGGTCGGATCCCAGTACCTCCAGTGGAGACCATTTCAATAGTTTTTCTTATCAGTCTTTCTCTAGTCTTCTACTCAAGCCTACATCCCTTGATGTTTAGTCACCTAAAGTATTGCTGTCTTTTCCCTCCTACCAAAGTAAGTTCAAATAGTTTAAATTTCCAAATGTTACATTCAAAACTTTCCCTTCTTTGACTACAGCCTTTTATCTTTCTGTGATTTTCCAGCGCTTTCCAGACTACTTATCTGATACTCACCTCATAATCTACCCTGAATCACTTTGAGTTTCTAGAACATCTCTTTTGTTTTAGGCAATTGGTACTCACCATACCTGGAATTGTATGATACTCTCTGTTGGATCTCTTTTTTTAAAATGAAGTATTTCTTCAATTAGGTATTTTCCATGTTTTCTATTTCATTGACTTGCCTAATGTTTACTAAATTGTTGTTTTTGTTTTGTTTTTAAAGATTTTATTTATTTATTCATGAGACACACACACACAGAGGGAGAGAGAGAGAGAGAGAGAGAGAGACAGAGAGAGAGAGGCAGAGACACAAGCAGAGGGAGAAGCAGGTTCAATGTGGGACTCGATCCTGGATTCTGGGATCATGCCCTGAGCCAAAGGCAGATGTTCAACCACCAAGCCTCCCAGGCGTCCCACTAAATAGTTTAATGAACAAGTACCTACAGGCATATTTTGGAAAAGGACTTAGAGGGAACTAGATCACATAATGATTTCAGGGGTGCCTGGGTGGCTCAGTCAGTTAAACGTCCAACTTTTGATTTTGGCTCATAAATCCAGAACTCTGAAGGTGGATCCCAGCAGTTTATAGTGTAAAGAACATTCCAGGAGATTCTGCTGCATGATAAAGTATGAGAATTACTGTTATAATGTACTACTTAAGCAATAGTAGACATTGGACAACTGTAGAAGGTACGGTGATTCTGCAGGAATTTGTTAACTGGGTGGAAGAAGGTTTCTGATAAAGTTTTACGGAGGACATGGCATATGGACTGAATTTTGTTTAATAGTTTTCTATGCCTCCATTTTACTAAATTCTAATATAGCTTATCATATAGCTAAATCATTTCAACTTTTCAAAATCACAGTTAATAATACTAAAATGAATTTATAGTTGGGAGAGAAATCATCATTGTAGAATATGCTTTAAAATGTTAGTGGAGGGCAGCTCTGGTGGCCCCGTGGTTTAGCGCCACCTTTGGCCCGGGGTGTGATCCTGGAGACCCAGGATCGAGTCCCACGTCAGGCTCCTGCATGGAATGGAGCCTGCTTCTCCCTCTGCCTGTGTCTCTGCCTCTCTCTCTCTCTCTGTCTCTCATGAATGAATAAATAAAATCTTTAAAAAAAAAAGTTAGTGGACTGATTAATACAGAATGGTTTGCAGACAAAACTTTGATATCAAGGAATGGACTGTCCTCAGGGTTAATAGTATCCTTTAAAATTTAACTCTTAAGGTTAATTTTTAAATTGTAGTTTTAGAATTCATCTTTTCAAGAATTAGTATCTTCTATAATTTAGAATGAATGACTTGAAATATAACTAATGGTAAAAAATAAAATAGCATTGACTTATAAGTAAATCTTTGGTGAAGGCAAGGAATGAATCTATATTTAAATTCATATTCTGTCTCTACTCTTCCTTATTAGTTGTCAAATCTAAAGATAGATTAGAGAGCTTTGCGTAGTTACAGAGTAGCATAATTCTAAAAGAGTTATCTGAAAAATTCCTTGTCTAAGAAATCACTGTTGTCAATTCCTTACTTAAAATGTGTATGCATACTAGAGAAGATATTGTCTAGTGATCAAGTACATTAAAACTTTACCATAAAAATATAAGTGAATAGAATGGTTTTTGATGAACCAATTTATAAAATCCAACTCCTCTGTCCATACGCTGTCCTAAGATACCACTATTTAAGGTGTATTTGGAACATTTTTTTTTTCTTTTTATATATTTGTTTTGAGGCTGTCCTACTCTGTTACAAAGCTGAGGTGGTGAAAGGAAAGTGGGCCCTGATGGTTCTTGGAGTAACCTTCTGGTTAGCCCTTGTCTCCCGGTAACCCTCCTTGATGTGATGTCTGGGCAAGAAGTTATTGCTCAACCTCTGTCTTATACCTAGTTCTGCCTTGAAGAACACATCAGTTAATTAACAAATATGCATATGAACAAGTACAGCATATTATTTAATACATGACTTAGACCTGACTCTTTTTTGACTCCATTATTTTCTGTGGTCATGGTCAGGTTACTTTACTGAGTGGAGCATCAGTTTTAACTTGCCTGATTCTCAACTGTAAAATGTAGATAATAATTAATACATAGTATAGTAGATATGAATTTAAATGGGATAATATAAACTTAAATGAAATAATATTTTGAAGTCATTTGATACAGAGTTGCTCAAGTGGTTCAGTGCCCAACTCTTGATTTCGGCTCAGGTCGTGATCTTGGGGTTGAGGGAGTTGAGGGATCGAGCACTACGTTGGGCTCCATGCTCAGTGGGAAGTCTGCTTGAGATTCTCTCCCTCTATCTCTGCCACATGTACACACATGCATGCTCTCTCTCTCTCAAAATAAATAAAATCTTTAAAAAATAAATTAAGTAAAATAAAATCATTTGATATAGCATCTGGCATGTATGTTTTTTTACAGATATTAGCTACTTTTAGTTACTTTATTATTATGTATTATTTTGTTATGGAATGAGATATAGTAATATTGAAGACTGGAATGCAGTATTAAAGGTACTGAAAGGTAAGGTTAATTAGTGCTAATTTCTTTGATTTTTCACCAATTTAAAATAAAATCAAACAAGTAGCACCATGCCTCTCCCAAAAGCTGTCTTTTGAAAGGCAGCCAATATTCAATCCCTTCTTCCTTTGAAAAGTCCTATTAGTTAAAAAACAAAAGAGTGTTCATTTTGTAACTTGGTCTCCTTTTTTCTACAGATTTGCAAATCTTTGCTCTGTTTAAACCATTTACAGTTCAAAGGTATAAAATGTGTCTCTAGACCACAGAATGGAAAACAAATCTCCCTACATCCTATCTATGGACTTCAGTTTATTTCTCTTATTTTTTTTTAAATTATTTCTCTTATTGAACAAATCTCCATTCAGCAATTGTCCTAATGGGATATACTGAATTCAGTAATATAATCCCTGTTAGTTTGGTGTTTTCTTAGATTTAGGAATACAGACAGGAAGCCAATATGTGTTGGACCAGTGACAGTGTCATTTTGGGTGTCACTTTTGTGTGTTTCTTTGGTGTGGAGATATGCATTCCAGCGACATATTTTCTTTTATATTCTGATTTGCCTACATACTATGCTCTCTCTCCGAATTGTACATGGCTAGAGGCCAAAGAATGCTTTTGTTCCAGTGAGACTGCCTAATGTTAATGTTTACGTGGTTGCTGGCTTTGGGACTTTGGCTTTAGAGGGTGATGATTTTCTCCTTGCTTCCCCAGCTTTCTAGTTGTTAATAATCAATCCTGAATGCCTGAATTCTTTCAGGATGGCAAGGACTTAATTTGCCACCACAGATTTTCCTACACAACTTCAAGGCTGCAGTAATTTGGCATGACAGAAGGTGTGTGCTGCCAGCAAATTATCAGAGGATAGAAGAGTACAAATCATTGCTCTTTGAATCAAATGGCATTCTTTGCACAATGCATTAGTTCAGTGATGAAACAGCCAGATTTCTGGGTGTTTGTGGTCCTTCTCTTCATATTTTCATCGGAGCATCTGATGGGATCAACCATTAAACTCCCCTTCATATCTCATAGTAATAGGCCCTATTTTTCTTCACATTCTTGAGCTTAATTCCATATTCTGTTTCTACAGCCAGGAATACCCTCCTTCCTCCTCTTGACTTTTTTAGTTCCTGTCCATTCTTCCATTCCCTAAATCTTAGCTTTGCTCTTCCTCTTAAATGTCTTCGCTTGAAACTCCGGACTTTCCTGTCATTTGAACTTCTTTGCCACTGACTCTCACTGCCAAAATTTTGGCACTTTATTATACTGTTTTCCATATCCTGCCTAATTCTCTCCACATGTAGAACTTCTCAAGTGTAACATTCTAATTGTAAGGTGTTATGTTTCTTTTCTATTGCTTTACCAAATAAACCCATCCCTACCTTCAGACTAACGTAGTGCTACTCATACTACAAATAAAGTTCAGATATGAGACTCAATGAATACTTACTGAAATCATTGATTTTTTTTCTTCTGACTAAATAAGAGTAAATAGTTTCAAATGTCATAATTAAAGACCTTTCTGATTAGAACTGTTAGTGACTTGAACTCGTGATTTTAGAATGCTATGGAAACTTTTTACTTATAAATGTTTAAGTCATTCATTAGTTTGGAATGGCTCTGCTTATGGGAAAAGCTTCCTGTGGCGGGGTTGAGGGGAAAGATGCCGTGCAGATGGTTAGAAATCTCAGCCTTCCTAGAAAAATGGTAGGTTTTGATTTTGCCATCTATTAGCAGAATACCTCCTGTTGTTATAGTGCTTTGCCCTCTGGGTAAGAGAGGAGCTGGGTCTTCCAAAATGAATGTGTTATACTTCTCACAGGAAGGATTGCAACTTAAATTAGAACTAAAGGAGACAAGAATGGAGAGGTGACTGTGTAGTGAAGTCAGTGCTTGGGGAATAGTGCTTCTCTCCACTCAGCCCCAATACAATTTCCTTCAAGCAGGTACTTCTGTAAGTGTTGATGAGTGATTGGAAGAGGGGTGAATTGCACAACTCTTTTTATAAATTAATATTATTGGGATCCCTGGGTGGCGCAGCGGTTTGGCGCCTGCCTTTGGCCCAGGGCACGATCCTGGAGACCTGGGATCGAATCCCATGTTGGGCTCCCGGTGCATGGAGCTTGCTTCTCCCTCTGCCTATGTCTCTGCCTCTCTCTCTCTCTGTGTGACTATCATAAATGAATAAAAATTAAAAAAAATAAATTAATATTATTGTTCAAGTCATTTTCTTATAAAGTAGTTCGATAAGTTTGAAAAAAACGGCTGGGGTAGAAAAAGGGGTAAGTAAAAATAAGATGGCCTTTCTTTTGGATGAACAAATTATTTTTTTTCTGGTCGAGTTGGTCAAAGAACCTCTATACAGTAACAGAATTTGGCCTTTTGAAGATAAAGGAGTCTGAGATCAGGATATGTCAGTGCAGTCACTGAATAATATTGGACACTCAAAAATAACTGCAGGATGAGCCTCTGTAACGTGCTGTGCTTTATGAAGCATAGTATTTCTAATTTTATTTGTTTTCATTTTGTATAATGCAACTGCAATATATAATTAATGATGAGGAAATGCTATAAAACTGAACCACAAACTAAAATAATTAAACAAATAGACATTTTCAACTCTCAGTTGCTATAACTAGAATCATTATTATTCCATTGATGCTATGAAAATGTATGACTCAGAAAATGTCCCCAATTTAACCTACAATTCTGTGATGTTTCTTTAAAATATGATTTTTGATGAAAACCCCAAATTTGAAATATTAAAAGAAAAAGCTAATCTTTTGAATTTGAAATTGTTAATTATAGTGATTAAATTACAGTTAACAATATCATATGTACTGTTTCATTTTTGGAACTATTTTACATGTAAAAGTTGCATAATGCATTTGTAAACTAAAGTGTAATTATAAACATCTCTGTGCTGGGCACATGACATTAGAAAAAAAGTACTATCAATATCTGAAGCACTTCTGTGTCCTCTTCCTCCCAGAGATAGCTATATCTTGAATTTTGTATTGATAATTTCCTTACTTCTCACAATAATTTAACTGCATGTGTATGTATGCTCAATGGTACATTAGTTTTGCCTGGTTTTAAATTTTATTTTATTTATTTATTTTTATTTATTTATTCATAGAGACACGGGGAGAGAGAGAGAGAGAGAGAGAGAGAGAGAGGTAGAGACACAGGCAGAGGGAGAAGCAGGCACCATGCAGAGAGCCTGACGTGGGACTCGATCCAGGGTCTCAAGGATCACACCCTAGGCTGCAGGCGGCGCTAAACCACTGCGCCACCAGGGCTGCCCTGGTTTTAAATTTTATATAAATAGATTAGTTATTCTTATAGTCCTACACTTGTTTTGTCTTTGAAACTTATTTGTTTGAGATTTATTTCAGCATTTAATTCATTTCTTATCATTCTAGAAGATAAATAAGCCAGAACATTGCTTTCCACCCTACCACATGAGGGTATTTGGGTAGTTTTGAGTTTTTGTTCTCACAAACAGTGCTCACTGAACTTTCTGTAGGACTCTGAGTCATGCCCAGGAATTTCTCTGAGACATGCACATAGAGTTGGGATTGTTTGAGTATATTTAATGGATATGGACTGCACATGCTAATTTTACTAGTGAAATAGCTTACCATTCCCCTCTCTCCATTGGGGTATAGGGACACCCACTGCTACGTGTACTCATCTATACTTCTTAGCTATTGCCAGTCTGGTGAGTGTGTAGTGTATCCCCCCGTAATTTAATTTAAATTCTCCTGGTTGGTAATAAAGTTGTTCATATTTTCATGTTTCTTGGGTATTTGAGTTAACTCTTCTATGAAATATCTGTTCACACTTTTGGTCCTTTTTTTCCTCTCTAGTAGATTGTCTTCCTTTTATTGATTCTTAGATATTAATTATATTTTCTAGGCATATTTCTCCTAGTTTGTGGCTTGAATTTTTACTTTTTATGGTATTTTGTGGTTGAAAAGGAGTTATTTTAGTAAGAATAGTCAATATTTCCCTTTGTAGTTTGCATTTTGATGTTTTAAGAAATAATTTTCTACCTTGAAGTCAATACATATAAAATGTGCATACTTATGGTAACAGTGTCTAGAATTAACTAATATCTTCTTCTCAGATAATAAAATGACCTTTGAATGTTGTAATTTCCATCATGGTCTTCCTGGAATGACATGCAATTGGTAGCTTTGATTTTAGTTTTATTATCCCCATATAGATTAGATACAGTTTACACTTTAATAGAATATTTCTTTAGATTTATGCAGTTGCCATTTGCTATCCTTTTTCCCTTTTAAATCTTTCTTCTGGGATCATCTATCTATCTGCGTTTCTTTCTCTCTCTCTCTCTTTTTTTTTTTTTGTACATTCTTTAGAGTTTCTATAGTGAGGGTCTTTTGGTAGTGACTTCTCTTATTTTTTAATTCTTTGAAAATGTCTTTATTTTAACCTCATTCTGAGAGATTAATTTACTGGATATAACAATTGTAATAGAACAGCTATGTCTCATATTTTGAAAACATTAACCCCATCATCCTCTGATTTCCATTGTAGGTGTTGAGAATCAATTGTAAATCTAATTATCATTTATTTCTAACTACTCTTTCTTCTTGTGTATTCTATTCTTTTACTACCATGTGTCTCTTTAGGTAAGCATTATTTTTTCTTCTCTATCTCTCTTTTTTTTAAACTTGGGATTCACTGAGCTTCCTGACATAAGGATTTTCATCAGTCACCAATTATGTAGAATTACCAGCCTCTCTCCTACTCTCCTTTTCTGGAACACTGACTACATGTATGTTGGATCCTTTTATAACCTATCTCCTCTGTGTCTCTTAACCTACTTTCATAGTTTATCTGTCATTTAAAAATGTATATCCTCAGGAAAGGTTTCTCTGAACATTTAGTTCACTGTACTGCCAGGAGATGGAATTCCAATGTGCTATTAAAAAATGTATTCCTATCTCCTAAAAACTGTTATTGTTATTTTTGTGGTATTTTCTAAGTGATTTTTTGGGGGAATAGATTAACTGAAATTTTATGATATTTCAGGAATACAAGTTATTTGGAATTATTCCTATGGATGTGGGACTTCATAGTAACTCATTTCAGTTTAAATTTTTATTTATTTATGATAGAGAGAGAGAGAGAGAGAGGCAGAGACACAGGCAGAGGGAGAAGCAGGCTCCATGCACCGGGAGCCCGATGTGGGATTTGATCCTGGGTCTCCAGGATCGCGCCCTGGGCCAAAGGCAGGCGCCAAACCGCTGCGCCACCCAGGGATCCCCATTTCAGTTTAAAGCCTTCTCAATTGATATGTTGGTATTTGTTGTTACGTTTTATTAAATCTATATCAGAATATGTTTGTTACATATTGATATTATTTACTACCTTATTGTCTTAAGCATATTTGTTCTTATCTATACTTGTGGAATGATAACTATTAAGAGTGGTGACATGTAGGCAGCCCCAGTGGCTCAGCGGTTTAGTGCTGCCTTCAGCCCAGGGCCTGATCCTGGAGACCCGGGATCAAGTCCCATGTCGGGCTCCCTGCGAAGAGCTTGCTTCTCCCTCTGCCTGTATTTCTGCCTCTCTTTCTCTATCTCTCTGTGTCATGAATAAATGAATGAAATCTTAAAAAAAAAAAAAAAAGAGTGGTGACATGTGACACCAAGTGTAAAATTTGCTGTGTTTATGGAAAATGTTATCCAAAGGGATCCTTGTGGATTGCTTAATTCAATTTAATGTGTTACTTTTGGGGCAAATGGCTGTACCAGTTAAATGTGGCAAGACCTTCCCTTGCCTATCTACCACATCCCTATTCACTTTCGTTGTTGTTTGATGCTTGAGCTACCCTATTAAGTCCTTGAGATTCTCATTTTAAATCCCACTGCATCTTCTTGACTTCCTGAATATTCCCAAAGCTCAAGTTTCTGAGTAGGGTTTTTATTGGAGGGGCAGGTAATAGACATAAGGTTGCATTTGGAATGGAAATGTCTTACTACTTTTCCAGATTTCAAGTGCAATTTTCTCTCTTCATCCCACATTACCAGATCCTCTTCCCCATTCTGCTAGCTGGGGAAAACTGATTTCACCTGTGACTATGTTGCCCCTCTTCCTTCTAACTAAACTAAGGAGAGCTCAAGATAATGATATTCAAGAGGTCCTAAAGAAAGGCCCTGTTCTTCCACATTATGATTATTATCTTCTTTCTTATGCTTTCCAAATCATAATACCAATTTTTCCACCTCATGCCATTTCTTGCTTTCCAAATTGCAATGTCAATATTTCTCCTTCATCTCTGGCTCCTAATCTTCCCGGTTAAACTCTTGAAGTCTTAAACTTTGTCCCTTCACCCTACCATTTGTCTCTAGGGATAGAAACTACCACCAGTAACTTTCAGAAGAACTCTATTCCTGTACTTCTAAGATTGAATTCTGAGGGCAGGTTCCAAAGAGGCATTACTACAGTGATTGGTCTCCATAGTAGTCTTGCCACTGTCCTTTAATAATGCATCTTTTAATAAACTGGCTTTTGTGGGCTAGCCTAGAAATCTAAGCAACATTTATTTATTTTTCAGCATCTTTTATAACATGAATTCTATGGAAAGATTGATACAGAGCTTGGTACAACTGGCTTATAGTGGACTCTTGGCATATAGCCCATTTGTAAGCTGGGCACTGGCTGTACAGGAGAGAATTTGGATCAGTATGTGGGCTGGGAGGGAAATGCCTTCTGTTAACCAGCAATGCCACAGATTTGAGCATTGCACATTTGTTTTGTGTAATCTTCCGTCTAACTGTGAGCAAAGAGCATGATTGAAGTGCTGCTGATTATGTCTAATGTTTATAGATTCCGTTTTAGTAGAGCAGACTGCTATGTTCTGTCGTTCTATCTTAATTCTAAATATGATTTCCATTGTCTCCCGTCTTTAGTCACCCAGCAGCAGAGTGGTGAAGTAATTTTACCTTGCAGTTCAGTAACTTTTAATTGCCTGTTCAGTTTCACTTGATTCTGAGAAAAATGGAGCTGCTGCCTGTGCAGTTTTAGTTGCCAGAACCTCAATTGTTAAACACTTAAACGCTAAAACAGGAAAAGCGCTCGTGTATTCTTTAGAGAGATAAAGCAGAAAGGAGATCCCACTGTGTTGTATTGTGGTTGTTAACGGCTTTGAGGTTGTGTATGCACGTGTGCCCGTGTGCATTTTTATGGACTCAGAGTACTACCTACAAAATCATGCGCCAAAGTGATTACTTGCGAGTGGTAGAATGATCAATATTGTACATTTTCTTACTTATATTTCTTGTTTTTCCCCAAGCATATGTTACTTTAGAATTTTAAAATGTTTCCAAAGGTGGGTAAAATCATGGCATTTTAGGTAGGGAAAGGACTTTGAGATCACCTAGTCCAGCACCCTCATTTTAAATGTGAGAAAAATGAGGCTCAGAGGGATTCAAGAATTGCTTCAAGCCTCCCCAGACTCAAGCTAGGACTCATGTGAGCATTATTGTAAATGCTGATTTGTTTCCTTTGATTCTTGGCATTAGTCTTTTATGATCCTTGTGGAGAATATACAGCCCTCAGAACCTTGTATTTCAACTCTTATATAGTTACAGAGAAACTATCCTGTGTTTTCATTTGTACTTTAGTACTATGAACCACTCTATCTGAACACAATGGCATTTTAAAAAAAATAGATTTAGGACATCATTGATTTTAATGCATGTATAATCATACGGTATGAATTTTTTTCCCTCTGAGGGATTAGAGAAGTCTTTTGGTTTTATGAGTAATGAGAAAAAAGAACTTCATTCATTTAGAAGGAAGGTCCGTATTGTAGTGCTGGTGAGTTGCTTTGAATCTGAGCTGATGAGGGATGCCTCAGTGGCTCAGTGGTTGAGCGTCTGCCTTTGGCTCAGGTCATGATCCCTGGGTCCTGGGATCGAATCCCGCATCAGACTCCCTGCAGGAAGCCTGCTTCTCCCTCCACTAATGTTTCTGCCTCTCTCTGTGTCTGTCATGAATAAATAAATAAAATATTTTAAAAAATAATTTGATCTGAGGATGAAGAAAGGAAGGGTGAAGTATTTTCTAGAATTTTTTCAGGGTTTTTTTTTTTTTTTTTTCCATTTTTAAAATGGCAGAACTCTCTTTCTTCCCCCCCCTCCTCCACAAACAAAGTTGTACAGACCCCATATGGGAAACAGATGAAAGTGAATCTTACCTTTTTGAAGCAAGAAAGGTGTCTGCAGAAACTAGCATTTCTTAACATTCGTTAGTATTCAGGTGAGAGGAAGACTGGCTCCTACCATCAAAGTTTGAGGTCTTTAGATAAAGACTCTCTATAGCCAGAGTATAGCTATTCTGAAACTTTCATCCTGGGAATGAAAAATGCATATTTTCTCTTCTCTTCAATGTTCCCAGATACTCGAGAGTACACATGCAAACAATTGTCCATAAATAGTTTTTGTCAATAGTTCCATTAATTAAACTACATTATCCACTATCAGATTAAAAGGTATCCCATATATTGTGCTTATATGCTCATGCATGAGACATTTAGAATAGAGCTTCATGTGGCAGCTACCAGACAAAGTCTTTGTGCTCTATCTGCAAAGTAGAAGTTGAACAGGTAAAATTATAAAAAAGTGAGACATTTCTCTTCAGTATCCTCAGCTATGTTTTCAACACTCTTTCTATTCCCTGAAAACATTAAATATCCTAGCAGCGCTGATGTCCATAAAAGGGAGAGTCTGATACCCATCACTTATACATTTGTTTAATTGGCCTGACTATTCCTGGACTGAGATGCTGTTAATGACCTCAACTAAGTAGTGCCATACAGTCCTGCGAGCTTCCGATTTGCTTTAGTATACAATTGCTGCTGTGCATTTTGATGCCTGCCTGGATTTCATCTTCTTACAATGAACCCATCATCACATGTCCAAAGGGACTAAAAGCACACTAGCCCCCACAGAGCGGATTATCCAGCAAATGACTTCAGGTCCATGTCTTCTAGGGCAGGAAGACTGCATAAAGCGGTATTTGGCCTGGCCTTCTTACTGCTGTGGTCCTGATTGCCAAAAGTCTCACAAGTGTCTTAACTCTAAAATAAACACTCATCCCAGGAGTACCGGTGGTATTGAGGAATCAAGTCATAATGGTATAATTATGAGAGGTTAGGGTAGGAATTGGGAAATAGGAGTGAGCTTAAGGAAGGGCAGAAAGAACACAATATAGTTATTCACCATCCTGGCCTTGATTTATAGACACTGATGTAATAATTTTTGATATACTAGAATTTATACTATATTTTTATAGCTCAGGTCAAGCTCGCTTTGTCAGAAAATAATTCCCTACTTCTTTCATCCAATAGAAACCTCACTTTCTCCTGAACTTATTCTTTGTGACATTCATTTATCCTTATATAATGTTAGCTTAGACTTTTATTTATCCCTTTTATTTATCTCTGTTAGATCAGTGTGCTCTGCTATCAATGTTTTGGGTTTTTTAAGATTTTATTTATTCATGAGAGACACACACACACAGAGGCAGAGAGACATAGGTGGGGAGAGAAGCAGGCTCCATGCATGGAACCTGATGTGGTATTTGATCCCTGGACTCCAGGATCACGCCCTGGGATGAAGGCAGACACTTAACCACTGAGCCACCCAGGCGTCCCTGCTATCAATGTTTTAATCTTTTCTGCTCGTGGCAGTGTTTTTAGTCAGTTCATGTTGCTATAATAAAAATACCATAGACTGGGTGGCTTAAACCACAAAAATAAATTTCTCACAGTTCTAGAGGGTGAAAAGTTCAAGATCAAGGTACCAGCAAATTTAGTGTCTAATAAGAATCCTCTTCTGGGTCGCAGACCACCAAATTTTCATTGTGTCCTCACATGATGGAAAGAGGGCTAGAGAGCCCGCCAGGGTTCCTTTTAGAAGGGCACTAATCCCATCCATGAGATCCCCACCCACATGACCTACTTATTTCCCCAAAGCCCCACCAAATACCATGGAGGAGTTTGAATTTTAAAATATGAATTTGGGGGACACATGGGTGGCTCAGTGGTTGAGCATCTGCCTTTGGCTCAGGGCATGATCCGGAGTCCTGGGATCGAGTCCCACGTCGGGCTCCCCACAGGAAGCCTGCTTCTCCCTCTGCCTGTGTCTCTGCCTCTCTCTGTGTGTCTCTCATGAATAAATAAAATTAAAAAAAATAAAATAAAATATGAATTTGGGGGGAGGGGAAGGACACAGACACCCAGTTCATTGCAGTTAGTGATTCTCAGGGGAGTCCTGGCATGCTCCAGCAAATTACCCAGGTAGTGCTTATGTACACCAAAGTCTGACAATCACTGTCTCTGTCAAACCTAAAATCCTTTAACCCAGGGTGGCTTATTTTTGTCATAATTTCGTTTGTTTTGGTTGGTGGTGAACATGGTTGCTGAAATTGCTATAGATTTATTTTGGCTCATCCTAGGAATAAATCTGATATAGTCATTTTCTAGTTACTAGATGAAAGGAAGTGACAAATTTCAGAAGGGCAGTGTTATAAATTATCTTCTGAGAAAATTGAGAAGAGATCTCTGTTTCCTAAATCACACTTCACTTTTAGCATATGTACAGGATGGGAGCCAGTGGTGGGAAATGTTGGTTACATACTTAATAAAATAATTGGAATTGTTATAGGAGGAAAATGCATTTAAAATGTAGGATCACGGGATCCCTGGGTGGCACAGCAGTTTGGCGCCTGCCTTTGGCCCAGGGCGCGATCCTGGAGACCTGGGATCAAATCCCACATCGGGCTCCCGGTGCATGGAGCCTGCTTCTCCCTCTGCCTATGTCTCTGCCTCTCTCTCTTTCTCTCTCTGTAACTATCATAAATAAATAAAAATTAAAAACAAAAACAAAAAAATAATGTAGGATCACTATCAAAAGCACTATCAAGATAGTTAGATTGAGACTTTAGATCTCAGCTTGGTGACCTGGCAAAACAAAACAAAACCGCAAAATTTTCCAAGATCAAAAACAAAGAACAAACCAGCCATCTTGTAGACCCATCTTGTATCTTGTCCACATCAGCTGAGTCTACACCATCTTCTTTTCCTTTCTTTTGCCCTGTATACTATGGCTGCCCTCCAACCCTGCATAATTTGTTCAACTTCTAAAGCACAACCTTTTTTCGCAAGGTAAAAAATCAAGATCCTGAATCTGAATATCCACATTCCTTTGTGAACTAGGAATGAGGTAGAAATCTCAGAATTTGGTTGGACTAATAAGGGCTAAATTTACTAGCAGTCTTACCTAAGAGAAAATTGTCAAGGACATGAAGTTGAATTAATAAATGAATTGGGGGCAGCCCGGGTGGCTCAGCAGGTTAGCGCCGCCTTTGGCCCAGGGCCTAATCCTGGAGACCTGGGATCGAGCCGCACATCGGGCTCCCTGCATGGAGCCTGCTTCTCCCTCTGCCCATGTCTCTGCCTCTCTCTCTCTCTCTCTCTCTCTCTGTCTCCCTGTCTCATGATAAATAAATAAAATCTTTATAAATAAATAAATAAATAAATAAATAAATAAATAAATAAATAAATAAATAAATAAATAAAAAAAAAAAAAATTGGACTGGGGTGCCTGGCTGTTTCCATCAATAGAGCATATGACTCTTCTCAGGGTCATGGGTTCAAGCCACACAATGGGTGTGGAGCCTACTTAAAAAAATACTTAAAGACAATGAATGAATTGGGTGAAACTCAGTAGTGAAATTATGTAGTGATTAATATTACTAATAAAGAATTATTGCATCAGCATCTATTAATTAAGGCCAGGATGATGACTAACTATATCCTGTTCTTTTTTCCTTCCCTTCTGCTCACTCCTGTTTTTCAATTACCACACTAACCTCTCAAAATTAAACTATTATTACTTGATTCCTTAATATTACTCCTCTGCTCTAAGTGCTGAGGTATTTATTATTATTTGTGTTTGTGTTTATATGTTTAGGATGCTCCTGAGGTCTGCATCCCCCCCACAAATGTAGGTGGAAGGCCAAGCCAAATATTCCAAGCAGTCTTCCTCCTGCCCTGGACTTCAAATAACAGTGAAAGAAGTTTTAATTTTCTAAAGAATGCAGGTCTCCTCCACTTTATATATAATTATTTATCATTTATTATAATTCAAAACACAAAGAACAGTGGTTTCATGTCCATTATTTAAAGACCATCATGACATAGTAATTGTAGACTTCGCTTGAGTTGATAGTTTCCACAGGACAGTGTGAGTTGTTATATAAAAATTACACCCACAATTAATTGATAACAACCCCATGTGAGTCATATTAATCACTAAAAGATGTTATGTATCAATATATTTATACAGACAATGGTTTGGGTTGTTGGATTTTATTCATTTTTTCTTTCATTTTAGCATTTTATTTATTTATTCATGAGAGACACAGAGAGGCAGAGACATAAGCAGAGAGAGAAGCAGGTTCCCTTCAAGGAAGCCTGATGTGGGACTCAATCCCAAAACCCCAGGATCACGCCTTGAGCTGAAGGCAGATCCTCAACTACTGAGCCCCAGGCGCCCTTATTTTTTCTGTTTTTTTTTTTTTTTTTTATGTGAAATATAATCAAACACACAGAAGGATGAACTGAACATAAACGCATGGCTAAGTGAGTCATAACAAAATAAACACTTGTATAAACACTACACATGTGTGTCAAGCCAGTAACCCCAGAACCTGCCCTCCTGCCCCAGACCAATCATTTCCTAGCTCCTTATCGCCAAAGGTAACTGCTCTTTTTTGCTCCCCACCCCCAGAGTTTAACTTTTTGCATATTTAAAATTTATATAAATGGTTTGTTTTTCCTCTTTCAGGCAGTTTGGTGTTTATGAGATTCATATGTATTCTTGTATATAACTATTGTTCATTTTTTTAAATTACTGTATAACATTTTGATTTCTAAATATACCAAAATACATTTTTCTAATTTCTTATTGATGGACATTGTGTTTTCTCCATTTTGAGGCTATTATAAATACAACTCCTCTGAACATTCTTGTCCATTTTACTTTATGCATATTTGCACACATTTCTATTTGGTGTAAGACAGGAGTGAAATGAGGAATACTGGGCCATAGAGTATATATTTCTGGATGTTAGTGGATTATGTTAAACTATTTCCCATGGTGGCTTTACAAATTTACATTCCCATCATATCTTGTCTACACTTAGCGTTTTCAAGCTTTTCAGTGTGAGTTTGTTTGACGGTTGTTCATAGATTTTCTGCATTTCCTTTTGATTATTGTGGTGTGACTCTCCTTTATCAAAAGAGTCTCCATTTGTATCTTGTGATACAGATATAAACACATTTCTTCACTGCTTCAGGATATGGGAATATATAACATTGGAGATAAATGTTTTTATATTTCAAAACATAGAGGCAAATGTTACTTTGGCAACTATACTTTATTGTGATAAATTGAAGAAACTGCACAATCCATATTGTGTAAGCATTTAGATATTTTTGCATTCCAAATTTCTAACTATAATTCGTTTGACACTTCTTTTAAGGAAAAAGTATTTTCAAAAGTTCATAAGTAAGTTTTGTGTCCTAAGAAATATTTCCTTTTTATTTTTTCCTAGTTTTTCAACCATCATATCTTTTTTCTCTTAAATTTCTAAATCTTCATAAGCATCACTGTGAATAATATAACTTCTGGCTACCTCCTGTGTGGTTGTGAGGAGAGGGCAAACCTGGTTAGCTTGCATTATCCATCTAGACTAAGATTATCAATGCAGGGCTTACCTTATTCTTGCTCTTGAGTAGTTTAAGAACCCTTTGGACACCAAACTTACGTGCCACAAATAGATCTTATCTGCCAAATGCATATCTCTAAATATTCAAATGCATGTTCTTAGTTTGCAAACAGAGATTACCAGAATTACCTTTTGGTAAGTCAATATCTGGGAGCATTTGATCCTCTTTGATGCCTGTTTTGAGTTGTTTTGTTTTTTGTTTGAGATAATTTGTTAAATTGAGGGTTGTGGTATACTTCATTGCAATCTTTGCAACTAGTTTTGTTTTAAATAGATGTGATAACCTTTGATAATCATGATCCTTTTGTAAGTATGTGTTATATAATGTCCTATTGACTTGAAGAGTAGATGGCTTTACTCTTCTTAGCTTATTTTGCCCATGTTAAAATAGAAAAAAACATTTTACATTTATTTTTGGTGTACAGATTTATCTCAAAGTCTTTTTTTTTTTTTTAAATTGTATTCATTTACTTGAGAGAGAGAGAGAGAGCTTGAGCAGGGGGAAGGAGACAGAGGGAGAGGGAAGAAGCAAACATCCCACTGAGCAGAGAGCCTGTGAGAGTTGGGGAGGCATGGCTCACATGGCCCTGAGATCATGACCTGAGCCAAAGGCTGTCGCTTAACCAACTGAGCCACCCAGGCCCCCTTATCTAAAGGTCTTAATAGTTATATAGCCTTTGCTATTATCTAGGAAAACACATAATTTATATTGTACAAATTAGTGGATACTGCATTTGGGTTTCTTCATAATTTTTAATATGAAAACTATTAAGAAATATAGTTATGTAAAAAAATATCACCCATCATCCCACCAAATGATAATTATAAATACCACCTTATAAAGTAAGATGTAATGATTTTTCTCTCTGTTCTGTTAGTTTCTTCTTCACAAATTCTTTCTCCTCTCTTACTTTATGCCAATTACTTAAACATATAGTTATGCATAAATGTACGCATATAAATATATATGTTAAAAATGGCACTATGACATCCATATGATATTTATAGGTTAAATTTGGATATGTGCTCCAATATTTCCTGAAGTATTACATCAGTTAATATTTGTTACAGATTTAATTTCTGAAATAATGACAAGTAATATTCAAATTGATCATTCTGTAAGGAGAGTCATTTGAGGACAAAATATGCTGTATTCTTGTACATTTGCCTGAGGAGGACTCTATTTTAGCAGCCTGGAATCCAAATAGAGACAAAATATCATTTTAGAGAGTACAGGATGCAGTGCTCAAATTGAGCAGCCTTGGGCACAAAGGATCATTGCTTCTTTCAAAGCCTCATTGTGAATGAAATATATTGAGTGGCAGTTGGTTATTTTTTTCCTCCCTTTACAGTATTGCAATTTTAGTTTTCTCTGAATATGTTCTGGGAGTTGGAGGACATAGAAATTTGTGGTCCCCATTGTAAGGGGAACCATTCTAAATGGCCAGTTGGGGTATCCAAGAAACAAAAAATAATGGGGGAGCAATAAAGAGTCTTGGTCAAAATAATCCATGAACCAACTCTGGGCTTGAACTATAGAGCCTTGATCTATCCTTTGGCCATTTCCTCTCTGTTCCTAAGGCCCCAGGATGGAGCTTGAGGCATCAAGACTGTATTGTAACTATCTGTAACATTGAATAAATAGTTGTGGGCTGACCTAGAAATCTAATATAACACTTTGATTAAATAATAAATATTTTAAATGATTATTATGCTTAAAGCTGCAAGCATTAGGTAGTTTTCTGCACACAAGACATTTTCATAGTACTTACAGAGATATGGCGATTTTGAAAATAACTATAATAGCTGGTAAGAAAAATACCATGAAAGAGGGTTGATGAGCCATAACACAGATGGCGTGGAAAGTGGATAGTACCTTATCCATCATTCATCACCTGGGTCAGAATATCAGAGCCAGTTGAAGAAAATCAACCATTTAGTTTCTAGTTTGAGTTAGCTAGACTGTGTGTGAAGACAGCGAAAAAATAACCCTCACCAATGAGATCGACTGATTTGTAGGCCCTCAGACTTTTAACAAGGATATGTTGTTAAAATGCAGGATTTTTTCTGTAGATCTGGGGTGGAGCCTGAGAGTCTGTATTTCTCCAAGCTCCCAGGTGATATTCATGCCGGCAGTTCTGGGACCGCACTTTGAATGGCAAGGAATTAGATCTTACGAGAAGCAAAGCAACAACAGCAAACCAGAAAACAACACCCCTCCCAAAATAACAAAGTTAGAGCAAAAGAAAAACCTCTGTACTTACTTGACAGAAATTCAAGGATATTGAGTCCTAATCCTGTATGATAAGTAAATCAATTTGCTGGTTCATTTTACGTGGTTGATATTTTCTTCCAAGGTTTTAATACTTGAAAGCAACTGAGGGAGGCTTTAGTTTCATGTATTGCTAAAGTGGTGTATCAAAAGAAAAGGTAAACATTCATACTCACAGCTATATCTAAGACCGGACGTTAAGAGTTAAATATTAAGCTATTTTCGGAACATTTAGAAGTAATAATCTAAAGACAGTCCAGAATGTCTTCTTCAGTTTGAAACAGAAAGCTTCAGTGAGAGTGAAAAATACATTTCTCCATCAAATTTAATAGCAAGATGACTAGATATGGAATTTTCATTTATTCCCTGATACATCAGAGAACATGGTACTCATAGTTTATAAGGATAAGAAAAATATGTCATTATCATTATAGTTAAATCTGATAAATATTTATAAATAAAGCTAAAAGAGAGACTGTTTTTCTCCCCCCACCTTCCATGTTTCAACTTCCATTAGTTGCTTCTGCCTAAAATACAGGGCGGTGGACATGAGTACTGCATTATATGAGAGCAGTTTATTTAGTAAATCTTTCCTTTATCCCATACTACACTAAATAAAAGATATTTCACTGCTCTGTGACTAGAACATATCAAAAGGAACTGCAGCCAAAGAGGTTATGGTATATAGGAGCCAATATTTGGTAAAGCAGTATTATTTCCATGAGGATGAAGTTCTGTGCTTCAAACTGACTTTCAAAAATTTTAATTTTAATATGAAGCTTTCTCCTACATAACAATTGTACTAACTGCAACATTTCCCTGAATACTTTGCTACTTTGTTGCTATGCTGCTTGATATATATGTTACTTAATTCAAGCCACACAATAACCGTTAGCTAATGGGATCCCTGGGTGGCGCAGCGGTTTGGCGCCTGCCTTTGGCCCAGGGTGCGATCCTGGAGACCCAGGATCGAATCCCACGTCGGGCTCCCGGTGCATGGAGCCTGCTTCTCCCTCTGCCTATGTCTCTGCCTCTCTCTCTCTCTCTCTGTGACTATCATAAATAATAAATAAAAAAAATTTATAACCGTTAGCTAAATACTAAAATTTTCTCCATTTTATAGATGAGGAAACCAAGAGGTTAAATAACTTGTACTAGTATATAGCCTAATCAGGACTTACGCATATTGATCCTTTATCCTGGTCAACCAAGGAATAAAATGCACTCACAGATCTGAGTCCTGAATTTATTCATAACTGCAGCCGATACGTCTTGAAAGTTAGGAACTTTGCATGCATAGGGACTAAAGACAGTTCAGAAGTGTACACACAGGTTTCAGAGTCCTAATCTTTTTTTCTTCCCTTGGAGAAGCTATAGAAAAGGTTATATTCTACAGGGCGAATCTATCCAAATCCTAGAGACAAAAGGATCAAACTTAAAGGGGACTGCAGTGTAAGGGTAAATGTTAGCTTAAGTAAAAACCCTTTTAAGAAAATGAAGCTCATGCCAAATAATCATTCAGCAAACATGAGTGTTTACTAAGTTCTTGCTATATGCCTGGTATTGTGCTAAAACTCACAAAATTCTGCATTGCAAAGGCATGTGGTTTTGGATTTTTCCCTCTATTAGTGCATATTTATCATCCAGAACTGACAACATGACAAATGTTATTTACTTTAGGTGCATCCCCCAGGCCCTTAGCTCTAAGAAAAGGTCCATTCCAAGAACCAGATATATCCTGAGGTCCATTTTACCTATGAGTCTATTTGTAGGAACCTGTTTGGATGGGGAAAGTTTGGGTAGTTTTTAAGTTACTGTCCCTAAGATCGCAGGACAGCCCTGTGGTGTGATCTTGGAGGGCACTTTGGAGGAAGGGCTAATTTGAGCAAGTGCAATTAATAATTGTTTCCAGAGAGGCAGCTGGCAAGGCTCCAGTGGTGGCATCAAAGGGAACAAGAAAATTAGTCTAGACAATGCAGGCTGGGAGCGTGTTGCCTCTCCACATTTCCTGGGTAACAATTTGACCTGATTTTGTGTGCATAACTAGAAGAGTGTCCACCATGGGGGTCTGCCAGAGGAAACCAGGTCAAAATTTCATACATGTGAAGATGAATTTGTCACAATTGGGATTTACCACATTTAGGAGAAAAGATTTTTTTTCTCTCATAAATTGCATTGAGATTACAGTTTAAAACAGCTTCTAGACACACTGAAGGGATCTAAAGGATGCAAACTCTCATATTACAGATGAAGCGGACCTAGGCCCTCACAATTTGTGGCAGAGGTAATCCTGGAAGCCGGAACTCCTGATTTCCCACCAATTTAGAGATGAAACTGTGTGGCCCAGTGAAGTTTTATATATAGTACAGTTTTCAGTTTTCAAAGGCATCAATATTTGAGGATTTTCCAATTTGGGTTTGTAAGAATATCTTGTTTTACATGTGTTCTAAATTGAATTCTAAGTAATAATTAAGGTTAGTGTAACCCAAATATAGTCAACTGTCTTCTTTAAAAAAAAAATCAAATAATAAATCTGTAGATGAGGAAGGACCCTTGGATCAAATGTCCAACTTTAGGCAATTAAAGTATTGAGAAAATGCCCCTCTTTTCATTCAGTGATTTTCTTAAAAGAGAGAGCTTCTGATATTAAGGCCCCAAATTATAGTTAATATTTAGAGCAGCTCTTATGTGTCCAACACTTCATTGTTTTCCAAACATATCTCATGTAATCCTTACCAAAGCCTTAAGAGATTAGCAATCTATCTCCATATCAGAGGTGAGGCTTATGAAGCTAGAAGAAATTAAATAACTTGCCAAAGGCCACACTGGTAGCTCGGGTCACTAACTAAAATCTAACTTCCTGTCTTCCAGGTTCTTCAGCTCATGTATACTGCCTTTCACTAACTATGAAGGCCAATGTACATACACTGTGCACAAGGACCGATGAATGAGATAATTTCATTTGAGATAATTTCTTTATTTTTTTTTAAGATTTTATTTATCTATTCATGAGGCACAGAGAGAGAGAGAGAAAGAGAGAGAGAGAGAGACATAGGCAGAGGGAGAAGCAGGCCCCATGCAGGGAGCCCCATGTGGGACTCGATCCTGGCACTCCAGGATCATGCCCTGGGCCGAAGGCAGACGCTAAACAGCTGAGCCACCCAGGGTTCCCTAATTTGAGATAATTTCTGAAACAAAGTTACATCACTGATTACCTGGAGCTTATCATCCCCCCTTTCTATTTTATTTTATTTTTAATATTATTATTTCTTAGTGTTCATGCAAGGTTTCTAGAAACTTGTGTATAAATCCAGAGGAAGGAAAAGGGGATGCACTGAGAATCCTTAGTGATTTCGGTGGATCATGGTTTAAATAAACTCATCATGAAAGCACTTGAGAGTAAACAGGAATAATGAAAATAGTCATTTGGTAATGTTTTTACGTAGACATGGTTTCAGTATAATTGGGCTTGATCACCAATTATAATGAAAAATGAAATTGTTTAGAAATTGTCTAAACTTGGTTTGAGGCAAGGTCTCGGACTGTTATGAATATTCAGAATGAGCAGTTAAATCTATTGCCATCTTATCTGCAACCTTTCTATGTTCTACTCAGATGACCAGGAGTAATGCCAATTAGGGCCTGTTGTTAAATAGACTCTCCCCACTTAGTGACTAATTAAATTGCCTTTTAGGCTTTAGAGATGTTCACAATTAGAGGACTCCCCCCTCAAAAAGTTAATCTTGATTTTTGCCTAATCTGACATATCCTTAAGCTTTCACAACATATAATGATGAAAAAAAACAGACACCAAATAAAAGGAAGAAAGTAAATTCACAAGGGACTGTTTTCTTGTGCATATTGCCTAATGCGTGGTATCAGTATTATACGTTATTCAAGCAGAGAAAGAACTAGTTGTTAAAAAGACATAACACGTATAACATATGTACACATATAACAACAAAAAGCCGCTGTGGTCCTTATTCCCTTCAACTTTTTTATTTGTCTAAGCCAACATTTCTGCATTTTGGTTACACTAAAAAATGTCAATATTAAAAGGAAACCTGGGGCACCTGGGTGGCTCAGTGGTTGAGCATCTGCCTTTGGTCTTGTGATCCCCAGGTTGTGCAATTGAGTTCTCCACTGGGCTCCCTGCAGGGAGCCTGCTTCTCCCTCTGCCTATGTCTCTGCCTCTCTCGGTCTCTCATGAATAAATAAATAAAATCTTTAAAAAAAATAATAAAAGTTGGAAACCAAGTCTGTTTCCATTTTAACCGAAATGTAGGAGGAGAGGCACGAAGAGTGCATCAGTTTTGAATTTGAGCTAATGTAATCAGTGACTTGATTTGTATTAAAAAATGTAAATGTTTCTTTGAAATCTGACTTGGCCTTTGAAAGGGAAAAATACTGAGAAATCTGCATTGACAGAACAAATCCTACTTGCAAAGTAGAAACCAATGTTGTTGGCTTGAGTAGATCTCAAGTCAGCTGTGAAATTCATAATCTTTTATCCATAAAATAGGTTCTCCTCTGAATGACAAAATTATTTTTGAGCTGGTGTTTGCCAGGTTTAAAGACAAAAGGCTCAATATGCACACCTGAGCACCAGCTTCAGGCTGGCTTTTAAAGAGAGTTGCTTTCTTAGAAGTCACAGGTGCTACTCTTCTGAATTAACCAGTGTGAATATTCCTTTAATAAGTTAGACATCATCTATTTTATTAGTAAAAGTCCAACGCCATTGTGACTGAAAGAGCAGACAATGAATTCAGTGATATTTTGCTCTTATTTTACAGAAAATAATTTTATAGGGTGTCCCACTTTCAGTAACTTAAAGTCCCAATAGATTAATCTAGATATTCAGTGATTAGTTTAATTATCTTGTAAGATAGAGGACTGGAGGCTTCTTGTTTGATATGCAGTGTGATTTTTAAAGTATCAGTGATTCTTGAATAATCACCAAGTGTTAGGTGGCCGGTGTTTTTCTCTTCTTTCATTTTAAAAAACACAACCATGAGGCAACAAGTAGGAGCCAGTTTATCCAAGAAAAATCAAGATAGGGTCAATTTGACCATGGAAGAAGGAAAGGGTTATTTCTAAAAGCCCATTCTTTCAAAAAGGGACAGAAAGTTGGGTAGACAGTTTCTCTCTTCTTTATAGCTTCCAAGGGCAGGAACATTGGGGATTCTAATCTGGAGGAAATTCTTTGACATGTGTTTCCTGCAACAAAGCATCTTGGATTTTGCAAAGCATGTACTTGGGTAATAATTTTGAGAAAAACAAGCCACAAATAGGCTTTTTCATAAATTTGTGACCCATGGTTATTAGCAGATCCACTTGTCATTTAATATGAACTAATCTGATAGCAAAAAAAGATTTTTGGGTATTGGTTATTTAATATTCATTGTTAATGATTTAAATTTTAAAACATCATGAATCTGTTGACCTGCAATTGTGGCTTGAATCCTGAATGTAACAAATATTTTTTTTTCTTATCTCTTGTATGTGTTTACTATATTATTTAATTTTAAATCTAGCTTTTCAATCATTACTATAAATACATGAACAGATTAAAAATAAGGTCACAAAATTCTATTACTGTTTGATTTTTAGAGCCCTGGATATTTAATAAACATGTTTATATTGGGTTTTTAAATATCTGATAATCATTATTTACTTTCTTGGTTACACTGTATAGAAAAAATATTATTTATATTTTTTAAAGATTGTATACACTTATTTGAGAGAGGGAGGGAGCATAAGTAGGGGGCAGAGGCAAAGGGTAAGGGAGAAACAGACTCTCCACTGAGCAGGGAGCCCAACATGGGGCTCGATCCAGGACCCTGGGATCATGACCTGAGCTGAAGGCAGATGCTTAACTGACTGAGCCACCCAGCCTCCCCGAAAAAAAAAAAAAAAAAAAAAAACAATATTTAAATAAAAGTTGGTAGCTCTGTTACTTATTTCATTATTTATTATTATTATTATTTAAAGATTTTATTTATTTATTTGACAGAAAGAAAGAGAGTACAAGCAAGGGGAGTAGCAGACAGAGGGAGAGGGAGAAGCAGGCTCCTTGCCAAGCAGGGAGTCCAATGTGGGTCTGGATCCCAGGATCCTGGCATCCTGACCTGAGCAAAGGGCCGACACCTAACCAACTGAGCCACCCAGGCACTCTGTTTATTTCATTTTTTTTAAAAAGGAATCAATCCTTCTGGCATCCAAAATCATATTTAAGCCAGTTTTGTTTTGTCTGGTGATACAGTTTAATTTTACTGAGTTAAATTCTAAATACAGTTGTGTCAATAAGTATTTTTATATTAATGGAGGATAAATATGTGTTTGGTGTTCATTGAACACTAATAAGTACTTCACATTTCATAAAGCTATCTTAGAACCCATTCCTTTTTTTTTTTTTTTTTAGTTTTAAAGATTTTATTTATTTATTCATGAGAAACACAGAGAGAGAGAGAGGCAGACTCCATGCAGGGAGCCCGACGTGGGACTCGATCCCAGGTCTCCAGGATCACGTCCTGGGTCGAAGGCTGGCGCTAAACCGCTGAGCCACCCAGGGATCCCCAAACCTGTTCTTTAGAATATAACACCTTGATAATAAGAGGAGGAAAATTTGGAGAGGTACGAAAAAATAGACTTAATTAGTAAGATCTGCTTCTGTAGCTCTGTAAAATTGTTTTCCTGTGGAGTTCAAGTACAAAGGAGGGGTATTTTTGTTTATATCTTACCCAGCTGCAAAGAGTGAAGAAGTCTCTGAACACTAATGCTGAAAATGCCTTTAGTTGGCTCCTGGGGATCCGTGACTCATTGAATACAGAGTTTATACTACATACATCTATAGTTCATTGCGACTACTACTTGTGCTTTCCTTGACGTTTGGAATACTTTCAGCTTCTACTTAATAAGAGCTAGTCCATATCTCCAGAGAGCCTAGGAAATTTTCAACCCTTTCATCTTTTTTAGTTTATTTAAAAGAACACATTGTCCTTGATCCCTATGTATTCTATCAAAAATTGACTTAATGTATGGAGTTCTGGGTACATTTTGGGTTTGTCTCTCTAGAGTTTAGTTGACAATTTATTTCAGTGTGCCAGGTCAAAAAAAGCATTCTGTCCAGAATAGATAACAGGAGAACATATTTTTCAGTTTCCATAATCATGATAAAGGTAACCAGCCTTCTCAATATGTCATATCATTTCTACTGCATCTTAATAGATCTATGGCTGCAATCTTGCATGTCAGGACTTTCAGCTAATTGGGATAAGTTATGTATGTTTACATTACTGTTATGATCTATAAAATGGTATTTTCTCTGTAGCTATGTAGACAAAGATTTCTTGTGCTATAATTCTTGAATTTGTTTGCAGCACAAGCCTGCAAAGAAGGATAGAGAGGAGGTCAGAAGCTTCCAATTAATAATTATGCTGAATACGCTTAATTAATATATTTCATAGGTTAGTAGGTGTTGAAATGTAAATAGAATTATTTTTTTACCTGAAATACATAAAAAAGAATCTAGAGGTGAGTAAATTTCTGGTTTTTGAGATTAACAATAACAGTCAAGGTAAGGTATCTTCAGTAAATTTTGGCTTAGTCACAAAATTTTTTTTGTGGTGTAGTTTGCTTATCAAAAGCTTTCTTTACTTATACTAAAATATATTTTAAAAATATATATATATTTAAAAGGTTTACTGAGAATAATTATAAATAAGTGTTTAGGGCTAGATAACTTGTGGAAGTCCATAGATATGATAGACAATCATGATTAATGCATGATAATGACTTAAATTGGATATAAAGAATAGAAAGCTGAAGAAGAGAAATGTGGCCACCCTGAAATGTTATTAATAAAACTTTCATGAATTTCAATTAGTTTGTCAATTCAATACCAGCCAGACATTCTTGGTATTGAGAAAACCAATAGGCATAGTTTTGCCAGAAACTCGTCATTCTAAGTAACAGTCTTCCTTCCAAAAATTTTTCACTGTAATGTATGTATGCAATTCATGAATGGCTTTGTGAAAATTGAAGTGTGGAGTGAACATAAAGACTGCTGATGAATGTTGCAGATGGCTGTGAACAAACTGGGCATCCTCTGAGGTGATATTGCTTGGAGGGGAAAAATGTGGACTGATTATTACTTTTGCCCTTACATGAGATCCAAAGAAGAGCAATTTATAGCAGTGCATTTCCAGACTTTTTGATCTATAGGTGTTCTAGATAAGCTGAGTCCAGAAACTTTCATTTGGACTCTAGATCAATAAAACTTCTAACTCTTAAGAAATGAATATGTACAGGGGTGCCTGAGTGGCTCAATCAGTTAAGCATCTACCTTTTGGCTCAGGTCGTGATCCCAGGGTCCTGGGACCAAGCCCCACGTTGGGCTCCCTGCTCAGTAGTGAGTCTGCTCCTCTCTCTCTCTCTGCCACCAACTCATGCTTGCTCTGTATCTCTCAAATAAAGAAATAAAATCTTAAAGAAACGAATATGTATTGGATGGATGGATGTATAGATATGGTCTGGCAGTCTGTAGCAAATAAGCAAATGCAGATTTATTTCTCAGATTGGCAACAAATATTCTGAACTGTTATTTCTCCCAACAAATATTCTGAACTGTTATTTCTCCCTTCTCCCTTTAAAATGCAATTTAGGGATACTTCTAAACATTGTAGGGACTGTAAGCCTCAATTAAATAGTGTTCTCTTTGAAGCTGGCATAAAGGGAGACATATTCAGACATGTGCTGGTGCTCATGTGCGGAGATAAAGTATTCCTGTAATTTGGGAGAATGTTCATTAAAACATACCACATTCATATAAAGCTCAGAGTTGGTATTAGTACAACTCAGGGTTTACAAATCAGAACTGCAGTGCGTTTTCCAAATTGGAAAGTGAAGGATAGAAGTCACCTTAATAGAATTGGTCTTAGTAATTGATTGTCAACCAAGACATTCTTGACTTCTGGCATGGTAGATTTTATAGTCTATAATTGTCAATAAAGATGACTGACAAAATTGTGCCTTGAATCCACAAGTAATCATTTGTTCCCCTTATGTATTAATTGGTTAAATTCTTCTTTATTTCAATAATATAGAAAGCCCTATGGCTCTTAGTTCATTTCTGAAACTTTAATTAAAGTTATCTAAAGCAAACTGGCTATTCATTATTGAAACACTGAAAACCTGAATCTCTGCAAAAGGAATCTTTATGGATACATTCCTTGATACATGAGAATAGAAGGAAAAATATCTCAAAGAGATGGGCTCTGTTCTCTGTCACATAAATTCCAGAGAGCGTTTTGGAGGGCAAGGAAAAATTAAAAAGAAAAAAAATCTCATTATAGTTGTTAGTGTTCCTTTTTCTCTATTCCACTGAAAACATAATTTTCTGAGACTTGCCCTACTTGAAAGTCCTATTGTATTAATGGAAAAAATACAAAAGAGATCTTTGGTAAGATCTTGTACTAGAAGGAGGCTGGATTTTGAATTCCTTAGGGGAAGGATGTCTCATTCATGTTTTTAAGTCTTTTACCATCACCAATCACTTTGTCCCTGGCATTTGATAGGGACAGAGACAGTCCTAACAGAATTCAAAACAAACAGGTGGTATACATACCTCCCCTTGATTCTTTAGGCTATGTGTCTGTGTTCTTTCTCAATTCTCTAGTTCTGTATTGCTTAAACGAGTCTTTACTTAGCAATAACTGGTATGCCAGGGTAATTCCTGAGTTACCACAGACTGGATACATAAAAGATTGCAGGGTGCAGACTGTCCTATAGGGCACTGCTGCATATAAAATAATCATTTTCTTCATGTAGAGGAAGAAAATCAACATTTCATTAATGAAGCCACCCATGCTGAGATTTCTAAATACAGTTAAACAGTGTTAAATGGATTACCTCTTAATTAATTAAACAAATATGTATTTAATATTTGGTAAATGTATAGCAAGCATTATGCTAAGTCATGTGACCAAGTATATGCACTCTAAAGCCAAAGTGCCTGAATTTGGATCCTGGATGAACCACTTACTTGACCTCTCTGTGCTTGAATTCTACATCTGTAACTACCTTTAATAGTAAATTACCTTTTTAAGATTATTGCATTATTTAATTAGTATATTAAAAGCACCTAGAAAACTGTCTGGCATATGATTAAGTGCTGCAGTGGGCTTTTACTATTACAGTATGAGTTCTGTTGCAGATGAAAGAGACATAAATTAAAAATGGCTTAAACAGAATAAAAGTTTATTTGCCTCTCATATAAGACTTTGAGCCATAAAATCTGAACTCTGAGCAATAAAATCTGAATGAAGTAGCTCTTCTCTGCAGAATTTTCAGAATTTTGTCTTTTGATTCTAATAACCCTGAAGGGGTTGTCTTCATCTGCTTAGTCTAAAGCAGAAATTCTCATTGGAAGGGAAGGGGAAAGCCTTTTAAGGGCATGACTTAGAAGTACCATCAGTTTTGCTTGTTTCTTATTGGCCAAAACTTGGCCCCATAGCCACTTAGCTTCAGAACAGACTGGAAAATTCTTTCTTTATATTGTATGGCTTTGTGCCCAGCTCAGAGTTCTGTTACCTGTACAAGGTACACAGAGGTTATTTTCATCTCTGCCACAGATAAACTCACATGGAGTCAGCATAGAGATGGCTTTTCTACCCAGAGCAGGTAGATTATAGTGCCAATTTTCTGTATTACACTCAAATACATGGGAGAAAAGGACTTGTGCTTTTTTTCAGATATATGAATATAAATACAACTCAAAACATTACTTATAATTAAGTTACTTCTGGCATCACTAGGATCAGAATGCTCTTAACCCATTTGTTTAACCCAACTTTCAGGCTTAAAATAATGTTTTATAAACTTCAAAACCCATAGTTCCTTTGTTAATATCATTAACTTTCCTGATTTCTCTTTAGCTTACAAATATCCATTAAAGCTATTCACTCATGGGACGCCTGAGTGGTTCAGTGGTTGAGCATCTGCCTTTGGCTCAGGGTGTGATCCCAGGGTCCTGGGATCGAGTTCCGCATCGGGCTCCTTGAAAGAACCCTGCTTCTCTCCCTCTGCCTGCCTCTGTGTGTGTGTGTGTGTGTGTGTGTGTGTCATAAACAAATAAATAAATAAATAAATAAATAAATAAATAAATAAATAAATAAAATCTTAAAAAAATAAAAGCTATTCACTCTTTCAGGAGTAACTACTCTGATTTCGTTCCTTCTTTCCTTCCTTTCTCTTTCTTCTTTCCCTCCCTCCCTCCCTCCCTCCCTTCCTTCCTCCCTCTTTACTTCTACCCCAACTCCTTTCTAAAATAATCTTTCTTGCCTTCTTCCTTGCTGTCTTATTTCATATTCTGGGTTAGGTAATATATAAATTTCCCAAATGGCCGTTTGGAAGGCTCTGTTCTAGGAATCATTATGGTGATAGGAATTTGATCCTTGGTCTTCTTAATTACCTTCATATTTCTTTGAAATCCATTACTTGACTTTTTCTTCCCTAAGCACTAATTTCAGAAGCCTTAGATTTGTTCATAAAGGCTTAATGGATTATAGATTGTTTATTAGCCTAAGGAAATAGGTTTTATTTAAAACAGCCATTTCAAAAGGACTGGAGCAAAGTACATCAGCAAGTTAGTTAGACTGTTTTTTATTGCTGTTTTTGGCTGCACCAGTTAACCACATTTCTTCTTTCATCTTTTTTAAAAATAGCGAACAAGTTGAAATAATAAGAAACTCATTTTTTTCAAGATGAGAGCTTATTATTTATACTATGTACTGAATATAATTTATTTATTGAAATCATAATAGAATAATGATGAACTATTAAGTGGAAACTAAGTACTGGAAGAAACACAAGCAGATTTACTAAACTATTATCCAAGAGGAAAAAGTATACCAATTTCTCAGGAAAAATGAAGAGTTTTCAAATAATAAATTTAGAAGTCAATATTTTTTAAAAATTTTCTTTGTTTTTTGTTTGTTTGTTTGTTTGTTTCTAACATTGGACAGTGACCAGGTATTAAACCATCTCTAGCATTACTTCATTCAGTAAATGAGAACCATTCAAATCTGCTGGAGAGGACTGGAAACAGATATGGAATAAATATACTCTTAATAAATCATCTTTAGAGCCAATATATAGCAGACAACAAATTACTAGCTGATATAGAAATTCAACCCTCCTGGCTTTCTTACTTTGGAAATATATTGGAAAGGAAGAGAGGATACAATTGTATAAAGCCAGAAGTATGAAATCTTCCATGTATATATATCCATAAATAAGCCATTTCCCCATTTCCTGAAAGGGTCTACATGATTATGTAGCCCAGTTCCCCAAAGTGCTAGCTCAGGGTCAGATCAATTTTGAACATAATGAAAGGATGGTGTTTTCTCCTGCATTATGCCAATATCTTTTTGAAAATTTCATATCTACAGAAGACAGGATCATTACATTTGAAAAATGGATAAGCTATCCATAGAGAGCATGTATTATCTGAAATAAATGTTCATTTCAAAAGAGAAGTTTGAGTGACTTGGGTTAGCAGCAAAGATACCCCTTAATCATAAAAATCAGTTTTAAGGATATTGCAAGAGATAAGAAATATATCCACTGACAACTAAGTTATGTTCATTTCCCAAATATTATGTGTAGAATAAGGAATTGTAAATAGATTATGTAACAAATTATTAAAGTGGTATAGTCAGCAGAAATTTTAGAAGCTAGGTCTGAGAAACTATTCAATAGAAAGGTACTTGCTTACTGAGAGTAGAATTTCTCTCTTGGGGAGAAAAGAAGTGGCAAGTGAAACTTTTTTTTTTTTTTTTTTCAGATTCTGTGGACATTTTAAGTTGGTGATTTAGCAAGTTGGTCTATAAGGAACTTCATAAATTTAGAGAGGCACTGCAAAAGACTAACAGGAATCTTGATTACTATCCTGTGTTTCCATATAATTTTTAGGTTTTCTCACTGAAGATATCCCTGGGATTTCCCAACAAATGTTCAAGAAAAATGTAACATATTAAACTGAAGCATGTTTTCCTGTAGGATAGTGTTGCTTAAAATAAGAAAATCATAGAGTACAACAAGTTTCTAAATATTTAACTATTTCTATTCTATTTGTGTTAATTTTTTAAATAGTAGTTGTCTTTGTTTAAGATTATTTATTTATTTATTTATTTATTTATTTATTTATTAGAGACAGAGAGAGAGGCAGAGACACAGGCAGAGGGAGAAGCAGGCTCCATGCAGGGAGCCCAATGTGGGACTCGATCCTGGGTCTCCAGGATCATGCCCTGGGCTGAAGGCGGCGCTAAACCACTAAGCCACCGGGGCTACCCTATTTGTGTTAATTTTTTTAAAAAAATATTTCCTCCTTGAAAAATCTGCACTTTAAAGGTAACAACATTATTTTTCTGTGGTGAAGACATTGGGACCTTGAAGAAAGGGATCGAAGAGGAGACTTGTAATAATCTTTGTTTTAGGTCTTTGCTATGTCAGCACTATGGCAACTTTATCACTGAATTAGCTGTCATTTCAAAATCACCATTTTCTATTAATTCTAATATTAGTATAAAATTAGGCTTATTGGGAAAGGCTAAAGAATTAAGATGTGGTGATCAAGAAAGGGGGAGAGTAAGGAGAAAACTGCCTCCGAGCCACATTGGAGTGTTTGATTCTCTGAGCTAGTCAAGTGCCTGGTGTTTTTTACCTCTGATCCTTTGCCCACATTTCCCATTTTACCATTAGATATGATCGCACTCCTAATCATCTTTCAAGACCCATTTGAAATTATTATATTTTGGGGAGGTCTTCCTCAACACTGAAGGGAAAAAATCCTTCTTTTCTGTACCTAGGTCAATAGTTTATGCCTCTTTGGAGTCTCAGTTATTTTGTCATAGTATATCCAGCTTTCCCAGGAACTAGTCAGATCTCAATGATATTACCACCAGGTTTCTCTTGGTTCTTGATACATGAGGCTCTTATTGGGAGGTGTCACGGTAGAATGGAAATAGAATGCAAACTCTGAAATAAGACAGACCTACATTTGAGCTTGGAGTCTTCACACATTTATTTTGTGCAAATTACCTATAATTTTGCTGAGCTTCATTCTCTTGCCTGTAAAATAGACACAATGAAATATATTTTACTAGGTAGCTCTGTGAATTAAGAGAGGAAATTATATGTAACTGATAAACATTGATTCTTCTGTGTACTCATAACCAAACTGGCTCCTCGGGTCTTTTCTGTGGTCCTTCATCATCAGGTCATCAAAGACCTCAAGTGCAACTCCTGTGGCTGTTTGACGAAGTCAGTCATTTCTGAAGCACTGTCTTCCCTCACGTACTCTCCCACGCTTCCCTTGTGTAGCAAAGTTGGATGGATGAGTGACAAAGGCTTGGAATCCTTTATGAGTATGGCAGTTCCATAATTAAATGTAATCAATCTATAATTTATCTAAAATGATTATATATCAACTAGGCATGAAACCTAAGCATCTCATTCATCTTCATATAGTCACAGTGCGTATTACTAACATGGTCTGCTTAGACATGCTGCCCACTGAGGAAAATCACCTAGTCACAGCATCTGGAGTAATGGCTTTTATAAAGCAGTGATTCTGTGTTTTGCATATGCTGGCAATAAAGATAGATTAAAAGGTGTTGCTCTACTCAAATAAATTCAGGGTGAATTCCAGGGAAATTACTCTGATAAACTAGTGAGGTTTTTTACAAGTAAGTGTGTGTGGAGGGGGTTGTCCTCTCTCCCAATTCTCTTTCAGTGCAATAAAATTTTAAGATTTGCTCAGTTATTTGTGAAGCGGTCTGCATTGCGGTTTTGTGAGAAATTCCCTTACGCCTACTGACTTGCTCACTCTTTACAGAGTAATTCTTCATCCTCACTGAAATTTCCAGTTACTTCTGTCAGATTGCCTTTTGAAGTAAGTCAGTCTGCAAATCTCCCAAAAGACTGTCTGGAATTTGGTAAATTAAGCAATGACAGAATAAAACAAAATTCAGAACCTGCATTTGTGAAAGGCATTTTGTAGGACAAGATTGAGTTCAACGATACTGGAGTGCAAGTTCAAATTTATTTTATTGTTTATATTCTTTCTATTCAATGTAATTGCATTAGCAAACAGATTTTTCTCCCACAATGGTACTATTGAACAACTCTTTATTATCTCTCATTATTTTGTGATTTTTCCATTTAATATTAGGTATAGGAAATATAGAAAATATGAAAAATATGACAATATTAACTAATGACCTTCCATTGTAAACATATTTACCTTGAGTCTTTTTTGTAGGAGTGATGATGGATCTTTACTGGCCTATATAAGCTCTCTTGCTCCTTATAATTGAAGCAGAAATTTAGGGGATGGTTATCTATGTTAGTGGTGTGTTTCGTAATAGTGATCCAAAGTTTAACAGAAATTATGAGATTCAGACTTAACATTAATTGACACCATATGCTGTTGTATCCAGGGAATAGTAGGAAGACAGATAATCAGGGCATGAGAAGCAGAAACAGGACGTGGATACCCTTCTAGTCATATAATGCACAGGCAAAGTATTTCTTATAGTTAACATATTTTTGTCAAATCTAAATTCTTACGAGTCCATAGCCAGCCAAGCAGTAATTCCTAAGAAACCATTACGCTTTTTTTTTTTTTTTTGGAGTTTTGTTGTCCTTTCCATCATCAGTTCCTAGGGATAAAGTTTTACTTGGGAATATATGCAGTTTATAGCTTTCCAGAAGAACTTGTGTATTAAAGGGACTCTCTGAAAATAGAATGGATTCACTGTACCAGCATCTTCTTTTCACTGATCAGTACTGATGCTCTTTTGGTAAGAAGGTCCTGATGTATGTTACTTATCAAACTGCAGAGATCAGCCTGCTCCAACAAGGAAATACCCCATTCTTTTGACTTAGCTCAAGCACCATTCCTTTCTGCCCCCACCTCACCAGCACCTCCTGGCCCCCACTAGATCAGATATCCTATCCCTCCTGGATTTTTCTTTTAAGGCAACAAATGTTTTGCTGGCTTCTATAGAGCTGGACTGGAGACGGCATCTTATTTTCCACATCAGGCCGTGCCACCCCATAGTCCCGCCAGTGTGAGGTGGTCCAATTCAGATCTCCTTAGGGAGCCACCCCAAGATGGAGCAGACACCAGGGATAGGAAGGAAAAAAAATCAAGAGAAGCAATGCTTTGCAAGGTTTTGTTTGTTTGACAGCAGGTATAGTTAGGAGGGGTTCCTGGGCAGGGCTGATGCCCTAGGTTCTGCTCAGAAGAGACCCACGCTGGTGCGGGTGGTCCAGGTGAGATCAACCAGAAGGCAATGCTTTTGAGGCTCGTGTTCCTTTCACCCTTGGCCCCTTCTCAGTGTCTCAGTGGGCTTCCTGATGTCCTTCGCCCGGAGCTTGAGGCTAATAGCTCTCTTGATTTTGCCCAGGACCTAATTATTAGGAATGACTGGTCCACTCTGATAGTCTCCAGTGACCTGTGGCTTTCCATTGATTTTCATTGCCTCATCCTTCTAAGTCAGCCCCTTGTTCTGCTGGCCCTGCTGGATCACCTTGCCCGCCTCCAGGGTCACCTGGTCCTGGTCCAGCTTGGTCGTGTTCTTGGTGACCTAGTGCTGTTTGTTCTGGCCAGTGGCCCATTTGACTTGAAAGTCTCCACATCTTGTCCTTGGCCTACTTGGACCTGGCCTGGGTGGCTGTGGGGCCCTTCTTGCGCAGAACTGTTACCGTGTCCTAGTCACTCTCAGGCACCGTGGGCAGGCAAGTCCTGCATAGTGCATCCAGTGGCCTGGTGGCAGCTGTTTGAGACCCCCTCCCAGATACTTTCTTGTTTTACCTAATCAAGCATCTTTTCCTTCACAGTGAGCTTCATCAGGATGAGAACAGTTATCTTATCCAACGTGTCCTCAGTTCTTAGCATATGTGAATCCTTATTTAATGAACAATGAATGAGTAAATTAATATTTGCTATCTAAGTTTGTTTTTTATAATAGAATACAAAGCATTATAAGAGATATCTATAAAATATTTCTGTTGTTACTCTTTCTAGATATTGTAAGTAAACATACTCCCTGTTATTGTTGTTTAAGTAAGCATAGTGGAGACATTGTGGAAACATCAAGGAGAATGAAGATTAGACATAATGTACATTTGCTGTATAGATAATTGTCTGGTAACTTAGACTATCTTGTCAGTCTCTAAGGTATTGTAAATGAAATATTTTGCTCTTATTTTACTTCATAAAATTACACATTTGCTGGAAGGGGCTATAAAGTCATGAAGCTCATTTTGAAAAATCGTATAGGAGGGTCCAAATGAATGTTATTCTTTTAGGAAGTCACCTAGGATTATACACACTTAGAATAAAGATACTGATGCTACTCAGCAAGGATTTAGAATTCTCTGCTTCTGATGTCAGAGCCAAGTTATTAAATGCTTAGGAAATCAGTTACATTTCTGTGGACACAGATTTCTTTTCACATTATAAAGAGGAGACCCACTTACGTTACTGTGAGAAATGAAAATGTGAAAACAATATATAGGAAAACTTCCCCAGTCGTCACGCAGCCAGACATTATAAAGAACTAGAACATGGTCATGATACCTGGAACATCATAGCAAATTAAATGAACTAGTCATCTTACCATCTCCTTCTACCTCAGAGAAGGTACTTTTCTGGTGCTCATTTCTCTGTCCCTCTGATTTCTGAGAGTGTACTTCTCTTTCTAATGACCTCACTTGTTTCTACTGACTTCTCATTTTTTCTATCTCCTTTCCTCTATTTCTCCTTTACTTATACCACTGAATAATGTCTCTTCAAGAGAGATTTTCTTTGGATTCAATATATAGAATTCAAGCACATGGAGTTCCTTTGCCATATTGCTTCATAGATCCTTTCCTCCCCTGTTTCTTCCCTGTGGAGGGTTACCTTGGCCTATGGTGGTAGTGTATTTGTATAATCTCTCCTAGACAGGATTGGCGTATTATGCACAAGGAATTCCTCTGACCACTTCCATAATATAATATAATATAATATAATATAATATAATATAATATATATAATATAATATAATATAATATAATATAATATAATAATATAACATTCCATGTACGTATTATATATATAAAATATATATGGCCAGAGGAATAATATATTTCATATAAATTATATATAATATAATATAATATAATATAATATAATATAATATAATATAAATGTTTTTGTAGCTGCTCTTTTTTATAGAGCTGTTGATCAGAGTGATTAGAGAGATGGAGAAGGAGTAAGACTCCAGAAGTCTGGAGTGAACAGCAGGAGCTGAGGCAATTCACATGTGGGACAGTCAGGCAGGCTTGGAGATGAGAGAAATTGGGTAGAGAAGGAAGAAAATCTTTCAGAGGTAGATAAAGGCAGAAATATTTGAGACCCAAATGAGCTAAGAAATAGAAAGACATGGGAGGGCAGCCCGGTGGCTCAGTGGTTTAAGCGCCGCCTTCAGCCCAGGGTGTGATCCTGGAGACCCGGGATCAAGTCCCACATTGGGCTCCTTGCATGGAGCCCGCTTCTCCCTCTGCCTGTGTCTCTGCCTCTGTCTCTCTCTCTCTCTCTGTCTCTCTCTCTCTGTGTGTCTCTCATGAATAAATAAAGAAAGAAAGAAAAGAAAGACATGAGCTATGTACACTTAGGACACAGACAATGGCTATATGTGTGTGTGTCTTCAGCTGGTTTTTATTCTTATAAGTGGCAATAGCCTTGCTTTATATTGGGCCAACTCAGTTTACTCCACTAATATGTATTGAGGTGTCCCCTTCTATTCCAGGCAATGTGCTCCTCTCTTTTATTCACTGACTATAGTTCTAAATGACTTAAGATAACAAAAAATATGAATCAAATATAATTTTAATGGATCAAATTTGACATCGAGACTATATAAGAAGCAATCAAAAGAGAGTTTCTGCAGGCAGTGTCAGAGGCATGCTCTAAATACGTTTGAGCACTGGCAGCTTCTTCACGACAAATTTCAAAGTGTCTCCTTTGAAAAGAACAATATTCATTTTGATCTGTAAGTTCTGGTGTGTTTTGTGGGGGAAAAATCTGTGATATTGCTTTTTAGCTACATTATCTAAGTCAGTCTTGAAATTTCAAAAGACATAATTTTTGTGGCCTCCATCCTTGGTAAGCCCACCCAGAACCCTTGAGTGCTTTTCTGCAGTGGGGGCATCAGGCCTGACTCTGAGGCAGGGATCGGTTCCAACCAAGGCCTCCAGAGGCTTTAAATTGATATTAATATAATTCAGAACTTATTAATGATTGAAAATGACTGATAATGCTTTAAATTAGGAATTAGCATTTTTTTTTTCTTTAAAGGGGCTCGATAGTAAATGTTTTAGGTTTAGAGGCCATAGATCTCTGTCACAACTACTCCACTCTGCTGTTGGATTCTTGGATGCAAAAGCCACCTTAGACAATATTTAAATGGGCTGGCATGGCTGTGTTCCAATATAACTTTATTTATGGATGCTGAAATTTTAATTTCACATCTCACAAAATATTTTTCTTTCTTTTCAACAATGTAAAAGTATAAAAATCATTCTTCACTCAGGAGCAATACAAAAAGAGGGGATGATTTATTCCACGACTTCAGTTTGCTGACCTTTGACTTAAGAGAAGAAAATAGCATTTGGGTATTTCTCAAATTCAAGGTTGGTTATCTGCAGGGTGGCTGCAGAGTTGGGGCAGCTTCCAGAAGCCCATGAGGTGGGTGAGTTATCTGCAGCTCTGGTGCAAAGCATTTCAAGAGTACCATTAAGGTTTAATAAGCTGGCGATGGAGCAGTAATGCTGAGTATTAGAACCTTCTATGGCTGCTGTAAAAATGCTTACTCGGGGCTCTGCAGGTCCCGTAAATACCAAGTCTTTTGGAGGTCCCTTTGTTTAGATGAAACAGGGTGCTAGAATTTATTGCTCCTGCGACTTAAGTTCCTGGACACACTGAGTACACTTGCTCTTTTCAAATAAAAGTCATTTTGGATTTATTTAGAGACTTTGCCCTCATGGAGGAAATATCAGAACAATATGTGTGAGAGAGCAGGATACTCATCTCTTGAAAATTCAGCAGGCCTCCGGCATGGTTAAATTACTTCTAGCTGGTACTATGGACATTCCTGTGTGACTCATAGGAGGATGGCCTTTCCGGGGGTGCCTGACTTCCAAGGATGAATGCCTCTCTAGAGATAAGTTTATGGGTCACAAAGGCAGTGTTGAACATCTGGCCAACTTGGTTTCTCTCCTTGGCAGAGTATAGCCTGTTTAATCACTTCTCTGAACCTGGCCAAATGCCGTTTGATGCCTCACATAGAAAGGGTGCCTAAGCAAGCAGTTGGGGAGACAATTTAAGCTAAAATCTACCTTTGTTTTAAAATAGTTACTCATATTTCATTTTGGTACTTGGAAGAGAGGAATGCTTTAACGGGTACATGTGTCTGGGAAGGTGAAGCAAAACAAAACAGGATTATCTGTTGAAACTGTTTAGTTCCTGAGAGTAGGAAAGCACAGGAGCCAGTGCTTCCTAACATCAGATTTTTTTTTACCCCTTAATTCAGAGCATTATTTTTTTTTCTTTCAACTTTGGCAGTTCAGCTCCAGGAACAAAATGAAAAATCCCTTTCCCTCCTACAGTATGTATACACGGGCATGATTACACTGGAGAGTTTCTCTCTGCTATCTTTCTAGAAATAGAAATATTCTGGTGTCACGTGACTGCATTACATCCACATTCGACTGGTAATAGTACCTCAGTTGCAGGCAAATGGGCCCTGAGATAGAACACAGCCCTGGAAAGTGCTCCTGTGCCAGCCTCATTTGAAGAAAGTGCTCATTATTTAGTCAGACTGTCAACTGTGTAAGGCAAAGCACCTCCTAAACCATGGCATTCGTTTCCTGGCCCCAGTCTTTGTCCAGAGGAGATCTGATTTTACTAGTGTTATTTATTTCTTTAAAAACTAAATCTATTTCTCTGTTGCTCCAAACTAGCACTCCTAACTGCAAAGCAGTCCAAAGCAATAGATTAGCAGGCACCCACTCGCACTGCCTCCTTCCTCCTTCTCTGCTTTACAGTGAGTCTGAAACCATGTCTTTGCCTCAATTCCCTGAGATCTCCTCGCCCTGCTGGCTTGCAGACCCAGGAAACTAGCATTATCTTATTATTTTCCCGCAGACATTATTTTCTCCATTATTAATCAGAAGAATGTGCAAACAGCACAATTTTCATGATTACAGTAAAGCACAGGTCCAATATTATGCCTATCAGTTATATCAAGGAACCACCCATACTTTTTAAAGAGGATATTTGGAAGCAAGTGTGACACTTAAAAATATTTATTTTCTTTCTTTTTTTTAAAGATTTTATTTATATATTCATGAGAGACACACACACACACAGAGAGAGGCGAGATATAGGCAGAGGGAGAAGTAGGCTCCACGCAGGGAGCCTGTCGTGGGACTCGATCCCAGGTCTCCAGGATCAGGCCCTGGACTGAAGGCGTTGCTAAACTGCTGAGCCACCCGGGCTGCCCCAAAGTATTTATTTTCTTGCTTTCTTGTTACCTATAGAACAACTCATGCAAAGCAATCCCAATTGAACAAATTGCTTGTATTTGGCAGTTCGTGAAAAAGGTCTTCAGTTTTGGATAAAGTGCTGGGTAAATAAAATAATTAAGTGCCATGTGAACTCTTTTGGAGAGGAGGAAAGCAGTGCTACTTATTTGTCATTGCATAAATGAGTTTCTCTTGTTGATTTTTTTTCGTTTCTTGGTTCTAGGTGTGAATTTTGAGAGTTTGTGCTTTTCCATACATGTGTGCATTATGTCTGGTACTTTATATTCATAACAAATCTGAAAACTGTATTCTCACTATTGTACTTAATTATCTTCCTTTATCATCTTCTAAAGCCATCTTCCAATTTGATTTAAAAATTTCTAATTGTTTCTCAGCGTATAAGTACTAACAATAACAGGATTGGGTCAGGAAACATTACCATTTGTGGTTTAGAATTCTGAATATTGCCTTTTTTCTTGTAAAAAATTAATGAATTTGCCAAAGGTTAGCTGACGATGGAAGGTACAGATATTATATTTCCTTCCTATGTGCTGAATTCAAGTGTCTTGATTCTATTTGAAATCAATAGCAGTAAGATGCTGTATGTTTTATAGATAAGTAATTTATATACATGGCTATTTATAAATTATATAAATGTGTTTGTAATGCATATATTTGCAATATGTATTTCAATTTAATTTAAGACCTTGATTAACTACGCCCTGAAAATTCATAGCTAATATTAAATTGTGTTCAGAATTATAGTGAACTGACACTTACTTTATGTAGCAGGAAAGAAGCCAAATAATACAGAGTTTTGGCAAATACATCAAAACAGTTCCTGGTTTCTGATACGATGTCTCTTCTGTCAGTCTTGACTTATATCACACACTAATAAAAAAGGACAGTAGTGAATAAGTGAAGTTTTCTGTGGAGAATAAAATTGGAAGGGGCAGAGCAACACATTACTACCGCAGATTGCATATTTGTCCTAGGGGAGAACTCACCATCGTAAGAGAAATTAAGCTACCCAGCCTCAGCTAGCTTGGTTGCATTGTGAGAAAGACATCTGACAATTATCTCTCTTTTTCTTTTTTCCTTTCCCCAGTTTTCTCTTTAATAAATAATAACATACAAAACTTCAACTTATTTGATGATAAGTCCTTGGCTTTTTAACCTCAACCTTAGAGCTCCGCTGAGTTGTGCATTCACTATTCCTTCATACCTTCTTAGCAGTTGGTTCCATTTAAATGTACTCAATCTCCTTCAGCTCAGCATCTCCAAAACCAAACTTTCTCAGTTCCATGTCACCTTCTGCATTCTCTTTCTCAGTGTATTGACAGTCACCACTAGGTCAACAAAGTCAGACATCCAGGATTTGTCCTAGATTTCTCACCTTTCTTACTTCTCTCAAAGCTACTCAATCCCTGAATCTTGTCTGTGGTCTTGCCTTAAAATTTCTCCATTCCTCTCTCCATTCTAACCTTGACTGTTTTAGTTTAGGAATCCATTTCTTCTCACTGGGATTGGTACAGTCATCTCCCTAAAAGGTGTTCTTTCTCTAATTTTATGCCACTCTGAATCATCCTCATGTCTTTATTGTGGAGTTTCTCATCTCACCAGTATGATATTTGGGGCTAGGCAATTCTTTGTTAGAGAGGGCTGATTTGTGCATTGTATAATGTTTAGCAGCATCTCTAGCCTCTATCCTCTAGATGCCAGTAGTACTTCTCTCCCAGCTTTGACAACCAAAACTGTTTTAATACATTGTCAAATGTTCCCTGGGAGCAAAATTGCCCCCATCCCCACTTGGCAACAACTGCTTTAGTCTATTGTTAAGTACAACTCCTAGCAAATAAGTATTCAGTAAGTGTTTGATGAAAAGTATATTCATATGATGTGACATAATTACATACTGGTTAAATACCCAAGAGAAAGATTTCTTTGAATTTTTGCTTGGACATTAAATAAATCCTCAAACATGTATTTAAACTGCGTACCAGTAATATGTACTTTTATTTCAGGCACCTCCCTCTTTGTTGTGTCCGCACCGTGCCCTTTACCAGTTCAAGGTCCTTAGCCCAACAGGAGAGCACCTTAGTGCCCATTCATTTTACAAGATCACTTACAGATCAACATATCAGGAAATGATAGGCTAGAAATACTTGTAGGTCATCAAAGGGAAAAATTTAATATATATGAAATAATATTTTAATACTGCTTCTTAAATGAATAAAGCAAGCTGTAACTTATGGGAAATTGAATCTTCTTATCAGCAGCTAGCACTTACTTTCATTTGTTTGAAATGTAGTTTTATCTACCATGTGGTAGACTATGAGAACGATAACATTTGGAAACAGAGACCAGACCATTTCATTATAATCCATCTGTGCCCCAAGGAAGACTGCACCCTACAGTCAGATAGTAGAAAGCAAACTTATCTTGAGACATGCTATAGTTAGTCATCTTTGCTCTGTTGCAGCCACTATCTTAGGGAAATAAGGCTTTATAATATTCAGACAATGTGAGCTCTCTACAGGGTCAAGAAGAAAATATCCCTTCAAATACTGGTTAACATCTAAAATAAAAATTACATAAATACCCTTTTGGAAGACAACAAGGACAAATCTTTATCCATTTGTATTTACCTTCCCCCTTACTCTCCATGTTTACTGATACTGAAGACATATTACAAACCATAGTGAAAGATTAAATATGCATACTTTATGTTGGGGGAAGAATGTAGAAAGAAGAGGCATCTGATTAATTTTCAATTCAGAGAATAGGAATGATATGAAATGTGGGACATAAGTGCACAAAACATGTAGGTACTGAACTTGAATAATTCAGCACGTAGTCACCTGGATTACTTTTATTTGCTTTTGTATACTTGTCCTTCCAAAAATAGTCAGGCTCTAGCTCAATGAAATGATATAGCAAGGTAGTTTATAAGCCTATACCTATTGGTGCTCATGATTTTTACAACATCATAAATTGAAAAGTAACTCCATTAAAACAGAGGGAGTTCTATTCATCAATCCTTTGCACTTACATGCCAAAATCAATGTAAGTTAATGTGCAATGATGATGATGATGTTAAGAAGAGGTTGAAGCAGAAGCAGCAGCAGCAGCAGCAATGAGATTGTTACAAAATGCCATGCTATTTCTTAGGGACTAAAAATAATTTCCCAATTATCAAAAGAACACTGAATTTCAAACTCTAATTTTATCTTAATACTTTTTCTGAGATAATGTGAATTCATATATATTTATAGGAACCCTTTGAAGTATCTTTTCAATTATAGAGCAATCACTTTTTCTCAGGATTTTGTAATGTATTCACAGAGGTAACAATGAGATGTAAGAGATTCTTCTAATTTTCTGTTTTGTTTGGTTTGGTTGTTTGGCTGGGACTTCTGGTTTATCACTTCATCTTCTACCCCTTTGAATAAATTTCATGGTATATTTATACATTAGGGTATGCTATGTTATCTGGTTGATTCCTTCTAGATCGCTGGTTAACTGTTTTACATGTATTCTCTATTGGAAATATACCTTTGCTTAGGTAGCTTTTGGTTAAAATTTTCTATGTTACTTTTCATAGCAGTTGCAATTTCAGAGTTTTTCATTTTATCATGCATTACTATTGCTATTTTTTCAAGCTATTTCAATTGCTATTGTTTACTGAAAGGTGAGCTATGTGGGTATCTTTGAAATTCTTTTTATATGGGTCTTCCTGTAAGTGAAGAACTTAAAAATACATAATGCTTTAGGAAGTAGATGCAAGTAAAATGAACGTCAAATTTATAGAAATATTTCATAAGGTGAAGTTTCATGAAATTATTTCTGAAGGGCAGCCCGGGTGGCTCAAAGATTTTTTATGCGTATGGGAAACTTAAATTACTACCTGCTTTTTTTAGAATTAAAAAACTTATCTTTTGCTTGGTTTTAAAATATCAAATATTATATAAAACAACAATCTCCTACCTCATCCTGCAGATTTTCCTATGTTGAGTGGAAGGAGGAGTGTTAGGTAAAGCAGGAGGCTAGAATTCTGTTGTGGGTAAGAACTGAGTGGAGAGAAAGCATTGACCAACTACAGTTTAGTGACCAACTGCAATCTGTTCTGTGATAGGCTCTCTCCTAGGTGATGGGGATATGTTGGGGAACAAAAGATAGTCTTTGCTCTTATGGAATGTACACTCATTGTGGGAGATAGTCATTATTATTAAAAAATTCAAAATATGGAGCAATTTTATTTTTATTTTATTTTTTAAAAATATTTTATTTATTCGTGAGACACACACACACACACACACAGAGACATAGACAGAGGGAGAAGCAGGCTCCATGCAGGAGGCCCGATGTGGGACTCAATCCTGGGACTCCAGGATCACACGCTGAGCCAAAGGCGAAGCTCAACTGCTGAGCCACCCATGCATCCCTGTAGCAATTTTAAAATCATCCTAAGGGTCAAAGAAGAACTTAGGATGCTGTAAACTTACCTAATAGAAGACTCTGTCTCATGGGGGATGCCAGCAAAGGCTTCCATAGAGGAGCGTCCAGTTTGAAGTGTGAAATGCTGGATAAATGGGAGTTCATTAGGCAAGGAAGGGAGAGAAAGTCCAAGCTGATGGGATAGTGCAGGCATGGGCCTTGGGGCATGGGAACACAGAACTGTTTTAAGAGACTGAATTGTTATTGTCATCCTTCATCAATAGCTGAGAATCCTCAAAGGTCACTTCATGAGAACTGTGTCAAATGATCACTGTAATTTCCAGGGGAAAACACTCTCTCAGTTTTGCATATGTAGTGAAAGTTCAACATACCACTTATAACCATCCCTTATGGTTGGGTTTTTGGGGTGGGGGCACGGAGGAAAGGATAGAAAACACTTCTCTCAAGAAACTTTACTCTGATCAGAAGTAGAACAAGGAGAGAGAAAGAGAGAGAGAGAGAAGCAAAGTAAAGGTAGAGCAAGAGGGAGGGAAGGACGAAGGGAAAGCTGAAGGCATTTGCTTAGAGTTATCCAAATCCAGCCTTGAGGACAACAAGCCTGGAGTTTCTGATGAGACTAGGTAAAGAGACAGGCCCTGTTAATAGTAATATCTGTTGAGGTATTTGGACAGAAATGCTAGGTATTACAAGGGAGAGCAAACATTAAATCATAAGCTCTGGTTCTAGACTCAAATATATAGCAGTTATGTATTGCAGAAAGGAAAAAAAAACTGTAAGTAAAGACAAATAATCACACACACACACACATATAGGACACCAGATATCCTTCTGTTTAAGGAGTAACTGGCAAATTATTAGGTAGAGATTGTGTCAGCGCATCCTTCAGTCTTCATAAAGGACATCCAATGTTAAGTTCAGCTTCCTTGTTCAAATTAAAGTTTTAAAATTCTGCACCAGAAAAGGAAGTTATTGATTCATTTTGGCAAGTGCATTTTGTATTTTTTACAAGAAAAGTGTTTCAGATTACAAACAGACTAAAGCTTGAGTACTCTTGCTTATCCCTTTATCATTTCCATCAAAATACTTAAATGAATCTTGAGGGATAGTTGCTTTTTTGTTGTCGAAGAAAAAACATTTTCTTTTTAGAGTATCCTAAAAGCTGGGTATTTGAAACAAGTTAGAGATTATTTATAAAATAGACAAAACAAAAACAACAATCACTAACATTTGTCCCATACTTTGCAGTCTACAGAGGGGTCCCACATTCATGATCTCATTTGACATTTCTTTGCTATTTTTATTCATTCCTTCCTTCCTGTGTGGTAGGCAGCCCAGGAGGCTGTGGAGTGGAGGCAACAGGTAAGAAGGCACATACTGCTTGTCTCTTGCCTAACACAGCTTATAGTTCTCAAAAAATAAGGATAGGTGAGTTTTGTGTTATTCTGATACAGATAAGTTATCCACGACCCAGAGCTTAAACAAGTATCTGTGGTGAAAGAGGCCTTTTTTTGCTTAATTTGAGCCAAAGAAGATGTTGATTTAGTTACTCTTTGTCTTCAGAGTGAGATGAGGGTGATAGTGCTGTTATTGATGAATTTCTGATAGTTAAAATATGTGTCTCTCTGTTGGTCTAACCTACTCCAAATTAATTTTATTGCTCCAGTTGGTCATCAAACAGTAGAAGAAATGTTAACTTGGATTTTACTTGGAATTCATGTTGTCAAAGAATTCAGCTAACGTCACATTATGAAAGGAAATAACAATATAAAAGTAGAAAGTAAACAATATGCAAAATTACACCATTGGGCAGCCCCGGTGGCTCAGCGGTTTAGAGCCGCCTTCAGCCCAGGGTGTGATCCTGGAGACCCAGGATCGAGTCCCACATCAGGCTCCCTGCATGGAGCCTGCATCTCCCTCTGCCTGTGTCTCTGCTTCTCTCTCCTCTCTGTATATTCTCATGAATAAATAAATAAAATTAAAAAAAACAAAACAAAATTACACCATTTATTCCAAACTTCAGATGATATCTTAGTATGAGGCTATGATGAATGACTTAAAAATACTGTACTTTGCTACCTGAGTGACGTGCTTAAAATTAAATATAACTGTTTCCCTCCTTGGCTTAAAACTACTTAGTATAGATTCCCATCACTTAAGTCCTACATTTCAGAATCCTTAGTGGGGCTAACAGCTCTTTATGACATAGGTTCTGCCTGTCTTTCCAGTAACATATTCTGCTTCCCACTTCTCACTTAATGCTCCAAAAATGTGAGTATGAAACATGGATGGTGGGATGCCTGGGTGGCTCAGCGGTTGAGCGTCTGCCTTTGGCCCAGGGCGTGATCCTGGAGTCCCAGGATCCAGTCCCACATTGGGCTCTCTACAATGCTTCTCTCTCTCTGTGTCTCTCATGAATATATAAATAAAATCTTTAAAAAAAAATAAAATGAAATAAAACATGGATGGAGAAGACCATAAAACTAAAAGAAAATAATAACTCAAAACATTTTGATTAAATATATCAATGCCTCTTACCTCAGTTATGAAATAGAGCTTTGCTTTGCATAAATAGTTTTATGATAGAAGGGGAATCCGTTTCTCAATAGTAATGCATATTTTTCTTTAGGCCAAACAGAAATTAAAACTCTGCTTAATTGATATGTTTATTTTAAAGATATTTAAGAAAGAATTTGGGTTTTATTCTGCTAATAGAAACCACTTTTGTTTTATTATTTAAACACTGAAAGTTTTAGATATTGGTGTAAATCCAAGTTCTAAGAGTGTATCACCTAATGAATTAGAGTCAGATCTCTTATTTTTAATATAATTTTTTAAAAACATGTTTTTAAAAACATTTTTTTTCTTTTTTGAAGGGTGCTTTGTTTATTTATTTATTATTTATTTACTTATTTTTAAAATTCCAGTATAATTAACGTATAATGTTAATTAGTCTCAGGTGTGCGTACAGTGATTCAACAGTTGTATATCTGACTCAGTGCTCCTCGGGATAAATAGAACTCATTTTTTCCTTATGTATCTAAATTCTTGGGTTATTTGGAAACAGTTTATCTTTAAACTCCTGGTTTGTGGAAGTAGTCACTGCCTTTTTTAGGGCAGGGACCAGGAGTACATTTTTATCACTAGTAATAAGAGGATCCAATATTTATATGAAACTTATCAATTCATTAGGTACTTTCCTGTGTATTCTCTCATTTGATCCTCCATAGTCCCATTAAAAAAAAAAAAAAGTAACTTTACTCTGATTATAAAAACACAGAGTTTAAATGTAAACAGACTCATTTTTACTCACCAAGAAACAGAAACAAGGTTTTTATATTGTTGCTTTACCATTTTGGATTTATTTTTAAAGATATCTTTATTTCAGAGAGTGTGTGAGCACACAAGGTGGAGAGGGGCAGAGAGAGAGAATCTCAAGCAGTCTTCCCACCAAGCTCAGAGCCAGACCTGGGACTCCAGCTCAGTGACCCCCTGGGAGATCATGACCTGAGCTGAAACCAAGATTCCTAGGCTCAACTGACTGAGCCACCCAGGCTGCCCTGATTTTGGATTTTTAATACAAAATAATAAAAATGCAATTTACCTTGGCCTCTCCATAGCATGACCCCCGAAATATATATTTTTTTAACTTGAACTTATCCCTGTTCCAAATGTATTCTAAATCTCCAGTACTTGAAAACAAAATAGGACACCTGGGTGGCTCAGTCAGTTGAGCATCTGCCTTCCTCTCAGGTCATGATCCCAGAGTCCCGGATGAAATCCTGCTTCTGGTCCCCTGCCAGGAGAGGTGTACTTCTTCCTCTATCCCTCCCCTGCTCATGCTCTTTCTCTCTTGCCCTCTCATTCCCTCTCAAATAAATAAATAAAATATTTTATAAACAAACAAAACTAAACAAACAAAAAGCAAACCAACAACCAAATAGAAAACCCACTTCCTTATAAATATAGTATTTCCTGAGGAAAGCTCTGTAAGAGCATCCTGTGTCCTCTTTGGATTTAGGAGAATAGTGAGTTAGAGATCCCAAACTACTAATTAATGTGTCTCAGAGAGTGTGAGTTATGGTATTGTGTGCAATTTGATATTAACAGAGGAGTCGCCACTTATCAATTACCTACCATATTTGTCATTGGTTGTCCTACCATATTGTCATAGTGTTCTTCAGAGGAAGGTATTTATTATTTCCATTTTATGGATGAGGAGATTGAGGTTCCAGCAGGTTAAGTATGGTTTGAGATTACATGGCTAAGCAGAGGAGACCTGCACTTTCAACTCCAGACTGTTGGACTTCCAAAGGCTAAGGTTGGTTCATCATGATTCATGCCACATGGCCATGTGATTAATATGCTCTTGATAAGCGGCAGCCTCAGAAAAATCTCAGGAGATTTACAACTTGAAAACTTATTGATTAAAAGCAATTTTATTAAGGATCATTTTGTAAAGTAATAATGCATTTTGCAATGTGAATAATTGGCTTCTAATGTATCTGCTTTGTAAGCTTAGCTTTTCTATAGAGTGCATTTTTTTTTTAAACAGGAGAGAAACCTGAATTAGATTTTCAAGATAAAATAACATATAAAGTTAAGAGTAAGTGGCTTAGTGTGACTGCAATTTTAAATTATTTTAAAATTAATCTCTTGAGATAATGTTTTCAACCTATGTTCGCTTTAACTTTTCTGTTTTCTGTAGTAATTTATAAATCACTTAGTGTTTTATTATCTTTACTAATTTAAAAATGGTCCTTGCCACATTGTCAATAATAATAGCTATAAAGCAAATATTTTATCTTTCAAAGTAGTCTATAAACAATTACTATTTAAGGCATCTTTTATAAAATGTCAGAACACATTTTCAGTTTGATTTACTTAAAAAGCTTAAATAAAGTTATTTCATATGATTCACATAGATTAATTAATGAATCATGATCTTTTAATAACTTACCCAACCAACAATAATTCTTAATAGTTATCATGATCCTAGAGCACACAACAAAAAGAGCTTAACTTTGAATGGAAAAGGAGATCAAATACAAACAATATTTTTGGTTCTTTTTAGTACAGTTTATCTTTAAGCTCTTAGTTTGTAGAAAGAGACCTCTTCACTTCCTTCTTTAGGGCAGGAACTAGAAGCGCATTTTTATCACTAATAATAAGAGTATCTAATATTTTGAATATTTGAGTATTTCTTTGACCTCCTCGTTTTGAATATTTCTCTACTACAGTCAAAGAATTTTACTGGCATGCTATGCTGAGTGCTAATTATTAAGATGCATATCATATTGATATATTTTATAACTTTCAAACTGTTGTTTAGTTTGGGTCAACTTTCTAACGAAATACAAAATATTAAGAGCCATGTTAATATAAATTTGATGACCAATATTTTCGCATATTTTTATAGATGGCTATTTCATTTGACAAGCAACTGCTGTGTCATTTGGTGGATTAGGTACAAGCAGTAATACCAACACCATTATTTCTATTTTGGACAGGCCAGTGATTTGAAGAGTGGTTCCCAGGGAATAGGAACATGTTAGCTGATAGCTACTGACAAATGATGCGACAGATATTAGGCTGTTTCTTTGAACACATGTTCTTTTAAATCTTGAAGTGTAGAATAAGGACAGAGAAACTTGAACTTGGTAAAAAGGGTGGATGAATGGCTTGTGACATAATTGGATAAACATTACATTTTTAATTTTAGGAATTATTAGTTCATGAGTACACTCCGTAACGAAAACACTACTTCTAGATTCTTTTAATGTTTAGTAAGGCTGGTGAGCCATCACTAAATTCTTTTGTATTTTAAATAATTTCTTATTAGAATTACTCCAAGAAGGCTTGGTAATACTACTTATTTGTATCTGGTCATATTTCCCCACACTCTCATTGAACATCACCTTATAAATGGTACATTTAAGACGTTTTTTTTTTTTTACAGGAGGTGCTATCCATGGCCCATGTGTATGATTCTAATGCTACTTGGTATTTTGAGTCATGTGATATATTCCATAGAATAGCCACTGTCTGAGAAATAAACTTCTATTGTTTACAAGCCAAAAAGAGAGAATGCTAATATTTTAGCTGCCACCCAGCACATTGTGGTTTTATTTTTGTTTTCCCTAACAGTGTGTTAAATAAATGTTTCTGATAATGGTAGATTATATAGAAGGATGTGAATCAAGTTGAAGGTTGCATCAAAAACTTAAAGAAAAACAGACGAAAGCATCCCCTGAAACCTCCACCCAGAAATCTTTATTTTGGAGTTGTGTAAGTGGATACACAACACTCTGACCTTAAAGGCACTTTGTGTTTTAGTGGGTGTGCTACAAAAGCAGTCCAGCTCTGATCTGTCATGACGGGATCCTTCTAAAATAAAGTATTTTTGTTAACTTCTTGTTCGAGCTTGGTGTTCAAAACAAATAAGGCTTAGATACTGTATTTTTGTAAGCTCCTCACTTAAAAAAAATAAAATAAAAGAAAGAAAAAAGAAAAGAAAAGAAAGAAAAGAAAAGAAAAGAAGAAAAGAAAAGAAAAGAAAAAAGAAAAGAAAAGAAAGAAAAGAAATCTCAGAGCCTTTTGGGCTCTTGTGGGCCAAACAATATGAGTTTCTTAAACTCTTAAGAAAGCCAGAAAGCAGCAAGATTGAGTCTTCCGTTCCAAATTTTTCCAGTTGAGGAAGAGTCAGAATTCTTAATAGCAGGCTTTGTTTCCATGTAACTCCTTAGTTACATGTATCTTTTGAATACAAGTGTTAGCCTTATTTATTTGCTTACTTACGTATTTTAAAAAACCAGCTGTGTGTTTTTCATAAGGTGAAGGATTGTCTACAAGGGTATAAAAATTGAGCTGCTGATGTATACTACTTTCTTAAAATCAAGAGACATCAGGGAACCTTTTTCTTTCTGATCTTTTTGAGTGCTTCCCCTTGCTATTGTTGAGCAAGCACGGCTTGAGCACGTGGGTCATTTTATTTTAAATATTTCCATTTTGCCCTTTAGTCTTCTGATTTAAACTGGCCAGTAAAATTGTAGATTGTTGGCTTTTTGCAGGGTTGTACTAAGCTCTAATAGGATCCTTAGTGTCATGAAGTACAGTGGTTTGAGTGGTTCATTTTGTAGTATGCATGGCACATTAAATACACATGGCCTTTGACACTACTAGTTATACAGCAAATTCATTTTTGATATGTGATACATTCCTTTAACAACTAGCTACCCAAGAGGCTAGGATTATCCAGTTTTCTTTTCTTTTTTATTTTTTTTTATGTTGGACTATTGCTTTTATCTTAGATTACTTCACTTCTTTTTATTTTATTTTATTTTATTTTATTTTATTTTATTTTATTTTATTTTATTTTATTTTAGATTACTTTACTTCTAAAGATGGTTTCACCACTCCGTTTTCCTGCTTGTTTCTACTGTCCTGAATCATCTTGAAAGTCAGTCCTTTTCTTCTGTCCTGCTGCATCTATACCAGTTTTCTTTTAAATTTAAACGAGCTTTATTTGGAGCAAAGAAGGATTCCGTAACTTACGTAAATTTAAGGAGTGAATTTCACGAAGATGGGGTAGTAATTAGACACATTAATCCGTTAGAAGGGACTCAATGAATAAACAATTAACTGGCATAATGAAGTGTTAACATATTAGGGAAAGAAGTTTGGGTGAGGAACCCAATCCTTTGCATAAAGGTCACTGCAGAGATGATAATGTTCTAAATGCTATTCTGAGGGACCACCAGCCATATATAGAAATATTTTCAGTCTGAAACTTTGGGTATTGAAAAAGATTTTTAAAAATACAGCATTTAGGGATCCCTGGGTGGCGCAGCGGTTTGGCGCCTGCCTTTGGCTCAGGGCGCGATCCTGGAGACCCAGGATCGAATCCCACGTAGGGCTCCCGGTGCATGGAGCCTGCTTCTCCCTCTGCCTATGTCTCTGCCTCTCTCTCTCTCTCTGTGACTATCATAAATAAATAAAAAATAAAGAAATAAAATCTTTAAAAAAAAGACTTTTAAAAATACAGCATTTGGATGTCAATATATTTGTCTTTGCTATTTTTAGAAATCCAACGCATGTGCTAAATAAAGCAAGTTAGACTAATATTTGACAAATCAAATCTTTGTCGAAGTTACAGTCTGCAAATCTTCATTGATTTTCATAGAATTTTTATAAGCTATAGCTTCTTGCTGTAATAATCATCCTTCTAGTTAATAACACAAGGCTTAGGCAAGTAGATGTGGTTTACTTTGTGGCTGTTCATTTATTTTCCGTCCAGGCAATTTTCTTCAGCTGTCACTCTGACATCTAAATTTGGTAGTTCATCGTAAAAGATAACATTGTTGTCCAGTAGCTGCACTTCCAATTATTTAGGACCTCTAAAGGAACAGAACAAATGGAGTGATGATATTCTTAATGTTTAAAGAATCTGTCTGTATTTTGTTCAGACTATTTTGTAGAAACCATGGTCAATACCTTGTCATTCAAAACATATGAAGGCTTCTAAGCTAGTTGGCATCAATTCCATAACACGTGCCATACTTCTATGCTGAGTTAAACATACAAAGAGAAAATCTACTGCATCAAGGCCTGTTTTTAAGTTTTGACTTAGTCCATGTCTACAGAGTTAGATTTTTCTTGAACCATCACTCTGACATCTAAATTTGGCAATTCATTGTGAAAGGTAACATTGTTGTCCAGTAGCTTCACTCTCAATTATTTAAGACCTCCAAAGGAACAGAACAAATGAGTTGGTATTCTTGGTTTAAAGAATCAGCGCTTATTTTGTCTAGTATCTTTTGAAGACACCATGGCTATTCCCTTTATTGGTGACTATCACCTTTAGATTCTATTGATCCCCCCATTCTAAATGGAAGAATTAACTTCTAAAGAGGCTTTGATTTGTCAGTTTCATTTGCTCTTTTTTTTTTTTCCCTGCTCTCTTCTAGCCTATTTTTATTTCCTTCATTTTTTTCTTTCAGCTCCGTTTCAGAGAGTCCATATTTTCTTTTGATTTCACGGAGACTTGAGTGTCCATAGTTTTTAACTAAATTGTGCAGGGTTTTTTTTTCCTGGTGTTTATTCTTCATTTGCCTTTTTTTGTCATATTGATTGACTGCTTTTTTTCCCTCTCTAATATTTCACTGGGGAATGTTGTTTTCAGGGCCACATTTTATTGAATGATAGCATGGGGGAAATTCAGGGAGGGACGACTGAGGAAGCTGTTGGCTTCCTACCCATCTTTGGTCTCATTACCTGTCTTTATGAGCGTGCCTGTCCCCATGGCTGTCTCTGCTCCCAGGAGCAGTTATTTAGCAGGTTCACAGTGAACTGCTGATGTCACAGGGCTTATCTGTGGTGGTAATATTTAGGTCTCTTCAGCTGACCAAAGTGGAAGTTTTTATTATCTACTTTTCCCCATCACATTGTTGAACTTGTAGTCTCTTTTGTGCAAAAGGATGATCCTGTATGTTTCCCGATTCAGACATGCCTCCTCAGTTCAGTGACTCTCCTGTAAATTGTTCTGACACCCATCTCTCTCCTCCTGAGCACTTTGGTTCCTGGGGTCATGTGACTTACCTCTGAGGGGCTCAGACTGCACTGCCCATTGCCCACAGAACTACATCTAACCTAGTAGCTTTGTCCTTTATCTAGTTCTAATTTTAGTGCAATTGGAAGCACATCTTCATAAGTTGGTTGCTTCCTAGTTTTACCGATATTTCTCCCCCTCCATTCTTCTTGTCTTTATTTTTATTTTATTTTTTAATTTATTTTATTTTTTAAAAGATTTTATTTATTTATTCATGAGAGAACTCACAGAGAGAGAGAGAGAGAGAGAGAGACAGAGAGAGGCAGAGACACAGGCAGAGGGAGAAGCAGGCTCCATGCAGGGAGCCCAATGCGGGACTAGATCTGAGGATTCCAGGATCACGCCCTGAGCCAAAGGCAGACGCCAAACTGCTGAGCCACCCAGGGATTCCCCTCTTCTTGTCTTTAAAAAATATCAATTGGTTGGGAGGAAAAAATGGGCAAAAGGTATGATCATTCTACCATCTTTTATCAGAACATCCACATTTTAATTATTTTTTGCAATGCCAAATTGTCATTTAAATAATTCTGATAAATTAATTTAAAATAAATGCAACACTTGTGAATAGGTTTCTCTACTCATCTATAAATATGTTGAAATCTGTCCATGTAACAAAAAATAGAGCTTGAGTTGTGTTTGCAGGACAGTGACCTAAAAATCTTGTTAAAATGTATCCCTTGTTCTCATTGGGTTTCAACTTGTCCTAATATATTTTAACACCTTGATGGTTTAGACAGAAAGCACCATTTAAAGTAATACTGAAGAAAGATAATAGAATTCTATGAAAATAGCTACCCTTAAAATATCCCCTAGTTATACTGCATCATTAGAAAAATCGTCATTTTGAGTGGCCACTGGAATGTTGGGGATGAAAGACAGGAATGAAACAATTATCAGTTTTTCTTTCACTGAGTATTGCTTAGAGTCCCATTTAGACAGGCAAATAAAATTTCTCAATCCCAAATCCCCCTTCTGTGATGAAAGATAATAGAGAATATATATTGGTCCCTGCCCCTGGTTCATAGCACAGAGGTCCTAAATTTGTTATTTCTTAAATGATAAGAACACTAGGAACACTTCTTTTTCTAATATTGGTCTTTGATTTTTATTCCTGACATCAGACTCCTGAAACCCTTGTAATTACCTAAGTGATAGAAATGTTTTTTGTCCTAATGAGACAACTCTGGATGGGCTTCTGAATGGCTCACAGAGAGACCAAGTCATAATTAGAAACCTGGGATTTTCTGTTCCCTCTGCCCCCAATTTTCCTGAGAAAAGCTGAATATGGAGTTCATGATTGATCATGCCTATGTGATGAAGCCTGCATAAAAACCCAAGAGTCCAGGGTTCAGAGAACTTCTAGGTTGGTGCATATATAGAGGTAATGTAGAGTAGCCCATCTAGAGAGGACATGGAAGCTCTGGACCATTCCCACATCCCTCGCCCTGTATATCTTCTCCGTCTGGACATTCATCCATATCATATCTTTTAGTAGAATGCCAAGCAAAGTTTTTCCCTGAGTTCAGAGAGCCCCTCTAGCAAATTAATAGAACCTGAGGAGGAGGTCAAGGGAACCTCTGATTTATAGCTAGTTGGTCATAAGTCCAGATAGCAACCTGGGCTTGTGATTAGCACTTGACATGAGACGGGTGGAGCAGTCTTCTGGGACAGATGCTCTGTTTGGATAGATAATGTCAGAATTGAATTAAATTATAGGACACCCAGTTGGTGCTTCAGAGAATGGCTTGGTTTGGGGAAAAACCTTTACATGTTTGGTGACTCTAAATGAAGTGTTTTATGGAAGTAGTAAAGAAGATACTCGCAGGGATAAAAACCCACATTAGGGAAGAACTGGTTTTTCCCTCTGCAGATGGAACATTGAAGTTTTTCAATTACAACTGGTGATAAAAGTATCATCCTTTCCTCTGACACAGGGACAGGACCTTTCACATGGGTCTTTTATGACCTGTTTCAGGAAAGAAGGGCAAAGAGGGGGAGGACCTTCCTGAGTGACCATCTCCTTTTTCTATTTTCTTGGACTCCTTCAGTTTAAGATATTTGCTGTGCCATGTTGCCAAATTTGGGGGTAGGGTATATTGAACCCCTCAGTGTAAAAGGGGGATGTTCTATGAAACTTGAGTAAAAAATGAAAGATTTTTAATCATCCTGCAGATTGATTTTTTTTTTTTTAAGATTTTACCTCTTGTATGTCCAAAGAACAAAGTTTGATATCTACCTCTGTAAACTCTTTGTGGGGAGAAAAAGAAAAGAAAGAATGACAAGAGAGATTTAATGGGCAAATGTGGGTTTTTGTTTTTGTTTTTATTTTGTTTTGTTTTGTTTTTCCCCCAAATTGGACCTTTCCCACTGCTTAAGTGTTGTTAAACTCCATTTTGGCAGAAACTCTCGTTCCCACATGCTAAGAGTTATTTTTCAAAATACATTAATTCAAATTTGCAGTTTTAAAAGTTCACTAATTCAAATCTCATTAGGAAATTTAAGAACTGGTTGACAGAACAGCAGGTCTTTGGCAGGTGCAGACAGAGTATCTTTCTTTAAAGGAAAAGTGTGGATAAATGTTTGATTTTCCCATAGTTATAAATAATATAAGTTAATATATTTATGACTATATGAGAAATATAGTGCAGTTAAAAAAAAGAAAATTAGAATCACCCATAATTCCATTGTCCAGATATACTTTTTTTCTAGATATAATTGTTATTGTTTGGACAGATTCCTTTTTAGTGTTGTAAAAATGAAAACACGTAAATACATAGATGCAATCATGTTTAAATACAAAGTTGGAAGAGAGAGCACATGCCATTTTATATTTGTTTTTATATTCAATGTGCTTGGACATTTTTATGGTTTAATAAATATTTTAAACGAGAATTTTAAAATAAGTAAGTAAAACTCAAATACAAGGGCTGGACACATTTTGCACTGAAATGCACCTTGGCAGCTCCTGTCAGGCTGATGCTAAGAACATTGACCTCAGGAGAAGGCACCCTCTGCTTCCTGAAGAGAGCTCAAGGATCTTAGAGTTGCCTTCATTTACTAAAACACTCTGTGTTTAAAATGACCTTTCAACTCTTTGGAACCAGCAACTGAATCAGATGAGTGATGGGCAAGAAAGGGCATTTATACTAGAACATTAAAACATCTGTATTGTAATAAATCTAAAGTCCTTCCTAAGATTTTGATCCAGAGGCACTTCACCTCTTACGGCTATAATCCCAAATGTGTTCTTTTTGTCCCTCATATAATCACTGCTATATTTTGACTCTGAAGTCAGCCTAATAGAATTTGCTTCAAAGGAAAAGGAAACCATCATTTGTCATCATTATTTCAATTTAATTGTGATCTCTTCCATTATTGGCAGCTAGATATAGTTACCATGTTTCATATCTCTCTTTTTAAAAAATAGAAGTAAATGTATTTGAAGGAGACTAAGTGAAAACAATAACTTATCACTTTATTGAGAGATAAAACCAAAAAGGAAACTGAACTGATATGCACATCCATACTGCTAGACATAGGGAGAGAGCAATACAATCCGTGTCTTATTCTTAGTCAAGCATTGTATTCATTAGATTGTGCTGACAAGACAAATAGAGCAAAAGTTTCCAAGGGAAAGCACGTGATGCAAAGTCCAAGATGAGAAAAAAAGAAGGAGCCTGAGGGGGGAGAGAATGTGATAAGACCAAGTAGTTTAAGTAGAATACACACCAATTTAAAGAATTTGAGAAGAAGAAATAAAGGTAAGGAGAAGAGAGGAAGAAGGATGGGGGATAGATAGTGAATATTCAATGACTTCATGGTCCAGGGGAGAAAATCAAGAGCTAGAGGGGAAGGTGATAGAGAATTTCATTATTTTCTGTATTTTAGATAAACAGAAGGTTTCTTTGGAATATCTTTGGGGAACAACAAATTCAAGCATGTCACTTAAAAAAAAAAACACTTTTATCTTTTCAATTCAAGTATAATTAGCATACAGTGCTATATTAGTTTCAGGTGTACAATATAATGATTTAGCAATTCTATACATCACTCAGCGCACACCACAATAACTATACTCTTACTCCCCTTTGCCAATTCCACGCATCCCCTCACCCACTCCCCTTCTGGCAACCACCAGTTTGTTCTCTATATTTAAACGTCTGTTTTTCCTTTTGTCTCTTTTTTTTTTTTCCTTGTTTATGTCAAACACTTCATTATTAAATTATATAGAGCAGTTCATGCTACCCAGCACATGTTTTCTTTCCTTTTTTATAGAGAAAAATACAAATATTTTGCTGGATATCTAGAGGAAATAGTACAGCAAAAGAGAACAAAGGAGTAGACAGTTTTCCACACCTGTGATGACTCTTACAGAATAACAAGTTGCCTTGTCAGCTGAAATACCAGGAGGTCATGTGACCCACATCTGGTGCCCCCTTCATGCATTGCAATAAACTTGTCTACTATATGATAAGCCCACAATTATTAGTTTCTTTCCTTTTGGTACAAGGTTAGTTGTGATCTTAAGCAAATTCCTTCCTTTCTTTCTTAGCCTGTTTCATGTATAAAGCAAGGAGTCCAGACTAGATGACCTTCTGCTAGGTTTTCCAAATCAAAAATGCCACAATTACCAAAATGAGCAACCTTTATCTAATAGAAACCGTTAAAAGTTACATGGCCTGCTCAGTGTTATTCATCTGCTCCAGTGCCACCATTTAAAATCCAGGCACATGTGGGACGCCTGGGTGGCTCAGTGGTTGGGCACCTGCCTTCAGCTCAGATCATGATCCCGGAATCCTGGATCAAGTCCGAGTTGGGCTCCCTGCAGAGAGCCTGCTTCTCCCTCTGCCTGTGTCTCTGCCTCTCTGTCAGTCTGTGTCTCTCATGAATAGATAAATCTTTAAAAAATAAAAAAAATAAAATCCAGACATATGCCATCATTTCTTTAACATAAATATGCAGCAGCATTTGCAAGTTGGAGGCACAAAGCAAACATTGATTATGCACCTACCCAATGCCAAGTATTTTGCTAGAAGCTATGTGTCCTAGATAAAGAATCCTGATGACATAGTTCCTATCTGCAAGGAGCTTTGGGGTTTAATTGAGAGGTAAAACAGAGATAACACGATCCAATTGGAAGACAAAGAGCTAACAGGCTTTCAGAAGTGCTAAAGTTTGCTACAGACAGTGTCTGGGTGATATGTGCTGTGGGGATTCAGAGTAGGAAGGAATCACCTCCTGGGATCTTTGGAACTCAGGCTAATGAACCTTAAGTGAAGGGGTTGCCTCCCTGAGTCTGTGAGCATAATTATATTCTACAGCCATGGGCGATGCCCTGAACTCCCCAGCTGTTTTGTAAAGTATCGTGTTAATGATGAAGATAGATACAGAAGGACAGATCCTCCCCATTGCTTAATTCAGTAAATGCTCATCAGGTTGCTGCTTGGTGGAGTACTAAGGCTAATAAGAAATTTGTGTCCATAAGTAATTAGTGAGGTTTATGCTTATGAAAATAAAGACCAGGGCACCTGGGTGGCTCAGTTAGTTAAGCATCTGCCTTCGGCCCAGGTCATAATCCTGGGGGCCCAGGATTGAGCCCTGCACTGGGTTCCCTGCTCACTGGGGAGCCTACTTCTCCCTCTGCCTCCTCTCCCCACCCCTCCTTGCTCTCTCTCAATAAATAAATAAAATCTTAAAAACAGGGACACCTGGGTGGGTGGTTCAGCAGTTGAGCATCTGCCTTTGCCTCAGGGCATGATCCCCAGTCTGGGTATCAAGTCCTGCATCAGGCTTTCTGCAAAGAGCCTGCTTCTCAACTTCTGCCTATGCCTCTGCCTTTCTCTGTGTATCTCTCATGAATGACTAAAATCTTTAAAAAAAATAAATAAAACCTTCAAAAAAAAGACCCAATTTAGTTTTCAGTCATAATTCTCTTCTCTCTCTTTTAAAAGATTTTATTTATTTATTCATGAGAGACACAGAGAGAGAGACAGAGACATAGGCAGAGAGAGAAGCAGGCTCCCTGCAGGGAGCCCGATGCAGGACTTGATCCCAGGACTCCAGGATCACACCCTGGGATGAAGGGAGGCACCCAACCACTGAGCCACCCAAGCGTCCCCTCTTCTCTCTTTTCTATTCACACCCAACTCATTTTTAAATGCCAACTCTATCTTAAGTTTTCTATCATATCTGCCTGTGGATCTCTGTCTTTTTAGAATTGACATTATTTAATGTCTATTAAATGAAGTGACAGAGCAAAACAGATTTTGAGTAAGTGCTCTTAAATGTAAATATTATTTATATGACTATTACTCCTAATCTGATTCGCCCTAGATATGGCTATTATATATCCAGTATATAAGTTTTTCTCCTTTTTCCTATAATGTCTCATGCTTTGGGCATTAGATAAATGTATCTTGATTTGTTGTAATTAATCACATACCATATTGAACCACTGCTGTGGCTGTTTAGATAGGAAAATAGTCTAACAGGTACCCTCCCAAAGCATATAAGGACCTTCATTCTTGCAGAGAAGTTAAAGTGTTGATATTCTTATTGCTTTTTTTAAAAGATTTATTTATTTATTTGAGACAGCGAGCTCACAGGCATGTGTGTGAATGAGCAGGGGGAGGAGCAGAGGGAGAGAGAGAGAGAGAGAGAGAGAGAAGTAGACCCCCTGAGATCATCCATCACAGGGCTTCATCTCACAATGCTGTATGAGATCATAAACTGGGCTGAAATCAAGAGTCGGATCCTTAATGGACTGAACCACTCAGGTGCCTTTCTTATTGGTTTTCATTTTCAATTTTGAGACCATCTACGATGTAAATGGACCATTTGAAAATTAAGGCATTATTGTAACAAATGTTTCCTTTTTTGTTTGAGGAAATATGTGTACTTATAAACATCATTTTTTCTGAGCTTTATAGTATTTTCTTTTTCCAGGACATACTAATATATTTAATACAGTATTTCTGAGAAAAATATGGATACCGTTTAGTTGGTTTGCCATTGGCCAGAGGCAGATACAAAATCAAAGACAGGACTAACTTGTATCCATACTTAAACTGTTCTTTCCTGTACCTTTCCTTTCTGTTTTATTCATTTGCCTCTCTGTCTAAACAAAGATACGACGGACTTTTTTTCCCCCTTTTTTTCTGACAACCTTACAGAACACATTAGGCTCTGAAAAACAGAATAGCAGTAGACCTGCACAAAGAATTGCTTTGGGAATTCTTTTAAGAGACATGATCATAAGGTGTGCACAAAGCAAATAATTAATTCCCTAGGTGGCTGTGCTATCTGTATGTAGAGATTAAACTGAGTGTTCCATAAGTTTTCTAAAATAAGGAAGAATAAGTAATGTTCTCTACACTCCTTTATCCAAGTAATTTTGACATAGGTGAATAGAGCTATGTTCTACTTATACTTTCTTAAATACCAAACATAGCCTTTTGTGTCTATCAACTGGAAACCATCCATCCTCTGTCACAGTGGACTCACTAATGACATGGAAAGGTCTATTAGGTAAAGCAGTAATGAGGAAAGACAAAAAGATAGGAAAGACAGAATGAGAGGTCACCCTGGTCATTATTATTGACAACTGACTTGTTTCTTCCCTATTTCCCCTACCCTATCTTACTATCACTCCCAACCAAACACCACCTTGGTTATTACAGAAAAAAAAATATTTTTAAAAAATGTATTCCAAGTGATCTTAGTCTCAGAGCTCTAACCTTGCTCTCTGCCCTCCCCCATCCTCCCACCGCCTGCTTAATTTTGTGGTAACTGTAGGGGATTATTTCTACTCACATTTAATTACATAGAACTAACACTGTCCATTCCAGGAGGGTTCTTGGAAAGTGCATGGAATCAGTGAGTTAAACTTTGGTCCTCAAAACTCTATGTGACTATTTTCCTGGCTTTGAATTGTCCCCCTTCTGTGTTTGAAGAAAGCAATAATGAGCAGTCTAAGCCAAAGAAAGTATTTCTGAAGGGGAAAGTTTTCATGGCCCCTAAGGAATAATATTTATTCATTTGTTTGTTGTTTTTAAGTGTGAATTATTGTAGCAAGGACATACTGTGATGGAAAGATGACCTTTTCTGGCCTTGTGTCCTGCTATCACCTTTGTTTTTATAAGGTGAAAACTTGAAACATTTATGGGAAAAGAATATTACTCTACATTTTATTAGGAAATTTCAATAGCACCTTGATATTTAGATGCACTTTGTGAAATCACCTTTGAATATTTTCTAGCTGTTTTAACTATGGCTATGGCCCTTCCCTTTAGAATAATGGATATCTGTAGGGGTGCCTGGGTGGCTCGGTTGGTAAAGTGTCTGACTCTTCATTTCAGCTTCTGTCTCAATCTCAGGGTCATGAGTTCAAGCCCTTCATTGGGCTCCATGCTGGATGTGGAGCCTACTTTAAAAAAAAATAAAGTAATAGGTACCTCTATATTATATAGAAGAGGGCTTTTTGTTGTTTTTGGTTTCTGTGTTCTTTTCTTTGCTTACTGCTATTGGAAGGAGTTTCCCATGGTGAACCAGAAATAGGAAATCTTGCACATTTTGTCTAGGAACTAATGGCTTAAGTGTTGTAATGCAATAGACCTATCTATGACTTTATAGTATTGTGATTTAATCATATTAAATGATTTGACTGAAGAGACTGGCAGTGTAGTTCATGGAGTCTCCTCATCATGGTAAGCCTTTACACTAGTTTCTCCCAATGTTGTTCCTATTATATAGAGAGTTGTTTAATTCTCAGATGGAAAGTATCTTCTGTTTTCTGATTCTCTGGACTTACTAGGTTGAGTTAATGGAAAATTGTTTGTTTCAAGAAATTCAAAATCTAATCAGAGAACACTTTGTTTTCCTTACCCAGGTCTTTTCTACCAAAGAGCAAACATATCCTTAGTACATGAGGACCTACAATTGATGAGTTGGCCTTTCTCTAGAAATCCCTAAGGAATGAAGAAACAATGCCTATACTTCTGTAAATGATAATATTAAGCCCATTCATATTTAATGTATTTGAAAAAAAACTGAGTTGAAAGTTCCACTGCTTTGTAGATGCACATTAATATGAAAATAGAATTTTTTTCAGGCATTTTTTTGTAATCACATCCATCTGGAAAGTTAGTTTTCTCTAAATATACTTATAATAAATGCATTGGTTAGTATATCTCATCAGGTGCCATAATTCTCCTTTTTCTTGTTTTCTTGAGAAGATCTGGCGTCACAGACTGAATTTCACAAATAGTTGGACAAACTTTTCCTGGTGATGATATTATTCTAAAGAATATAGATGTGTAGTCTTAAAATGAAAATATGATCTTATTCCTAATTATTGTCTGAAAAAAAAAAAACCCAGGAGCCTTAGAAGAGCCTTAGCTCTTCTCTGAAATGAATCCTCAGTGTTCATCCAGACATGTGCTCAGAGCATTCAAAATCTGTTAAGAAAACTGAAATATAAGTATGCTCTAATGTTCTGGGGGAGTTTCGCCATTTTACTGTACCACAGGGAAATCATCCTTTTGCTAAAGTACATGACAGTGTCCTTCTCATTGACTTGCTTGCATTGATTTATTATTATTTATGTTACTTTTCTTTCTTTCCTTTTTTTTTTTTCTCTTGGTTACCTCTTACTGCTGATGGGAATGCCCATTTCTTATTTGTCTCTCCACCTGTCTGACTATAATTTACGTTCTTTTGAAAATGATTGCTTTGTCATTTATCTGGTTTTGAATCTTGCTTTGAAAATGCTTTCTTTTTTAGGAGGAGGGAGTGGCTAGTTTCCTTGGATATGAAATGTTAATGGATTTGTAGAGTCCTAGTGACTGTTCTAGTGTTATCTATTCTGTGTGTGTGTGCATTCAAGTATGGCTGATTTTTTTTTTTTTAATTGCTAGGGATTTCTTTCATCTCTTTTCTTTAAAGAAAAGACATAAATACAAATCTTGTTTTTGAAAAAATGGTTTAGACATACACCTCACTGCCATATTATCCTTAATTCATAAATCTGTTAGCTGTTGCAGTTGTCCCCTGCAGAAGGTTGTACTCATTTCCCATACAAGTCATTTTAATGCATTAGAAGAATAAAGCAGATTGAAAGCTTCACTCACCAAACTAGGTTCATTAAATCTTAAGGACTCTTATGATATTGAACTTGAGGAAGATGAAAGGAGTAACAGGCCATTGATTTCACACGATGTCACTTGCTAAATGGTTTCTAAACCAAGAGAGCAACCTTTAGACCAATTCTGGTCTGTGCTGGTCCTGAGCCAAATACCCAATCAATAAAGTGATACAAAGTTAAGTTAATGTTTGAGGATGTAGTCCACACCCTAAATAAGCAGCACTGTTGATGATGTTAAGAATTGCGGGGCCAACAACCTGGAGACCTCTGGAAGGATGCATGCTCTAACTTCTTCATCCAGTGTTAACTGCTCTTACTATTCTCTTTATTTTTCTATTTATTTCTCTTCATTCTTTCTCAGTGACCAAATCACTTAAAATTTTCCTCACCTAAGTGCCTTTTCCCGGTTTCATTTCTGTGCTTTTCACAATTTCTGCAATATAGAAATACTAAATAGGATTTAACCATAAGTATAATTAAGCCTTTTATGCATAACCTATGAATGTTTTCAATTAGAATTGTCTATATACGTTTGAAAAACTGATGGTTATCTATATATAATGATTTGTTTTATTTGGAATCCTTGGATAGGTGAGTTGTGTTCAGTGGAGATTGCCCTAGATTCATATATTCAACGTTTGTTGAGAGTACAAATGGTGCCATGTTACAATAAGTGCATTATATTTTATTGCTTTAATATGGGACACTTGTGTGAAGGGCAGACTTTTAAAACCTAAGAAATAAATCACTGAAGATATCCCTAAAGTCTTTTCTGCTTGCTAATTTTATGACTTAAGACAGGTCATTTGTTGTATTTTTTCTTTTCTCTGGTAAGAATGACAATCACTTTGCCAGTGATCTTCAACAGGTACTTGGGAGAAAAAAAAAAAAAAAAAAGGCAACACAATAGATGAAATCCAGCCAGTGTGTAAGGTCCTATCATGTAACTCAGAAGAAAACATGGTTTTCTACCCTCTGGTATGAAAAATTTAATGGCATTTCAGATGGTACTATAAATCCACCAAGGAGTGAGCACTGTAATGGTGCAACTGGATATCTATAAAGGACTTTGAATTCCTTGCCAAAGCCCCCAAACACATGAACACAATCAAATGACTATAGTCTTGGTGAACATAGGCGGGACTGCCCAAGGTTAAGAATTACTAAGCTTAAAAAAAAAAAAAAAAAAAAAAAAAAAGAATTACTAAGCTTTGGACTACTGAACTGATGCCTGGTCTTTTTCAACTAGAAAGATGGGGAAAAAATGATATGAGTGCAGCTACAGTTGTAGAGAATATGCTTTCAATTTTCCTTGTATTTTCACAACTTAAATTGACTGTTGAAATAGGATAATGAATCCCTTTCTGGATGTGACTCATATTTGTGACAATAGAACCTACCAAGGCTCATAATCATTCCAGCTTGGAATGATTCTGTTTTTGTAAGTAGGAATTATCTTAACATGTATTCACAAAACAAATCAGCCCGATGGTTTCTGCTTAATAACATTTAACCCAACCTTTTTAGTAGTAACTGCAGTAATTATAGATTTTAGACCAAGACCTTAGTAATTACATAACAAGTTTTTAATAAACCGTGGGCTCATTTTAGGTTGTCATTTCTGTAGATTTTGTATTGTATTGATTTTAGATGAAGTTGCTAGGCCAGTCATGTAGGGTATATGATTTCAGGAAATCAAAATGTTAAACACTAACAGTGTTCAGCTAATACTGCTGATTCTTCTTCCTTGTATTTATGTTTCAATTTTCCACAAACATGAAAAGAAATAGTATATGAAATAGCATATCCTCTAGTATATCATTTCATGATCATAAAATATAACAAGCATTCTATGCAATTATTGTTTAAAATCAAATAAGAAAGAAATCTTTTCCTATTACGTGCTACAGTGCCTTCATGGTAAACGTGTTTTCCTATGTCATGTTCATGATCACTGAACATTGCAGTGTAATCTGACATCAAGTACAGGGTTAGTGCCAGCATTAGTGAAGTGATTTTTAAAAATATTTTTAAAAGATTTTATTTATTCATTCATGAGAGACACAGAGAGAGAGAGGCAGAGACAAAGGCAGAGAGAGGAGCAAGCTCCCCTCAGGGAGCGCGGTGTGGGACTTGATCCTGGAACTCTGGGATCATGCCCTGGGCCGAAGGCAGACGCTCAACCACTGAGCCACCCACGTGTCCCCAAGTGATATTTTCAACTCAGAGAATAGAGTTGGAATTGATAATAGAGATTACCTAGAACAACTCTCTTATTTTCAGATGAGGGAAAGAAGGATTGTTGGATAGTTCCAATAACTTTGGCAAAGTCAGAGAGTACCAAGTAAGGAGTCGTTCATACTTTCATCCTTCAGGGTTGACTGTTTCCACATTACATGATGGCTTTTTACCTGTGTTCATTTGCAACATTATTTTCACTCATTTCGAACACAGAACACGTAGAATTTACTGATGACTTCAAAGCGCGGACATTGCTGTTATGAGAGGTGTAAAGGATCCAATTCATATATGTTTTTTTAAAGATACTGTATTTCTATATATTTTTAGGTTAAAATGTCTTTGTAAAAAATAGCAAAATCTGTTTTGAGACTGAATTCACTGCATTGTTATTTGTTTCAAAATTGAACACCCAGGAGCATGTGGGTGGCTCAGTCAGTTAAGGGGCCAACTCTTGGTCTTGGCTCCTAATCTCATGGGTTGTGAGATCAAGCCCCATGTTGGTCTCCATGCTCAATGGGGAGTCTAATGGGGACTCTCTCCCTCTGCTCCTCCTCCTAAATAAATAAATAAATAAATAAATAAATAAATAAATAAATAAGTAAATATCATGAAAGATGTAGACAGAGAAGCAGAGACACAGGCAGAGGGAGAAGCAGGCTCCTCGCAAGGAGCCCGACGCGGGACTTAATCCTGGAACCCCAGGATCACGCCCTGAGCCAAAGGCAGATGCTCAACCACTGAGCCACCCAGGCATCCCTAAATAAAATAAATCTTAAAAAAAATAAATAAAATGGAACACCTGCATCTTTTTTAGATACTTAGATATTTAACAAAAAAGTATTACTGTTCCATAAGTGTGTGCATTTGTGTATGTGTATATGTTTTGCACCTTAGGTCTGTGGAGGCTTTGGGACTTCAGTATATTTCCTCCATCTTTGATAGCACCTTATCCTATGTCATCTTCATACTTCATTGGCTACTTGGTGCTTTCAAAAGTGTCATAGAGGAACTTTCATTCCTGCCACCTTTCAATTTAACTCCAGGAAAAATGAACCTCTTTGGGCTCACCTCGGAGGCTTTTCTCGTTACATATATTTGTTAAGCAAAGTCTGGGAATATCATTAAAATTTTGAGTTACTGCATATGGCTTCATTTGCAAGGCCAAATTTGGCCTAGAGTAATGTATAAGTAACTCCCCTGGGTGTCTGAGGAAAGTCTGCGTCTTTCAGGGCTTCAGAGTGGGGGTTAGCTTCTGAAACATAACTGCTCAAAGCTTTGCAAATTAAAAGAAAGAGTTAATAGTTTAATTAGCAGCCTGGTTGTCTCTGCCATGGCCTGAAATCAATCTGGAGGGGGGGAGTTGAAAAGATTCAGTAGAGCCCATCAAATCTTTCTGAGGGTTTTTTTTTTTTTAATTGAAAAGAGGGAAGATTGTACAAAATTCATTACCCTCATATTCCCACCTGGACCCCCAATTTAACCTGCCTCAAAATTGAATCTGTACTTTAGAGCAGCCATAGAAGAATAGAGGAAGAGACTGCTCTCCTGAGAATCCTGAGCGTCTCGTTTTTACAAGTCACTGTTTTGTCTGCCTGAAATCTGTGCTTCAAATGTATGGCTTTAGCTGCTGTAGTTTAGTTCTTCATACATCTTGGATTAGTCCTGCTCTCATGTCGTCTCTCTTTCTGGAATTTTATTTCCATAAGTTAGGTCTGTGACTGATCTTATTTCAATTACGTAAAACTACTTATTTCCAAGAAAAAGATTGAACTTCTTTTGCCACTGATGTTTGCAGTGCTTGAAAGGAAGTGGCTGAATAGGAATTATGGTTCTTTTCTGTGCCTTCCCTCTGAGAAACATGGTTATATTCGACAGAACAATAGGATCCAAGATGAGTTGAATCTCCCTCCCTCTTGAACCAAACCATAAAGTTTCTTACATGTCACTAGAAGGATGCTATATATTCTTGTGCAAGATAGACTTCTGAAGGTGGTCCTATTCACATTGTTACTCCATGGAGTTGCATACTTAATATGATAATTTCTAGGAAATAGTAAGCAAATAGCTATTCTGACAAAATCAGTATATTATGACAGTTTTCCAGTAGTTGAAAGTAAAGGGTTTAGGGGTAGATTTCCTTTTTAAAATTTACCTAAGGAATCATATGAACTATGTATGAGTAACCATGCACACTATCTATGTTCTAGGAGACAGAGGGTCTAGTAGATTAAAGTTATGCTCACAATACAGAATAACTAGACTTATCTTTAGGGAAAAACCTTAAAATAACTTAAAACCGAGGGTCAACAGAGTTAATAGAGTATAGAGTATGTTTTCCTATAGTTAAAGATTCTATGACTACTTCTCTTGTTCCACTTTTCAAAGGTGCAAAACATGCAGATAATTCAACTTCATCCATAGATTTTGGGATTTGAGCATAAGCTCAGCCAATATTGTCACATTTGACCCTATTGCTACCTACGTAGCATAACTGTTAAACCAGTGTATCCTAACTTACTAAAGTGTTCTGCATGCAGAAAACAGTTAATAAAAGTTTGATGAGCAGAGGAAGCAAATCAACAAGGCACAATAAGTTAACCACGCAATTACATGCAGAGAAGCAAAGAGCAATAAAACATAAGACATGCTGGGAGAATATTGTGTAGTTAAACCTCTTCCATAAAACAGTTTCTTAAAATTATTGGAAGAAAAGCAACATTGCAAATGTTCACATGACAAATGTAACCAATCAGGTGGGTTTCATAGAAAGGTCTTATTAAAAGCTAAGTATGACATCGAGAGAATATTTTAAAAGTATTATGAAGATACAAGATACCTGCATCTTGCAAAAGTTATTTTAAGAAAAAGTATATAGAGTGGTTTCCATTAGAACATCCTTTCTAATTTCTATATCTGACCCATTAGTGGCATACTGAAAAATGTCTTCCGTGTACACTTCAGTGTGCTCTATATTATAGGACTATAATGATCATATAATATTCTCACATGGAAGAAGGGGACTATATTCAATCATCAAACCCATTATGTTTTTCACTCATCCTTTTCCTTCTCTAATGCTTTCTATCTCATTGAATGAATGGCATAGGGTCTACCCTCTTTCCAGGTCAGAAACCTAGGAAGTGACCTTTGATTTCTTCCTCTTCTCCTTTCCACATGCAATTAATCATCAAAAACTCTCACATTATGTTCTCACATCTGTCCACTTCTTTTTATAGGTCATTATAGTTTGTTCTTTTGTAAAATAACCTTATGCAGGGCTTCCTTGTCTCACCTTTCTCCCACCCATCCCATTTTCCACATAGAAGCTAAGATTAAAATAAGTCTCTTTTTCGTGCTACTCAAATGCAGATTTTTTTAAACTAAAATAATAAGATCTAAATCCAAGAAAAATTCTCAAGCTGGTATTTTATTTATTCTCATGCAAATAACCATCTAAAATAATTATAAAGGGGCATTTTAAAGGATAGAAAAATAACACTTTTTCTCCACAAGATGTTATGTTTTTTCAAGCAGAGTGAAGATACTCATATCAAGAAATGTTCAAGCATTTTTTAATCTTCTGCCATTTAAATATTTGTAACCAGCCATTTTTCCATATTCATTTACCATGCCCTTATCTGTTTGGCAAATAATGTTTCTCCTCCACATACTTTATTACACATTTTGAGGTGTAGGTTCCCAAAATAGCACAACCAATTTTCCTTTCAATCTTGCTAACAATATGAAACCATAAAACCCACACTGTCTACATCATGAGTAGGATGTATGGAATGGATTCAGAATCGGAAATGGTAATTTCCTCTGTAACTTCATAGGGCATTTACCAATAAGCTAATCAAATGTTTCTGTGCTCATGAAGAGGTGATAGCATGCTAGAATGACTATGTAAAAAAATGTACAGGACAGTAACATCTCTTCCAAAAGTAGCCTGGACACACCCCAGAGAAATCAGTTTCCATTCTTTTTACTAGCACCAGATCCTACTCTTCCCAAATAATCTTCAACATGTCAAAGAGATTCATGCCAAGGATGGGATGTATACTAAAGCAAAAGGGGATCCATGTGGAGGATTTTTACTGGGGGAATGACATGATCAGTTCTTAATCTTAGTAAGATTACCAAGACTCTCAATTTATAGGAGTTTTCATGATATTTTCCAAGTTACAGTTCTTTTCAAGACATTGAGAAAAGTTGCTGATATAGGTTTTGACACATTAGGCTTTTCTTTGTTTTCCAACTTCTCATTAACAAATTCCTTATAATACATATAATACAAAGACATTTGATTCGAAAACATCAAATGAAAAAAAAAGATATTATTATCTTTAAAACTATTTAGTTTGGGACATGGTGTATTTTATTTTGTTCACCACATCAAAAGTTGTTAGAAATCTATGAATCAAGCACCTAGTGGTATTCTAGGCTCTGAGGAAAATACAAGGAACCATTACAACTAATGATTATCCTCAGGATAGAATATTAGAGACAAATAAAACAAAACTGATACAAAATGAAATAGGTAGAATTTACTCTATGTTGATGATTATGTATTTGTTTTTTGCAATAACCATTTTCTGAAAATAGCGACCGAGTGCTCGTTGCATGGCTAAAGAAGTATCTCTTATAATTCACATGAGGTGAATGTTACTCAGAATGTTGTCATAAAATGTTAATTAGCATTTTGATTAGTATATGAAAATACTTCCAAGTAAGTTTTTTCCAAATTTCTTATTACTAAGCTTCACTGATAATACTTTATTAGTGTTGTATGAAGAGGTATGGATTTTCCTGAGAATGAGGAAGTGAAATTCAGATGAGGAAACCGTTTTCTTTTCTTTCTTTTCTTTTTTTTCTTTTCTTTTTTTTCTTTTCTTTTCTTTTCTTTTCTTTTCTTTTCTTTTCTTTCTTTTCTTTTCTTTTCTTTTCTTCTTTTCTTTTTTTTTTCTTTTCTTTTTTTTTTTTAATTTTGACTGGGTTACTATTGTTCTTTCTGAGACTAGTTAGCTTAGGTGGCAGAATAATATAATAAATAGGAATGAGTTATGGAAATCAAAGAAAGATTGCACCAAACATGTTAAACAGGTAAGGAAGACTTTATCCAAAACTTCTCTAATGGGAGGAAAGCTAGAACTCTACTGCCCTGGAACAAAGGGGAGCAGACGTTTTGAAGCCCTGGGGTGAGCTAATGGCTGCATATTGTAGAACATTCTGGGTTGCCCAGTGTAATTAGGTCCATCATGCTTGCTAGTTGGTACTGATCCATGTTTGGCTTCTATACTCCTGCAGGGTCTGGAAGAGAGGGGTCCTATCTTTCTTGATGATTAAAGTTCAAAGAGATGGTTTCTAGGCCTTGGAGAAAGCCATTCCTGAGTTTTTTCGCTTTGCTTCAGGATCACAAATAACCTCCCCTACCATGTTTTGCAAATGTGCCACGTGTTCTTGTAAGGAAGGAAACAGTTTGGGAATTGAGTAGATCCATGAAAACATTTGACACCCCCACTAGAAGGATGTGCCAGAGTGAGTAACATTGTTTGACTATAAAAAGAGTAATAGATTATTACTAGCCTTCTGTGGAAGGTTTTGATAAGAATGGTTTCCCATTACTTTGTCACCATGGACAAATCGCTTTGACTCTGTGAACACCGATTTCTTTCAAATTTGTAAAATAGAGATAATTATAGTTTCCCCATCATATATATTTTATACCATGCCCTTATCAAACAGATAAAAAACAGATAAAAAAGTAGATAGAATGTTTTGTCATACTGTTTTAAAGGCTATATAAATACCTTTTCCTATAAAAATGGGATCCCAATGTACTTAGGTATGAATAAAATGTAGAATTTTCTTTTTTTCTTACATAGTAGTCACACTTCAGAGGGCCTAGGCTGGAAGAGTACAGTTCTGAACCTGTGGCTTCCATTTCTAGGTCTTAAGGCAGCTGGGAGCTTTTTGTCCTCATTCAGCAAGAAAAAAGAGGGACATGGGCAGGAAAGTACAGGTACATTTTTGCCCATGTATCATTGGTCAGAACTTGGCCCTGTCAAGCTGCAAGGGAGAGTGGGAAATATAGGCTCTATCTGGATAGCTATATGGCCAGTTTACATCCAATTTAGCTGTAGGCCCAGCTTTGAGTTCTGTTATTAAAGAAGGCAGTATGCTTAGTGGTAAACATCAGCAGTCTCCACCATCAACATAAATGGAGGGAAAGGCCAAGACAATACAAACATTTTGAAAGAGACAACTTGGGTAGTACCAGATAGTTCAAAACAGTGCAATGGGTTAATAAAGTACCAAAATTTAGTCAAAATGACAAGCAGTTCATTCTCAGAAAACAAAGAAGACTTTCTGCTTCCTCCTGAGGCCTTTTTTTTTTTTTTAATGCCTTCTAGTATCTGAAATATACAATTCTACTGATAGTGTCTGAACAATGGTTCCAAAATTATCTTGCATTAAAAACCCATGTAGCCAACCAACTATTATTTTAATGCTAAATATGTTTAATGGGTAACCATGTTTGGTACATGGTCTGTGAACCTAGTAGCATCATTTGTCTCAGTATATTGTCGAATTTTCAGAAAGCCCTCTATGTTATGTTTTAATTCTTGCAAATTGCTTGCCAATTTAATACGAGCTGCATCTAAACAGTAAGTAATTGCTTATGATAATGAGTGCAAACTAATTTGCCAGAATATGTTAATATTCACAAAGCACTTTTATACTGCCTGCTGTTCCAAAAATACTGCTCGCTTGGTTAAATGTAGCTTTTAGATGGCATTATTGTCACACATCTGACTAAAATCATCGCTTCAGTAGAATCTACCCAAAAGTCATATGACTATGACTTCAATATACCAAAAAAGAAAAAAAAAAGTTATGTCATCCTTTGATAAATGATTTAGAATATTCAAGGAAAAAAGGAATCACTTTCTTAATAATTAATTCTAATTAGTGATTGATAGTAGTAAGCAGACTATACTGAGTTGGAAATGGCCTCTTTTTCCCTCAAGAGTCATAAAACTTAATTTAAATGACTTCAAAGACAGATGGCATGCAAACTTGATTTGAATACAATAACCAATTTAAAATGAATTAAACTTTTAAGGCTAATCCTAGATCTGGATGTTTCTAAATTTGAAGCCTACTTCACCCCTTAGTAGTGCTCTTCCCTCTTTGTCCTGTAGGTCTTTCTCAACCATTTTCAGAGATGGTATTTGAAGATGCTAGAGCTCAAAGACTTATGTTTCAAACCTGAGGGTCTTTTGGGACTGGGGACCTGAGCATTCAAGGATCTGAGGTGCAGATTGGAACCACCGTGTAATTTTAGTCTAGGAAGATAGAATTTTATGAACCAAATACAAAAGAACAAAGGTTTGACTCTTTCCTGCCCCAGGGCTGATTTGGCACTTTAATCCACCCTCTAATGTTTCAGTCATTTCAACTTCAAAAACAACTCTCACACATCGTTATGTATCTTCATATGGGTGGTGAAACAGAAAGATCTCTGTAGAGAACCTTTTTTTCCTCCCCTTTATCACTTTTAAAATTCATTTCCTTTGTTGAATTTCATTGGCTAAATATCTTAAAGGGTTAAAAAACTTCACTCTTTGAATTTTAATTATAAATACCCACAATTGTTTGTCAAAAAAAGTGATCTAGTGTTCCAATTTTTTGCTTCTTGTACTTTTTATTCTGAAAGTATGGCTTGATGCCTCTCTGAATTTTATTCTTCTTGTCTTCATATGCTGTTTCAGAGAGTCTAAGATAAGGAATGAATAAACAAATCAGTTACACATACTTTATTTTAATTTTGGTTGCTCTTATTGTTACTTTTTCTGCTAAGCATAGAACGAGACTTAAAAACAAATGAGAAATGGTTTTATTTCTGATAAAGATGGAATGAAAAGATTTGTGATAAGTAGCAAATACCACTAAGACACTTCTTATTAAATAAAGTTTTTCTCTTATGACAATGGTATCATGGTTTCTTTTTTCCGACATTTTGTGAAGTTATGTGAATCTTTGTTAAAGGAAATTTGCATTTCATAGAATTATGAATATACTGAGATACTAGAACTTATCTAATCTCTTTTTAATGCTGACCTTGAACAATCCTAATTTCAACTATGTGATTTGTACACTGTATTTATCTAGAGACTAAAATCAGGACACAAAGAGATAGCAAATAGTAGTGCTGAAATGCATCAGCTTCTTTAAAAAAAAAAAAAAAAAAAGTAACTTCCCATTAATACAAGCGGATCTAGTGCTTATTTCTGCAACCCGTTTTGTGCCTCTGTGACTTTTCTCATGACAACCATGCCCACAAAAATATTTTTTCTCTTATTTTTCCAGAACCATATTAAATTGTGTCTTCTCTAAAGAGAATTTGGAGGTTATTTTGGAAGGCCAAGTGAGCTCTTCAGTTTGCTTGAAGTAGAAGGTTGGTTTATGTGGAGGCTGTTTAAAGTTAGGATAAGAATTTTTCACCTAATTTGGTAGATGATGGATGAATCCTTCAAGGTCTTTGAATAGAGGAGTAATTAAACATACTGTTTCAAAAACCAATTTTTTTTTGTAAGGTAGATTTAAATTAAGGAAAGGCAGGATGATATCATATTAGTAAGGGTGAATATTTATCACAACATTAAGATTAAAGGTGATGTGATATGAACAATGCTATAAGATAGGAATATAAAAGAGAAAGTAAAAAACCGACTTCTGATTGAATGGGTAGTACAGTTCTGGAAAAACTGGCTTCTAGTGCTTTGACATATACCTCTCTATTATCCCCAGGGTCTATATGGTGCTTTATACATAGCAAATTCTTAAATAACTTTATTAAGTGTATGGATGTTTTTATTCTTGGCTTATGATATTATAATGCCATTGTATTCTCTTTCTCAGTGTTCTGCTATTGTCTCAGCATTGTGTTTTGTTTTTGTTGTTTTGAGTAGAGTCTTTTCCTACCATCTCACTAAGGCATCTGTCTATCAGTCTTTCAAGCAACTTCTAAATTAACTCACACAAGATTTTTTTTCTTGTTATGTTAGAAGAGATATGAATCTTTCCTTTAGAATGACCACTATTCCCTGTCTTTGAACTCATCTCTTCATCACAACCACAGTATATACAGTTGACCCTTAAACAAAATGAGTTTAAACTTCATGTGTCCACTTATATGCAGATTTTTTTCAATACAATATAGTACTGAAAATATATTTTCTTTTTTGATTTTCTTAATAACATTTTCTTTTCTTTAGTTTCTTTTATAATAATAATTCAGTATATAATATATATATAACATAAAATTTGTGTTAATTGATTATAGCAGTAAAGCTTCAGCCACAGTAGACTATTAAGTAAAGTTTTGGGTGAGTCAAAGTTATACTTGGATTTTCCACTGTCTTTGTGGGGTCAGTGTTCCCAACCACCACATTGTTCGAGGGTCAATTGTACTAATTTCTACACATGCAAATATCAGTAACATATTAGAAAAGCACTTGTTAGCATTTGTACTATTTTCTTTGGCCTGTCCGTGGCACTAGTGTCCCTCTTAAATTCCAAACTTATAAAAGGGAATTAGCTTACACTAATGTGAGTAATCTCTTATCATAAAGCTGGACAAATGGATTTTCTCTGAGTTGTTTCCCACATGATTATATGAGTGGAAACTGTTTCATAAGAATTTTGATGATTTCTATGATGGTCCATTCTGACAAATAATTGAATACATGAATGAAGAAATGGATGGATGAGTACTTGGTTTTCTGAGTGAACTGATTTTATTTTTTTTTATTTTTATTTTTATTTATTTATTTATTTATTTATTTATTTATTTATTTATTTATTTTTTGTGAACTGATTTTAGATTGGGCTTCTCTGTTTAGGCAATTTTAACTTAAATTTTCCAGATATCTTATCACTTAAAAGTCTTAATAATAGTGTTTATTATGAGACATTTCTTATTAAGCAAATCAAGCAAATTTCCTATACGTAGAACAAAAATTAAGCCTTCCACCTACTTCTAAATATTCTCCATTTCTCATAGCCAAACAAACTAAAAACTTCATTTTGTATTAATTACAAAGAACAATCTGATGGTTACCAGAGGGAAGGTGTATGTATTGGGTTGGGGGCATGAGTGAAATAGGTGATGGGAATAAAAGAGTAAAAACAAACAAACAGAATTTCATTTTGTTAGCCTTAAAAATAAAACAGTGAGTTATTTTACTAGCAAACGGGTTTATTATGGTAGAGCAGAGAATTCCAATTCAGGTCATACACACTTTGGCAAAACCGTAGGCAAGTCTAGAGAACAAAGGAGAGGAATTTTCTTTTATAGAGGTAAAGGAGGATTTGGGAGGGGCTGTTACAAACAAAGAGTTCAGGGAGTAAACTGCAAGTCCCAGAGTGTGGTGGCTTTTCAATGGCTGAGCTTCTTCTTGGCTGGGCTGTTGCTGAGCCAGGAGAAAATCTTTCTTCCATCTTCTGGGGTAGCCAAGTATAGACTTCTTCCTCTTGGGGTCTACAATTGAGGAAGAGTGATAGGGCATGAGAGCTCTCTCTTCTGGTCTCCAGACTCTGTTTTAAATGAGATTTCTTTCATTCAGTTTTACAATTTCAAGAGCTAAGGATTTTTCAAGCTAACCTCTGTTGCATAGATTCCCATGGCTTACAATCTTATTCAAGATTCTAAATTGCTGTAGATGATGAAAACATTTCTTTGTTTAAAAATTATTTTGATACTTTTAGATTTTTAAAATATTTTATTTATTTATTTTTGAGAGAGAGAAACAGCGAGAGACCAAGCATGATCAGGGGGAGGAGCAGAAAGAGAGGGAAAAGCAGACCCCACTGAGCAAGGAGCCTGATGTAGGGCTCAATCCCAGGACACTGAGATCATGACCTGAGCTCAAGGCAGATGCCTAACTGAGCCACCCAGACACCCCTTGAAATACTTTTAGATTTACAAAAAAGTTACCCGCCCCCCCGCAAAAAAATACTCTTCTGATCCTTTCATCTAGGTCTCAAAGTTAACCTCTTATATACCATAATACCATGACTGAAACCAGGAAGATAACATTGATATGATGTACTAACCTACATAACTTCTTCAAACATTATCACTTATCCTACTAATGTCCTTTTCTGCAGTTCAAAATTTAAATAAGGGTTTCAAATTGCATCTAGTTGTCATGTCTTCTCAGTCCTTTCTACTTTGGGATAGCTCCTTAGCATTTCTCTGTTTTTTTCCTAACCTTGAGTCTTTTGAAGAGTGCTGCCAGTTATTCTGTTGAATACTCCTCAGTTTCAGTTTCTTGTATCTTATAATTAGATCAAGGCTGTACAAAAATACAAAATGATACAGAAATGATGTTGTGTCCTTCTCAGCCCATCATATTTGGGGGACCTGAGTTCAGTGTCTTGTTATTGATGGTGTTAATTTTGATCACCTGAATGTGGTGCTATCTCTTGGGTTTTTCTGATAATTAATAAATTCTTGAAGCCTAAAGAGTAGCTAATTGTATCCAGCCCCTCTCTGTAAAATATGGAGAACTTTAGGCTAGCTTATTCAAGCAAATGATGGGACCTGAAACTCTCTCATAATCACCATTACCTGGGTCCATGACTGTTCCTTACAGTTATTTCTTATAGAAATATGAAATAGAGAATGGTGTTCATTATCAGGATAATCTAGATAATCTATCTCCTCATCGGAGTTTTTTTGTATTTGATAAAATTATTCAGATTTCTTATACAGGTATAGAAATCCCATCTTACTAATGCCTTTAGGCATGGAATTTGTTATACTCATCAATCAGGAGCTTTATGTCATTCATCATTATAAAATAGCCGTAACTTAATTCAAAGAATGTATTAAGTCCTTATCCATGATTGATAAATAAGTAAAAGCACATAAGCCTGATGAGAATACTAAGCATTAAAGTGAGCTCCCTATTTTCAGTAGGCATACTTTTAAAATGGAAATTTCAATAAAAGACGACTCTTATATAATAGTTGGTAAATTAAAAATAAGTGCTGTGGATGATAAAGGAAGAGAACCTATTTTGGCTGAAATGAGAGTGGGAAGCCAGACTGAAAAGAAAACCAAGTACAGCAGAGAAGCATAAATCAGTGAAAGTAAAAGTCACTTTAGGTGGAGAATGTATGTTCTACTTGTGAATGCCTATGTGATAAAGTCAGAGCTTAGTTTGAAGTGACTTCTGAGTTAGAAACTAACATTGTATCCAACCTTGTACAAAGTGAATAGTGAATAGTTTTAATTGGGACCTTGTCATATGGCGAATGACAAATACAGCATACAGGCAGAAAGATGATCAATGAGAGGAGCTAAGATTAGAAAACAAAAGCATACTTCTGGTTTTGCCTTAAAATATTATGTATTTCATTGTTTGTATGATGGTCCCTATATTATTTTTTTACAGATTTTATTTATTTATTTATTTGAGAGAGAGAGAGCATGAGTTGGGGAGGGGGTGGTGCAAATGGAGAGGGAGAAGCTGACTCCCTGCTGAGCAGGGAGCCTGACATGTGGGCCTGTTCCCAGGACCCTGGGATCATGACCTGAACTGAAGGCAGACACTTAACCAACTGAGCCACCCAGGTGCCCCGGTCACCCCTATATTAAATATGTAATGCAAATAGTTCAAAATAACCACATGCACTTTTTGTGTTCAGGATTTAATTCCACTACTAGGGGCAGAAAACAGTGTCACTTTCAAGAAGTTGTAAAGCCTTTCTTGTATAGACTAGGAATGATTATGGCATTGATAATAAAAATTTGTTTTTTGCATCTCTGTTCAGTAATTTGAAAGTCTTAGAATGAGCCAAAGGCAGGGATAGCTTAGGAGGCAGGATGCTTACAATAAAGCTTTGCAAAGGCCTCACACCTTTTAAAGATTCAGGCTAGACTCTGAAAATGTCAGAATGTGAGTGAGTCATTTCTGCTAAGTTGTCATTACAGAAACTTTGAGTCTTTCCAAACCAGTCCAGGAAAGCATCATTAAAAAGACTACAGAGATAATTGAAGTAAGACCTTGATTTGTGAGTTTTTTAGCTTATTTTTCTTAATAAGAAGCAGTCATTTGATCTCAGCTCTTCACCATATCGTGGAAAAAGCACTAGGAATAGAGTTAGATATAGATCCTAACTGTGTTGACACGGAGAAGCCATTTGCTTTCTCTGGGCTTCCATTTTGTCATCTGTAAAGGAAAGGTTTGCTTAGTTATCTCTAAGATCATTTCAACATTGTCTATGCATATGTCACATTTTTAACATATTAATTTTTTTACACCATAATTCTAATAAATTCTTGACTCTGAAAACTTGATGAAAGCCATTTTCATGATTAACTTTTGAAAAACAAAGTAGATTTAAGGATGTCATGAGTTAAGTGCAATTTTTACTGACTTATAATTTTAAGAATTTATTAGGGACTCACACAGTATGTTCTTTAAAGGAAGATTTTTCTTTAAGTAGCAGAAGGTGTGATTTCTTCTCTCCCATCCCTGCTGCCTATAGCTCTAATGCAAATTGATTACTGTATTACTTGTAAGAGACTTTTTAATAAAGTTCACTTACTGCTGGAGGGAGTCTAATTTCAGAGGGAAGACATACACATTTGATGTTCTTAGGGTTATTGGTTGTGGGATTGCTTTGCTTGGTTTTATTTTTAACTTTAGATAACTTTACTATCTTTATGAAATTTTTTCCTAATCTGATTGGCAGAAGGAATACCACTTATTTGTTTTAGCAAGAGAACTTAGATCTCAAGAGCCTTTTCAAAGTTTCCAGGAACTTAAAAGTTGATCTTGGAACAAGCTTCAGGCCCCTCAAACTATTGAACTCAACTGTTCCTGAAGAGAATATTTTCTAAATAATATATTTAGAGAGGGAAATAATAGTTTTTTATTTATTTTATTTTAAAGATTTTGTTTATTTCTTCATGCATAGAGAGAAGCAGGCTTCATGCAGGGAGCCTGATGGGGTCTTGATCCTGGAACTCTAGGATCACACCCTGAGTCAAAGGCAGGAGTTCAACCGCTGAGCCACCCAGGCATCCCTAAAAAAATAGTTTTTTAAAGAAGGCATATTACAAATGATCCAGCAAGTATTACTTATTGCATAGATTTTGAAAATAGTATTCACTGGCTTGAAAATTATCTCAAAATATTCAACTATTTATATGACTTTGATCTAAAAAGATATAATTGTTCTGGTTTCTCATTTTCTGCTAATTTTTAAGGTACTGTCAATCAGTGCCTTTAATATTGTCACCTTTCCAAAGATTTCTTAAAAATCCAAAATAGATGACACAGCTGAATACCATTCATCTGGCATCTCTCATAAATTATCCTGCCCTGATATTTACCTTTAATGCGCAGGTCATACCTGTTTTGGGAAAAGAGCTGTGTGTTTTAAGTTTTATATTCTTAGCTCCATTCAATAATTGGCAATTATCAGACAACCAGCAGGTAAGTCACCTTAAGAATATTTCTTGTTTCAGTTAATTTCCTTGTAAGACAGAAAAAGAGGATGACTTATCCAAAGACTGCAGTTGGCTTCAGTGATTGATTATGTAGAGTCACAGCTTTATACAAGACCAGTGAACACCATTCATATTTCATATATGAAATGGTGCCTTTTTGATTGTGCAATGTACAATCTATGCACTATTTGTGGTATTCCTGAATAAATGTCTAAGATATGGACAGGGGAGGTCAGCCAAGAACCCACTTATATTTGAAGAATTACTTCAGTTATTAAAGAGGAATACACTTGTTTTCAAAAGAATGAATACTTCTCTTCATGTAGCATACTCTTTCCATAAATGTCAAAATATGAAAATGTCAAATATCAAAATGAGAAATATACATGATGGATTTTCAAATGTATTGTTCTTCCCAAGGTCACAGAATATATTTTTTTTTATTAAAGAAAACATAGACCATGGAAAAATATGGAATATTTATCAGAAAAAGATTTTTATTAAGAGAAAAGTTTTGGGCCAGTAGGGAAAGGGAAAATTTCCTTACTTTCTTATTGAAGTACATAATTACTGTTGAAATTATCTTTGAGAGTAGTAATTCCCGGCCTTATAGGAATCATGATAGTTTTTTGCTATTCCATCTTCTTGGTAGTTACATTTTGATTAAAGTTTCTTATTGATTAAGCACACACTACTTTTTATTTTAAAATGGTATTGTTGGCGGAGCCAGAGCTAAATGTCATATACACCAGCTTAGTAGAGAGAATTCCTCTGCTTGCACATATCCTAAGTCTACTGTGGAATCTGAGTGGTTCAACCTCCTTTGGTCCCTGGGAAAGTTGGGGAGACATTAATTGTTAATGCCTCGGGAGTCCTTGAAAACCCTGAGAGTCACAGTATCTCTGATATACATAGAGTTCAAGAATTTTTGTGTAAGAGCCTGAAGTGAGTTCATGATTGGTGTTTGATAGAGTAGCCCTGTGTGCAGTGACCCTGTACAGGGTCACTCTGGGAAATTCCACTGGACAAAAACAGGGTGCTCACAATTTTGACTTATCCCATCTTTCTCAGTTTGCATTAAATTTAATAGATGTCTCAAAAAAATAAAAAAAAATTACCTCAATTCCTAAGAAGCTAAGGTTCTGATGGAACACATGACTTGCCCTATATGCGAAGCCTCCTGTGGTTTGTTCTATCTTGAATGTTGTTATGAGCTACTTTGAAAAGGTTTTCATTGTTTGGGAATTACCTAGACTCTTCTTGATTTTCTTTGCTCTGGTCTGATGCAGACTACAGGGCCAGTAAGGAAGCCATTTCAGTGACAGGTCTTGTATCTTGCCCTGTTTCTTATATTAAGGACTTACCAGCTTTCTTTCTCAAAGACATATAGGCAGACATCCTATATCATTTTCTTTCTTTTTAGCCAGTTGTAATTCATTTGTCAATGCTGCCAAGCCTGTGTCTTCCATAAGGAGGCTCAAATTATGATATATAGTCTTTATTTTCATTTTCTTTCCCTAGTATTTGTTCACCCTTAGATGAATAGCAACATTGGGGTCAGTCTTTTACTTCTCAGAGTTGGTAATTGTTGTTACTACTTTTTGATTTAGAATGGATTATGTATCATGGGCGGTAACTCTTATTGCTTATTCCATTCATCTCTCCTAGTTATAATACCCACCTTTCCTGGGTTATTAATGTTCCTATGTGAAATTTTAGAGATTATGAAACAATTGTGCTCAATTTCATGAAATAACTCTTTGTGATCTTACAAAGAATTTACAGAAACTTAAAATAAATGGCAATAAGTTGTTGCTTTAGTGTACCATGTGAGATTGTTCAGATTTATTACTAATTTTTAAAATTTCACCAGTTTCCATGGTTGAAAAAAATATTTTTGTCATACAAAGTGATCTTCTCATTGTTTTTGCTTTCTATTTAATTTATTCAAAAGAATGCCTCTATAGGTAGAAATTGTGCAGAAAATTTAAATTTAATAATAGCCTCTTCACAAGGTTATAGAAGGAATAAAAACTCCTCTTACTTATAATTTTTTAATTTTAATTCCATTTGACTACCTGGCAAACTTTAATGGGAAAAAAAGCGTTATATCTCTGTTACGTTTAATAGAATTATAATGGCCTGAATGTTTCATGTTGGCTACACAATGACATTTGAAGAATTATAGGCTTTCTGAAAGGAACCTTTTATTCATGTACTCATGAGTTAGAAACAATCTATTTAGAAGTTATTATTGTTCATAGGAAGGATGCTGAACCACCAGTAATTCAGCAGACCTCTATATGCCAATTGCTTTCTTTTCCAGGACGATTCAGTCCATTGGGGGAACATATTAACTTTTGCTGAATTGGGCACATTCAGGGAAGAGAGGGTTGGCAATAAGACAAGGAGGGGAGAGAGCCCTGTATGTAAATAGATGTTAAATAAAATCTAAAAAAAAATTTATAATATCACAGGTAGTTCAGACATTAGATATAAGAGCCCATGCATAATTTTTACAAACATTTATTGCAGCGTAAAGTATGTTGATACAGATGAACTTGCATCTGACGGAGCTAGCTCTGTTAATGAATTTGAAGTAATAAAGATTTGTTGCATGACTTAAATGTGGAGATTGCTGAAAACCACTTTGAGTCATCCATACATTCAGTGATATGATGGATGTCGAGGTTAATTTGCAATAAATCCATTATAAGTCATGGCACTGATGTGTCAGTGATTGTCATATAGAACCATGCATAAATAATAAAGGTGACACATTTCTTCATGTGCCTTTCTATGTTCTTAAAACGTTTGGAATAGTGATTAAGATGTACTATTGCTGCACATTGAATTCACTTTTAGAACACAATAAAACATGTTTCTATGAAATTAAAATAATAAAGCTGGATTGCCATTCACTTTGTACAGTTACTCCTTTAACAGTCGAAGTGAATTTTTTTGCACCATGCTATAAATCTTATGCTAGATGTTTTATGATGATGAAGTAATATTCTTTTTCTCATGAAAGCTCCCATGTGATACAATTTAATATCCTTCTCATTGTCAACTACTAGTGAATGTAAATAATAATATAATGGGTTTATGTGAAAAAAATTGCTAATCCAAGGAATGAAATACTGAAAAGTTTAATAAAAACTGGGATGGAGGAAAGTCATTTCTTCAAAAGCATTTGATTTTCACACAACTTTGAAATGACTCAAACTTTTTCAAATTTATGTTAAAATAAACCAACAATGTTGCAGCGTTCATTATTTTATATATTTTTTCTTTATTTTGTATTTTTAGCACATACGCATACACACACACACACACACCCCTTTCCACCACATGCACCATCTGTTCTATGTAAAATTTATTGGGCACTTACCATATGCCAGGAATTGGTCTAAGGTGTTACTGTGTGATATCTCCTTTATTTTTGACAGGAGCTCTATGAGGTAGATATTGTTAGTATCCTCATTTTGTTCAGATGGGATATCCAAGACTTAGAATAAATAGGTTGGTAAAAGTCATTGTAGCTAGTAAGTGATTCAGTTGAAATTTGAACTCAGGCCTGTTCAGAGCCTACATTCTTAATTCTTTAGCTATCTGCTATAGTAAGTACATCATGTCCTTGTTTGGAAAAATGCATGCTAAATGAAGTAGATTTTAAAACTTTAGTCATCTGACCCACTGTATTTTATGTGGGAGTATTGTCATATTTTTAAGATTACTAGAATAGGATACACTGTAATTTTCTATCTTGATAGACGGGGGTTTAAGAACATATGAGATTTTTTAGAGTTTGATATTTTTTTTTTCCTTTTAAGAAAGCCAGGATGATTATAGAGGTAGGTAGAGAGTGGCAGGGGGAGAACGAGACATCTAATTCTCTCACTTATTATGGAATTATGCTGATGAGTACAATACAATGCACTGTTGTGAACACAGAAGAAGAGGGGAGAGAGGTTGCTTTCCAGATATATCTGTAGAAAAAAAGATGCTAGAAATAACCACATTGTTTGGCACAAGGTAGTACGATTGTTTTTACTTTGTTTCAGTGAAACTTAAAGAACTGGAAAGTCATTTTAAGGAAGACGGAATAGTTAATAGCATGCTAGTTGCCAGGCCTTAACACTTATTGAAATATGAGATGAAATCAAATCTCGAGCAATGATGTTTGTATTGTGGCATTTACCTTACTGAAAATATAAACCTTTAAGTCATTATCCTCACATTCTGTAACTGAGGATCTAGAAACTTTCATAGCTCCCTAAGTTTGGGAAGTATACCCTAAATGAAATGTTAATCTACGTATATTAAATGTTCTGTCATTACACATTTACATGTTATTCTTCTTTTTTTAAAAGCATTGTGAGGTGAAAGGACAGTATATGATCATGAGGTGCAAATGTCACTTTATGGATATGAGACATTAGAATATGATAACAGTTGGCCTTGATAAATTCAGACTGACACATCCAATTAACTTTTTCTTGACTGTCTTGTTATGATAACAGAAACATTTCTGTAATAAAAAAAAGTACAGGAGTAGGAGTCTGGATACTAGGTTTCCTTACCAGCTCTGCCACTTAAACAAGATTGCAACTTGAGATAACACATCAATCTTTAGGACTGAATTTCCTCAAATGTAACATGGGACTACTGCTTACCCTACTTTCTATACAGCAGTAGAGAAAAAATGAAAGTTTGTGGGAAAAGTGATATTTTTAATATTAAGAACCACTATGTAATGTAAGATATTTTGTTGTACTCTACTGTCTTCCTCTGGTGATCTGAATTCTTTGATATGTTTTACATTGTTTTGCAGCATCTCTAGTTTTGAATATTTGACTTAATTCATACAAACTACATTGCCACTAGAGAACAAAGTTAATTAAAAGGTATAAGAAAGAAAAGTAATCAAATACCTGTACTCAGGTCACCTCCACATTCTCCTGTTAAACAAGCCTTCACTTTCATATATGTTCTTGTCCAATTTTTATCACTGTAGGTTTTATTGAAACATTTCATAGTCAATCATCTGAGAAAAATTACCAAGCTGAAAAATATTTATCAAATAGTTCTTGCTTATCAATATTCCAGGTAACAAGCTTCTGAAGACGTAGAACAGTAATGGTCTTGTAGGCTCCAGGATATCTGATACACAAATCTCTACATTCTGAATGTTCTTTACTTGCACACTGACTGAAGCCTTTGAAATACAACTTACCTGTTTTCACGTGAGAGAGATAAACTACTTTCATGCATTGGTATCCAAAACAAAATTAGTAGAGAATGCACAGCCTCTCTACCATTCCATTATAGCAAGATTCTATCTTAATCACTTTTACATTCAATATCATACTGCCATGTTTCTTGTGTCACTTCTATATGCCAAGGCCTTTTTAAGCAGTCAGGCAGGAGGCATATTGCAGAGGTCTTCAGAGTTTCTGAAAGGCCTGTGGAAATGTTTCAGACAGAATACAAAGGGCAGTTGGCTCCAAAACACAGAAAAAGAAAAAAATATATTATCAGCTATTTAATTAAATATACCCAAACGTGAGAGTAAGTCAACTTCATTCAATTGGTAAACTTGGTAATGATAGAAACTTAATGTGTAGAAATCTTAAAAACATACTGCTGTACATACACCTTTTACATATAAGCTTTGCTCTTGGTAGAAGCTATTTTTTTTAATAACACAAGATGCTCTGTGGCCTAAATTTTAATATTTACTCATATCACTTCCATTGCCATCTTTGGCACGTAGTGAGAACACAATAAATATGTACTGACATCCTTTGTTATTGGAAGGCTATTATTACTCTCTGTAAATTATACCCGAATGACGCCTGTTCCTGGGATAACTTTGCAAATATGTCTGTGGTCCCATTTAGTATGGAGAAAGTTCTTTCCCCCGCACCACCCCCTTTACACACACACACAAACACACACATACATCTTTGCATCTCTTCCAAATGTTCTGACTTAAAGATTCCATTCTATTGCATTTAGTGAGATAGAATTTTTGTGGTGCAGTGAGATAGGACTTCAGGACAGTAGATGCTTAGTAAACTTGTTTGAACCAAAACTTTTTAAAGTAAGATAAAGACCATAAAGTACAATTTGAGCACTCACCAAATAAGGCTATGATACTCTTAGTACTGTAAGGCTCGCATTCACTTTTGAAGAAAAAAAAATGGCTCTTTTTATGATCCTGGATAGTTTGACAGCTACTAGATATTGCTTGTTAAATAAGACCTCGCTTCTATTGATGAGATCTATTATCTGTATTTTCCTGACATGACTCCTGGGGCTTATGACTATTTGTCCATTAGTTATCATTGACAGATGATTTATCATATGTGAATGAACCCTTTCCCCATAAAAGTTGACTAAGAGAGTATTTGTTATGATTGGCTTTGCTGTGCTCTATGACCCTGTCACATGCACATGTAACTCATTGTTTCAAAAACAAGTTAATATATGTTTTTGCTCCTTTTGGAAGCAGCCAAAGTCAGTGTTACCTACTAAACTATTTCTGAAAAACTAGCAGGGAGAAATAAAACCCCATTAGATTCCATGCTTGTCCTCCTCAATGGAAAAAGTTGTAATCCTCCATTTGTTCGGAAACACCTGCTGGTAGTTTAATGAGTATATTAAAAACTGAGCTGCCTTGATATTTCTTTTAAAAATACCCTGTTCTCTTTCTTGAGCCTGTGTGACTGGAATCTATGATTTGCTCACTGCTTTTGCCATGGTTTCACTTTTGTATTTCTTTTTTGCCATAGTGTAAATTGAATCATTTACTGATATGTCAGTATAACAAATACAGGGAAGTTCTGTACCTGATCTATTTGGACTAATTGGTTTTGGTTTTTGTTTTCCAGCTGGGACAACATACATCTTTAGCAAAGGTGGTGGACAAATTACGTATAAGTGGCCTCCTAATGACCGGCCAAGTACACGAGCAGACAGACTGGCCATAGGGTTTAGCACTGTTCAAAAAGAAGCTGTATTGGTGCGAGTGGACAGTTCTTCTGGCCTGGGTGACTACCTAGAGCTGCATATAGTAAGTACTTTATAAATAAGATTCCACTTTTATTTGTTACTGCTGGTTTTTGTTTGTTTTGTTTTGTTTTATAAATAACTTATAATTCTGCCTTTTGGAAGTTCCTCCTACCCAGCAACCAGCACTTTAGTACAGAAAATATAAATACACTTCAGATGTATTAAGACCTTAGTTCTACAGCTATTGCTAAAAATGTTCTTTACTATAGAAAATATATTTTCTGGTTGTTAAGTGTAAATTCCTCTCAATTCTCTGTTCACAAAGATTTATTTTGGCATATTCTTAGTGACTTTAGGCAGACTTGCCAATTAATAAGCTAAATTATTGCCTTGTTGATACTATTCCATCTGACTGGAAGCAGGTTGTAATACTGGTAACATCAAAAGATCTGAACACTGTGTCCTTATTTCTTTCCTCGCTTGAAAAAAATAATTGTCTAAAGTTAACATGCAATGGATGGGAGAAAAGGAAACTTCAAGGGTAATTGGGGATAGAAAAGAAAATGGTGAAAAGATTGTCTCCATGCCATCTTATGCTCATTTTGATACATAAGTATGAAGAAAATACAATGGACTCTTGTCATTTATATCCTGGAATGGTCCCTTTTTCACCAACTCTAAGCCTACTATACGAATTTAGCCTGCATATCATAGATGACAAATTATGGTTAATAAATAAAAAGATATTTTTTAACCTTTTAAAGTTACTATAATTTGGAGACTCTGCCTCATATATCGACATTCAAAGAGTTACTCATTTGTATAGTTATAATTCTTTATCTCATTTTATTGCAATACTTGCACAGAAATACATGCAGTCTCTCATTGTTAAGTGATATTAATATTTTACTGATATACAAAAATAACAACCATAGGAAAATGTCACATATTCAAAAACTCTAATGGGTTCCTTATATCATAGTTTTTAGTTGAAAATCTGTATCTCCTGTGAGGTTACAAAAGTGTGTAAGTCTTTCTATTTCCCTTTTTTATCCTTGATGTATATAGTTTATCTTTTTTGTCTCACATGATTATGTAAATTTGGTTTGTTTTGCTTTCATCTATCCCTATAATTTCTCCCTTTACCAACACACATGCCTCAGAAGACAATTTGATTAGGTCAACATATTCTTTCCTCTTAGAAACTGGCCTTCAGGCGTTCATCCTGAAATGATTAGGAAAACCATCAAACACCTAAATACATTATCACCGATCTTTTACAGGGGCTTAATTCTCAAAGTTTTATTCATTTATTTTCTTAGTTTTCCACTAGACTTCTAGAATTTCCAATTATCTGAGTAGGGGTTTACACTGACCACAAGAGCTGAATTCATTGCTAATCTTAGAAAGAAGAAAAGGGGAAAAAAAAAACCCCACCTCAGCACAACCATTATTGAACCGTAGTAAATTTTCAATTCAAAATGCAGTTGTCAAATGGGAACCCTGGGAAAGTAATTTCAACTGCCTTTCAGCAAATATCTAACAATCAAAATTGAAAGCATCTTGATTTTTATGGCATCATAAATAAATGATCAGTTGAGATAAACTTAACTAGTGCACTAAGGAATCTTGCTGTTTAGAGTAATCTCAACTTTCTAAATATATTTGCTCCATTCTGATTTAAGAACCTTGCTACTTCAAAAAACTAAAGAAAAAAAAAAAGAAAGAAAAATGAAAACAAGAGCTTTTCCTCCTGAAAGAAATTACTTATTGATCCATTACCAATTACACATTTACCCTGAGAAAAGGCTCTGCAATGATCATTCTCAAATCATACGGGACTGTGTTATTGAATTACTCCAACTACTGTTGTTTGTTTTATGGTCAGAGGGTTCAGTCTATAAGAATGGGTATTTTTTTTTTTTCCAATTTTGATCAAATGTGGGCTTAAAAGTCCCTCCATACGTAATGGATTGACTTTCTAGGTGTCCATAAAAGCCCAGTAATTTCTGTGGTTCCTTTACTTGCCACAGATTTCTGATAGCTGTCCTATGAGGGCCTTATTCTCTCTGAAACTCCTTCTTGTTTGCCTGCCTATTCACTTTAGATTCAATATTTGTCTCAACACCTTTTCCCTCTTGGTTTAGCTATCTTCAAACTTTTGCTTGATCTGAGAACCAGTACTTGACTGGGAAATAGAAAATGTATATTGATTCTCTGGGCTTACTAAACCCCCTTTTTGGTGACCTCTACTCCTCCTATCTCAACTTCTAGTATCTATCTGTCTTAGTCCAAATCTGGCCAACTATAGCTTATCTCCCTCCCTTTTCTCTCATTGCTTACAAATGATGATCAGCTATTAATGACTCTGCAAGTTGCTTATATGGAGACAAGTCACTTCTTTCCATGTTTCAATGTACAAACAAAATTAACCAAAGGCCAGTGATGGAGGCAGCCCTGGTGGCTCAGCGGTTCAGTGCCGCCTGCAGCCTGGGGTGTGATCCTGGAGACCTGGGATCGAGTCCCACATTGGGCTTCCTGTGTGGGGCCTGCTTCTCCCTCTACCTGTGTCTCTGCCTCTCTCTCGCTTTCTCTGAATGAATAAAAAAAATAAATCTTAAAAAAAAAAAAGGCCAGTGATGTTTGGTTTGGTTTTGTATTTTACACTATTGAAGTTTACCTCTAATTCATGTAATGGTGGGTATAGGGAAATGGAAAAGAAGGAGGAGTTAGAAATTTAAAAAGACAAATGTTGGAGAGGAAGGGAGGGAGGAAGGAAAAACAGAGAAAGAGAATGATGTGTTTAGGGACCAAAGTTGCTAACAGCAGGTGATAGAAGTATTCTTGATAATAATACTTAGATTTGAAAATTTTAAGACCCTATTTTATCATATTATTTAGGTACCTTTCAATTTATCCTAATTTCCATCAGATTATTTCTTCTACTTCTTTCAAGATTAGAAATCTAAAAGGAAAACAAGATTTGTAGTTTATTAGTGTTGTTTGATTTTGGTTTATGAATGTACCTGATTTAAAAATTAACCTGATTAGTACCATAGGTGATATGTCTTATCTATAAAGTTAGTTATTATTAGCCACTGAACGGCCAGAAAAACTTCTGTAAACCTTCAATGTCAGCCAAATATAAACTCTGTACTAATCTTTAAGAATTGCATTTCTACCCTTAGTAAATTAACCAATAAGTTGTTCTCCTGTAAAGGTACTCCAGTCTTGCTGAAATGTACAATGCCATTTCAATTAGATAGCTTTATTTTTTATTTTTTTTCAATTAGATAACCTTAAAAATATGATTGACATAAAATTTCGATGAAGATGTGAATATTTGATGACATCCCATTTTATCAGAATGATTATGTTTGACTTTAACTTGAAAATATAATCATAGGGTAGCCCGGGTGGCTCAGCAGTTTAGCGCCGCTTTCAGTCCAGGGCGTGATCCTGGAGACCTGGGATCAAGTCCCACATCAGGCTCCCTGCATGGAGCCTGCTTCCTCCTCTGCATGTGTCTCTGTCTCTCTCTCTCTCTCTCTCTCTCTCTCTCTCTCTGTGTTTCTCATGAATAAATAAATAAAATATAAAAAAAGAAAAATCATATTTAAATTTTGATCAATTGTACCTTTAAAAATACAACAACTTGGAATAAAATTTTTTTTGACTCAGGTGGCCTAGTTTTTATAGATTTTTAAAATTATATTACTATTAATGCTACTACTGTTAACCTCAAAGCCATATGATATTACTATTGAAATTTTTAAGGTTTTAGGAGGGATGAGGGAAAGATAAATACATGAAGTGAGGAGAATTTACTTAGGATAGGGCCTAGAATACAAGTACTCAATAAATACTTTCTGAAATAATGAATGAATTAATGAATTATATATTGAAAATATGATGGCTTAGGTGAAGAATAGACAGTCAATTTTTCATTAGCTAATGTGAGGTCACAGGTACAGGTTAGTTCCTATCTAGCTCAAAGAAAGTATTTTAACACTTGTTTGTAACATGGAAAAAATGTAGTATTTGATATGCAGTAGCTATAGTATTGAAAAGTTGCATATTTTTATTGATGTTGTTTTCTGAATCTTCAAGTAAGAATTGATTATGGTCGTTGATGGTTTAAAGGAAGTGTGTGGTGGGAATTTTTGTTGGATGAATGATTATCTCTCCTTAGTAATTATCTCATTTATTATAACTCACTTTTATCGTGAATTGTTCTCTAGTCATTTCATATCTGCCCATTATTTTCCAATAGAGATAAACTGTCTAATGACAGAGAACATAATTTGATAATAATGATGATTAATAAGAAGCATAACATAGTGTAAAAATGTGGCTTTTCATTGTTCATTTCAGTACATGCTTGAAGCCTATCCAGAAAAATTTTCTGAGCAACTAGTATGGCCCAGGCCTATGTTAGACTCTATGGATACAAAAATAAATGAGCTTACCACTTAGTAGTTATCTCAATAAATATTTGTTGGATGAATGAATGAATGAATGAATGAGCCAAATGGGATCCTGGTCACCAGGTAGCTTAGATTATTTATAGTAAGCATACTTTGTCCCAAAATGACTCTATCTTGGTTCATCTCCATGTCTTCCTCTTGCAGTTTAACTTTCTATCTGTATTTTTCTAAGAAGATAAATAGATGATAGGTTTTTAAGAAAAATAATATAAAGAAGAGACTTCTAAGCTGTAGGGTGTTGTACACATTTAAATTAGTAGTGTTAAAGATTATTTAACCAATATTGAGTAAAATAATTCTTAGAAACAATAAGCAAAAAAATTAAATTCATTTAAAAAATCAATTTATAAGATATACATAGAAATTTTAGCAGTGCTGTCACTCTAGAGAAAACATCTCATATATATTAGTGTGGCAACATTAATTAGAAATTATTTAACCCCTCTTTGACTTACAGAAGAAAGCTAGTGCAAATGTGTGCTCACTCACTGCCATGAATATTAACGTATGCACTGGTTCTGACCAGAGGAAATGTGTGGAGGGTGGTGGAAAGGATGAGTGAAGAGTGTTCTTTGAAATTCTTTCATCTTGAGAGCATGAAAGAGCATTGCAAATTTGATTAGTGAATTGTTGTACATATTTGCTGTAAGTGTTTCTTCTTTGTACTTTCCTGGGTCAGAAGCCTTATTTTTGAAACCAGGCTCTTAATTGATTTTGATTTAGAAATACACCTTTTGATCAGAGGTTTTTAGTATGGACTAGAAGCATAATATATTTGGAGTAAATATTACTTGTCCCAAAATAACTTGTCAATATCAGTGACATTGTCAACACTTTATCTTTTTCTGCATCTCTCCATTTTATTTGGTTTAATAAACTTTACTTAATAAATAAATAATGTATTTTATACTTTATAATACTGCTTTATTAAAACTAAATTTAAAGACATCTTTTTAGAGTCAGTAATTATACATGAGTGCATACCTGTATCAACAAGATAAAACCCAATTATTCTTTCACAAGAGTTTCTTGAATTTAAATTATGTTCCATCTGAAATTTTCTTTCTAACCAACCAATTCACCTATTTTAGAAGTTTCACTTTGCCATATAATGTCTAAATTTGACCTTGTTAATCATATCAGTAGATTTTTTTTTTTTTTTTGGTTTTGTTTTCTTGCTTCTTACATGAATTTGAGAGCATGTGGTCTTTTTGGCTAGAATTTTTAAAGAAAGACTAAAATGATGTCATTTTACCATGTGTTGTAAAATTTTTGTTCCAGCTTCTGAGGTATGAAGGATGCAGGTTATCTTTGGGAGAAATGGGGGAAGTGATGGTCATAGTTCTGTTGGCTTAAGTGCTATCCAGATATCTTAAAGCAATCTCTATTTGGGGGACAGGTGTGGTCAAGTGCATCAATACAGACTACTCTCTCATCCTTTCTCCTTGGAAGTTAATTCAATTTATCATTTTCTGATTTACCGGTTGTTACCTTTGATGCATTAGTAATTCTCTGAACATAATTTCTATATTTCTAGAATTATTTCTTTCTTTGAAGTTCCATTGCTGTTAAGTTTAATAAAAGAGAACCAGAACAACTATCTCTGTACACATCTCCTCAGTCCATGTACTTACCAATTAGACTTATCTTTCTGTCTCTATTCTGATTACTTTCCAGGCCATTTTATGCAATTATATTAGGGTAACTTGCTAAAATGTGTCTTTGATTCACTTATTTCACATTGATGCCTCCCAACTCTGTATAGGTAAAGTCACAGTCTATGTCTAATATTTTATGTCCTTAATATTCTGATCTTAATTTCCATTTTCAGGTCCATTTTCCCATAATTCTATACTCATCCTTCTACTCCAATGAAATTTATTAATCCATTTTTCATTTTTAAGTTCTATTTATTTATTTGAGAGAGATAGAGAGAAAGCAATGAGAAGAGGCAGAGGGAGAGAGAGAGAGAGAATCTTAAGCAGGCTCTACACCCAGTGACAACAAGGAAAGCACATGAAAACAGGTTATTAAGGATTCTGGCTTTGCAGAAGTCTAAACCCAATATAGTTTGATGGAAAAAGAGTAATGAAGACATTGCTTGAGGGTTAAGAACTAGTTTAGGGAATGCATACTGAATTAGGTGTCATCTGTACACTGATCAGGAAAACTCCTTTTATTGCACAAAAACCCCACTGAAAGCCATAAGCAAAATGCGTGAGAGTAACAGTTTAAAAATGCAAACAGCATGTCAAACATGTCCACCACTGATCAGGAAACAAGATGAAAGTGACACTATGGCAGTGGAGTCCTATTAAAGCTGATGTTGGGCCACTAGATACAGGCAGCTCATTTCAACAAAGGAAGGAAATGACCTCGGTGAATATACTAAGGGACACTCAAGTTAATAGTAGGCATGAATAATCTACATTTTAAATCAGGAGGAAAGAAACGGAGATAATGTTCACTGAGCTTGAGAAAGTTATTTTGATGAAAACAAATACTTTCAGAGCTGTGAAATCCAATTTATGTTGTCCTCATGCACTTTGGGGGATAGTATGCTGGATAGCATTCTTAGGTCAAGACAGAGAGGCCCGTGTCCTACTAGAGGACCAGGAGGACTAGCTGTTTAACTTTCTGCTGACAAGCAGAGTCCTGGAAGAGAATCCTATTGATTATAATTCTGAGAAGACGCTTTAATGGTGGGCTTTTCCTACCAAGAAAAACACTTCCTTCTAAACCTTCCTGTCCAGCAAAGAGTAGAAATACAAGACTGACAGACCAGAAAAGCTCTTTGGTGAAAGATAAAAATTTAATGGACTTTTAGAGCTTTTTTGGTCTGTAAAAATAAGTTGATCTTAATATTCCTAAAATTCTACTCTGAAGTTTAGCTAAGATATGTAGACTGCCCACTCCCAAATAATTCTGTCCTGACTTCCCCTCTGATGACTACACTCAGCATTTCCAGTTGCATGTCTTATGGGCACCTCAAAGTTACCACATTAAAAACTGAAGTCACCATCTCCCAACCATATATCCACTAACAATGATAGCTTTAAGCCTGACATCTCTCTCATGCTTACTCTTCTGACGTAATCTCTTTCTCACAAAGTTCCAGGAATGTTTCTCATAATATTATGGAGAAGTTTCAAATTAACAGACTGAATAAGGAATCCATGCCCATCCCAGACCAGTCTTGTTAGCAGGCAAGGAGTTAGGACACACGGACGCATGGGAGGCTCAGTGGTTGAGTGTCTGCCTTCAGCTCAGGATGTGATACTTGTGTTCTGGGATCAAGTCCTGCATTGGACTCCCTGCAAGGAGCCTGCTTCTCCCTCTGCCTATGTCTCTACCTCTCTCTGTGTGTCTCTCATGAATAAATAAAATCTTAAAAAAAAAAAAAAGAGTTGAGACATAATCTCCCTGAGGAGAGAGGGAAAGGGTACAGTCATGGGTAGACTGCTGGAATCCATGCCAGATGTTCTTTTTTTTTTTTTTTTAAGATTTTATTTATTTGAGAGAGAGAAAGAGAGAGAGAGAGCTAGAGCATGCATGATCTGGGAGAGGGACAAAGGGAGAAGGAGAAGCAGATACCCTGTTGAGCAGGGAGCCTTATGATGCAGGGCTGGATCCCAGGGCCTTGGAATCATGACCTGAGCTACAGACAGGTGCTTAACCAACTGAGCCACCCAGGCACCCCCCACCCCTGCTTTTTATCATGAGGAGGTATTGTTTCTGTTTATCAAAATTGTGTATACAGACACTTGGTACTTTACTTCTCTGGGACAAAGCATAGTCAATTGTCTGGAAAAAAAAATTGGCAAAATACTCTTTACTATTTTTTTTTTGTCATCTTTGTACTCACCCCTGGTTTTGTTGGCAATTTTGTGACTTATGCAAAATTTTGGATTCAGACTAAAGTGATTAAATTCCAATGGCCAATTCTCCATTCGTGTTGAACAGTGAGATGCTGAGCAACAGTAAGCATCAAGAGAGCGGGGACTTTGATCTATTTTGTTCACCTTTGTATTCCTAGAGCCCAGCTTAAGGCTGGAATTTAGCTAATGAGAAAAAAAATATTGAAATAATCTTTTGATTCTACAGGATCTGCCAATTTAAACTGCATGTGTGCATTCTGAAAATGTTCTAGGGCAATAGGTCAGCACTGCTCCAGTCAAGGGTATGGTCTCCTTCAGGAGAAATCAGTTTATATTTAACTTCTTCGGCATGAGTTACAGATGCAAATATGAGCTAACTACTGGCGTATTTCCAATGTATTTGTTGCATCCTTATAGATTGGGATCTTGAGGCAAGTGTCTGGTGAACCACACCTTTACTGGTTCTGTTGGGGAACTACTGGCCTATAATACAAATAGCTCAAAAGACAAACTCCTCAGCTGGCCTCAGTGAGTGCTTATAATCTGGGCTTATTTTCCAGTTCCTGCCCCTGCCACTTCCATTGCAGCTCACACATGTTCTTTCTTTAATTCATGCATCTGACCTTTTTATTTTATTTTTCCCCACAAGCACCTTTCAAGGCACTGGGAATACATAGTAAAGTGAGGCCTGGCTTTAACCTTAAGTAGCATAGAATTTAATGAATAAATTTCATCTTTAGTGGATATGTTAGCCACAATATACAGGCATAGGCCGGTATTTCAAACCTTCATGCCATAAAGGCACAATTAAAGGTTTTTAAACTCTACAAAGCAGTCTTTAATGTGGCTTTTGATAAAAGCAATTAATAATCTCATAACTATTTCTAAGTTTACATGTGTTATCCCATCTAATATTTAGAAAAACCCAATGAGAAAAAAATTATTATTCACATTAGAGTAATAAGGAGAAGAGGCACAGGTCACACAGCTGATGAATAAAGCCAGAATCTGAACTCAGACAGTCTGACTCCTGAGCTCATGGGCTTAACCTGTTGGCCTTCCATGAGTGGGGCAGGTAGGAGAAATAGAGGAGGCAGTCCTTCTTCGGGTTACAGCTGATGACTCTGCTTGAATCCAGTTTATAAAGTCAGACAACCTTAGCTCTTAGCATACCACATAGCACATGAATTACTGAGGATTCCAGATACCAGCTACATAAACAATCTCCTAGCTAAATACATAGAAAGTTATCTGGTTGACCAGTTGCCTCAACCATTTTGTAATCAGCTAGCCAACTTTTGTAATTAGTCTTACTTGTACATTTGGGGCATTCATATTTTCAAAGGCAAAGAAGCACAATTTTCAAAAAACCCCATCTGTACTGGTAGTGAAATGGCAGTCAGCTAGCATAGAGCTTCCAGAGGGCTTTTGTTCAAGCTTGCTTCTCTTTCTGAAATATTCCTCCTTCCTCCCACTCATACCTGCCCTCCTCTTCTTCCTAGTCTGGTGCCTATTTTGTTTGGATCATGTATTGTATATATTTGTGAAGCTTTTCTTGGTCCCCTAGGGCAAAACTGACCATATCCTTCTTGGTACCTACTGTAGCGCTTTGTTTTTAATGCTACTGTATTACTTATCAGCTCACAGCTCTTTCCTTCTGTGTCCTTTCAGCTCATTACATTGTGAACTCTTCCCAGGTAACTGACCATATATTCTATACCTTTGTATCTCTCTATTTCCATACACTAGCACCACGCTTATTAATACATGCCAATAATGTGTATTGATGAAGAAGCGTATGTGTGAGTACATGGAGCCTTTCTTTTTGGCTTGTGGCCTCCCTATGTCCCCTCCCTCCCCCTCCTTCAGGGCTGGTAGTTTTCCATCGTAGTGCAGGAGCTCACAAGAGGAGCTCTCCTCAGAGCAGAGTATGAGGTGGCCTCCCACGGGATAATCGTGAAAGCATGTGACACTGTCCTGGGACTCCCCGTTTACGACCTATGGAGGCTTACACACTCAAGGCAGAGGCCCAAGTGCTGGGGCCCATCACAAAACGGTCTCATTATCCACACGGTATTCTCTGAGGGAAGGAAGAACGTTTTTCATCTTTCATCATAGACCAGCGCCGCTTTCAGGTCCAAAATTCCAAATGTAGTCACTTCTCAGAGATCTAGCCTAGGCATGCCTCTTATCTGCTGTCTGTATTCTTTTGGGTACTCATACAAAAACATCTGTGATACATTTCCCTGTATTCTAACTTGAGGAGAAGAGATGAATCCACCCGGAGAAAAAGAGAGAAAGAGACAAAGAGAAAGCAACCAAGTGAGCCTTCGGTGGTAATCAGCTTTAGTTGATTATGGTGTGGAGGGTAATCGTGGATGATTACTCCATGACTCTGGCCATTTGACTGTCTTCTTTTTTTTTTTTTTTTCTCCTGCTGTGCTAACCTCTGACATGTGCTTAAATGATGGAGGTGAAATTCATTCTCTATTTATTAAAAGAGCTTTGAAAAATGATTTTAATTAATATATATTAAATGCTTGAAGGTACTATTAATTATCTTAAGTACAGTTAAAATTTCCCTCTGAAATCATGCTCGCCCTATTCATTTGCTTAGTAAGAACAACTGAACAATACTACTTAGCATGTATTGAGTGCTTACAATGGATCAGACGCTAAACACTCTGCATAAAAATCATATTTCATTTAATATTCACACTAACCTATTGAGGTATGAATTATTATCTCAATTTTACAGATGAGCAAACTGCATTTTTAAATAATTGACCCAAATCACCTAGCCTGTTCTGACTTCAAAGCCCCATTTTTCTTTTGTGCAAAGAAAAGATTCAGGCTAGCTCAGGTACTCTTTCAGATGATGATGCAAACCAATTTATGGATCCTAAGGCAATGAGTCTTTACTGCACATTGTGTCGGGATATTCCTTAAGCATGGGCGCAAGGTGGCTTCTGTGTCCTTTAACAAGAATTCACTAATTAATGGTAGAGTGCCATGACGGAACATGTGATATTTGGCATTAAAATACTTTCAATGGGTGGAATTAGTAAGTGTTATTGCTATTTTTTGAGTCATGCCTAAATATCGGGCAAAACTAATACTGCCACAAGATTATTGGCCTTCTGTGGAGATAAATATAAAAATAACCTGCAGTGCTCTGGAAACTGGCTGGACCAGCAACTTCTAGCCTTTCCCCAGGTTCTTAAGCTAATGCCTAAAGCCTAGACAGCTTGTCCTACTTTTTTTTTTTTTTTTTTTTTGACTAGGCCTCTGTGTATCTCAGCATGTAAATGAGGGGGAGGGAGACAGGGAATATATCTATTGCCTGTATTTCTTGCTGATTGGACATCTTCCTGACAGAAGTCTTCAAAGGAAAAGTATGTCATCCTGTTCATTATTGTTAATTAGCAGTCAAAGCCAGGCTTTGGAGGCTGCGTTTCCCACAGAGAATCCGCAGAGAAATGGGGCTGAAATTGTAGCAGTTACATGTGAAGCGGGGTCAGGTAGCCTGCCATGTGGGGTTCAGAACCGAGTTCATTTGTTCTTTAAAGGACAGACATTGCAGAGAAATTTCGGGTGTAGAAATAGGTTGTAAATTCTTACCCTCCTCCCAATGCCTGATTCCAGAGCCCTGCAGGTTATTTTTATATTAGTATTGTAAAGTGTTGGATAAATGAAGTGGCTGGGATGTTTTTTGGTATTTCAAATTGAAACGGAGATATTGTTCATTACTATGAGAAGACCATAGTATAACCATTCATAATTAACTTTCAGTGATCTTTCTCCTCCGTAGACTTTATTTCTTTTATTTAACTGTCTTCTTTTTATTTACTGCTTTTTTTTCGTTCTTCCGTCTAGACATAAACTGGATTCAATAGATTAGTGATGCATAGAATTGGGTCCACAAGGCCAATAATATTTTATAACAGGCTGTTGAGAGGGAGTTGAATTTTATTTGTTGTCCTATGTCTCTATTTATTTTCCACAAAAAATACTTTTAATAAATTTTATCTTCTTAGATCATGAAAGTACTTTTTGAAAAATTTAAATACGATGAGAATAAAAGGTAAAAACTGCCTGTAATGTAGCAACCTTGTCACTGTGGTGTCTGAAATTCTAATCTTTAATTTTTGGCATATCCATATATATTTCTTTTCTTTCATTTACATGTGTAAATAGTTATATATGTGCTGACATACCTGAACATTCTTTCTTTCTTTTAAGATTTTATTTATTCATGAGAGACACAGAGAGAGAGGCAGAGACATAGGCAGAGGGAGAAGCAGGCTTCCTGCAGGGAGTCCAATGCAAGACTCGATCCCAGGACTCTGGGGTCATGACCTGAGCCAAAGGCAGATGCTTGACCACTGAGCCACCCAGATGCCCCTGAACATTCTCTAAAAAACATTCTTTAAAACATTCTTAAAATGTTTCTTTATGATACATACTATTCCCCAGTTTGATTATTCTTATTTAGTGTATTTTGGGCATCTTTCCATTTTAGAGCATATAATAGAGCATATAATCTCATATTTACCTCATAATATCCTATTGCACACATACACTGTAATTTATCCAATCATTCCCTATTGATGGGCATTTTAATTGTTTCAGAATCTTTAGTATTTCAAAGGATAAAAGTTTTCTTAATTTTGTAAAAAGATTATTTCATATGTATAATTTTTTTAGGAATATAAATTCCTACAAGCAGAGCCACTATATTTAGTACAGGATAGTCCTCTAAGAACACTGTACCATCAAACACTCCCACCAATAATTATATAAGTATGTCACAAATGGGGCATTTTAATATAAGTACAAACTGCCCTCATCATTTCTTAAAGGAATTGAGAAATGATTTTCCTTTCTGACCTGTTTGAGTGTGTTTACATTTTAATAATAACATTGGTTTAGAGCTGATACCAAACCCCCTTTAACTTTGGTCACAATTTCTCATATTCTGATAACATTCTCAGAACAGCAGTGGGCTAAGGAGGCTGGATAACAAGTTCATGAATCATGTAGCTCTTTTTAGGAATGCAGAGCTACACAGTTTTTGAAGAGCCAGGCAGGCAAGAGGTTAAAGTCCCAGTGGGAGGCAGTACTCATTTCAGTCTGCCTCTGTGTTCTTCACCTTCTACACATTCCATAATTCTTCATTTTGCCCCTAGTCACTTCTTATTTTGATCATGCAGTTCCCAGGACTTGTGCAACAGCAGTGGAACGTGACAGGTTTTTAAATGTATGAATATTGTCAACATTATTGTGGTTAATCTTAATATAACAAACAGAGTAACAATAGCTATGTTCTGCTGTTAAGCGTTTAGTAAGGCATAGATGTCTTAGCTCTTGATAGCTCATTTAAAAGAGAAAGTTCTCAATCTCAGAAAGTGGATTACATCAAGGGACCAGCTCATATGGTGTGTGCCATTTGGTAATGGCTAAGATGAAACTGAATGAAGTAAATGTTCAGAAGGGGGGAAAAAGATGTAGCTATGTAAGTTCTTCAAATTCTACACATGATTATTTACTTCAGTCTTATTGCATCCATTATGGGCTAAATCACAGCTGATAGAACCACATTTGAAATTCGAGAATATTTTAGTTCCCTTGCCAATTTTTATTAGTAATACATTAATATAATTTAAACATGCAACATATAACCCAAATGATAGTTTTTCTTTGAACTTTTTAAATTGTTTGCAAGGTGCTACCACCTTGAGTTTTACTAATGAAAGGTAAAATTAAAATGTGTAACTGTGGAGTTTAATAGGCACTGAGAATATTTGATAATGCCACAGCTGTCTATATCATATTCACTAACATATTTAATAGCTGAACAGATGCATCTTGCTATGGCAACACATGGTACTGAGCAGCAGGGAGTCCCATTTGACAAGTCAGTTTTTATTTTATTTCTTTATCCCAAACCTTCTCTAATAATCCCAGATTTCAGTGTGTTTTGATTTGTTAGGCAGCAAGCAGATAAGAGAGATTCTGTTCTCTGCTGCTTATTTCCAACAGGTTGTTTGGCTTCAAGATACAAAGCCTGTGAGATTCTAAAATAAAGTAACTGGGCAAGACTGGGTAAGACACATAACACAGAGAACTGCATATCAGTAAAGTACACGTATTCAATATAAGATGGATAGAGCACCAACTTCACAGAGACTCTGCAGTGTGTCATGTGGAAGCATTAGATTGGTAAGAAAATTCCAGCAATCAGCTTCTCAGAAAATATTAGTTATGTAGTAAGGTAGGTTATTTAATTGTGATGGTTTGTGTATCCATCTTCTAGTTGCTTTACTTAACTAGCAGTAACTCTTGTCAGCAGAGATGCCCAAGGGAAATTGAGGTTGTTTGGTGTTGCAAGATTTGCTCTCTGAGGGTCAATTCTTTGGAGCTTTCCATGAGCTATTTTCCAATCCTTTAATTGCTCGTGTCTGGAAAAAAAAACAAAAATGATATATACTCTAAGGCTAAAATAAGATGTCTGTCTAGCTAATGTATTTTGAGATTCACAGAAAGATGAGGAATTGATAATGGACCATTCGAAATAGATTTTACCAAAGATCCTGTGCAGCTACATTGAAAACTGTAAAATTGTTGAAATTGGATACATTTTATTGAACTTCAAGGATTTCTAGTGTGGTTTGTGTGGTGAGGGAATTATACTGTCATGAAATCTAAAATGTTAAAGAGCTTGGTTCAGATCTTATGGAATGTCCTAATGCAATTATCAATTATCTGAAAGAGACAAAGTGGTTGCAGTTCTGCATCTTTATCGACCATCTACTTCAGCAGGGTCTGCATAATCACCACCTAGAATCTGTTTAAGCACTCACAGTGCTCCGTCTTTTCCTGGCCTCATGGTTATTATGCACAATCTATCTTTGCCTCAACAACCACACTAATTCATTGAATTCAGGGTAGCCCTCTAGGTTTGCACAACTGGGTGAATTAATTTCTTTCCATTGGAGGAGTGGTGAAGTGTTTTCCTCCACTCAGACTTTTCTCTGTTGTAATGGTAAACCTCAGGGAGTTGGGCTGATACTGCTTTCTCCTAGTGTGACTCATAATTCACATAATTCATATAGGCATGCCTGTAAGAAACTATTCCTAAATAAGTGGTCACTTCAATGTCTCTTTTCTGGTCAATAGGACTGAAGGGCTGAAATATCTTTAGAGTGGGACGATAGGATAAGATATTTAGCATGCTCTTGATAGAACCTTGTTTTTACATTTTATGCTAAGGATACAGGTGTCTCACTAATCACTTTTTTACATTTGATTTGGTTGTTGAAAATAAGGAGTTAATGTAAACCTAAGCTCCCAAGGCTTTTTCATCACCTAGGCTTATTGACAATCTTTTGGTAAAATTCTCATATTCTGTGTAAGAGTTATTATTTCCAAACCCTGAGTCTTATATACCAACCAGAATGTTATTCTCCCTCTCAAAATGGTACATAGGAAGATGATATTTAAAATAGTGAAAACTATGTGGATAACATACAGATGCAGTTAGTCACAAAACAAATTGTCATCTTGAGGAATTCTAAAGTTAGATAGACAGCTAGATGTAGCTATTTGTCTTCTGCTATGCCTGATGGAGAGATGGCTCTAAGTCCATTTGAATATAAGGAAAGCATATCACCCCCATTTAAAATGCAAATGAATCTTTGAAACATGATAGCTATTCTCTCAGGGGATAAAACCTGTAACTACTGAAGTTTTGTACATTTGGTGAACGTTACAAATGAAGCCAACACCCGAATTCATAGGATTTACTCAATGGTGAATAACAAATTTAAAAGCTGTTGGTATGTCTCTTTCTGAAACTATTTTAAAATATGGAATTAAGCTAAATGTTTTTGGAAAGGGCATTCTTGTTTTGCATATATAAAACAAGAATCTCTGTGCTTTTAAGTTAAGGTCAATTTAAAATGTTACTAGGTCCAAAAAGTTGAGGTTTTCAGATCCCTGATAAGTTTCAAAGGTCTGGAAAGATAGTTCACTTAGATGTTCACTTGTTCTCTGACTCCTCATTAAAGACTACAAATCCTAATTTTTAGAAAGTAAATGGATCATACTGCTGTGGCTTGCTGTAGGTTTAGATTCTGTCTTGGAATCCAAGATACACAAATGTCTTTCTCTCCAAAATCATGGGTCTGGGGGAGGGTATAATGGTAGTTGAATATGAAGCATACTGAAAGACTTTGTGATCTGAAGGAAATAAAGGTACTGTACCTTATTGAGAACACAGTCAAGTCTTTAGAGTACTGTGGTGGGATGTCATTCCATTCTGAGAGAATCATCTACATTTTACAGGGAGAATGGGGTCCATACCAGAAGTGGGGAGATCTCTCCAGAAGGATGTTTAGAGCTAATAGACATTCAATCCCCACCGGAAGTAGGGAGCCTTTCATTCGTGAATCATTTATTGAGGACCTTAACTCACCAAACCTTGTTAGTTTCTTAGGAAAGAAGTTTGGATAAAAGATTGCACATGCTTCAGTAAAATTGAAGTCACAAAACAAAGTATCTGAAGACAGACATTTAAAGAAAGGATTTTTAAGTTATGTAATAAAGACAATAATAGGACAGGAACTTACATTAGTAGCATAAAAGAAAGAATTGTGAATTTTACTTCATTGCCTCAGGAGCAACTTTGCAGAGGAGGTAGTGGCAGGCATGTGTGGGCGGGGAATTTGCCAAATACACAAAAGTAAGCAAGGTGGGGGGCACTGAGAATAATACAAGCTAAGGGTAGATATAGCATGAGGTGTCTTATTGTGTGTCCTTGAATATAACCCATAGTAGGCATTGGAAAATATTTTCTGGATGAATAGTTAAATGGGAAGCATCTTATCTTGTTTTTCAATAACAATGGAACGGAAAGAAGAGAAGCATCAAGATTTTTAACGAGTGTATAAGTGGTGTCCTACTATAGGGAAACTTCAAGTAACATCCTGAAGCTTGTAAAGGTTATAAAGATGACCTTCAACCGGGCCTTCTGGTGACAGACTTGTTACACAGATCCACAGAATGCTGTATCCCATACTATCCTAGGACTAATGTTTTGGGTCCCCTGTTATAATTGATTTTGTCCTTATCTTTAGGCATTTCTAAAAGATGATCCACATTGAGAATTGACCCCTATTTATGGGGGGGAGGGTTGTTTAATTACATACTTTGACAAAAAGTTTTAAGGTAATTGTACATCCAGCCAGATAAATGATAGTCCTGTGATTTCCGGGATTTTTCCAGGTTTTGGTTGTTCCAGTCCCTTGGTTGTTCAACTAATTCAGTGGGCACAGAAACAGTAATAGCAGTAGTGTTGAATCATGCTTAATATTTTACTATAATTCTGATATACACATTAAACATACTATTTAAAGATGTAGTTAGGAATAAATTTACTACTTTTAAACTGTCTTTGCTATTCTTAACATTAGCAAAAGTTAATCTATAATATATATGTATTGTGATGCTCATAATCAAGGATTGAGAGAAAAATGTGGAGAATATTAACAGTATTAGGAGGCATTGCTTATGCTGGATCTATTTTGCTGTAATAACACTTCTGATCCCTTTCTAATTACCATATTAATCTTCACTAGTATCTGACCCAGGTCTTATATACCAGGATTGCCAGGAACATGACAAGGTCATTGCTTTTGACCCTTCAGACATTATGAAGAAGCTATTTTTAGCCACATCTTTTAGAGCCTGCCAACACATAAAATAGGTTCTGTCATAGATATTTCTTCACTTTCTAAAAATAATAATAATATTTTACAATATACTATGTGTAATTTAAACCTTATGATTACTCTGGACTTGAAATCTCATCTTAGAGGATAGCAGATCCATGTTTGGAATTACCCACAATTATGAAATATTTTCTTTGAAATTATGTTAACATGGTGCCATTGATCATTAAAACTTGAGTGAACTTTTTATTTTACAACATATAAAGAAAATTAGTGTGGGAGTTCTCTTATCCCCAGAGACTGTGGTTTCCTGAGCTCAGTAAAGCACTCTGATTTTGTTTTTTTGTTTGTTTTTTAATGGCTTGAAAACAGAACGCTAAGAATGAGAAAATATCTTTTGGGATGTCCAAATCTCTGCTCATTTACATTATAAAATATGTATATATTGTAGAATCTCTTGATTTGGTATCAGGAAGGTAAAAATGGATTCAGAGGGCACCTGGCTGGCTCAGCTGGTTGTGTACAACTCAGTTGGCTTCGGCTCAGGTCATAATCATGAGGTCATGGGACTGAGCCCTGCATGGGGCTCCATGCTCAGTAGGGAATCTGCTTGAGATTCCCTCTCTCCCTCTACCCCCTCACCTCATGCTTACTTGATCTCTTGTTCTCTTTCTCTCTCTCAAATAAATTAATAAATATTTTTAGAAAAGTGATTCAAAGAGAATAATTCTGCCTTATAATTCTAGTTTTTAAGTAGTTATGATATATGAGTTGAACTTGTAAATACAATTTATTCATGCAACTTCAAAATCAAAATTTTTGAGTTGGACCAATTTTTCCATATGTATTGCTACTTCATAGTAGAGCATCAAATTTGAATACAGTTTAATAAATATTACAATGTTTATAAGCATCAAAACAGTAAAAATATAGACATGATTTTTAACCCTTTTAGCTTATAAGTATAAAAGGATAACTTTTCTGACATCATCTTCTCGCTGCGTCCACTCCCTCTACTTTTTTTATACTTAGAAGCATTTTTAGTCCCTTTAAATATTTACCAATTTAATCTGAAGTTTAGCCACACTCATTTGTGAACCTAACTTTTATGTCTGATAATTTATTGATAGATGTTTTGTTCTCTAAGGAGTTACCTAATAGGATTTAAATATTCAAGTGACAAATTTGGACCAATTTCCAGTCTGATATATTTTATATTATAACTACTTTTAAGTGCCCTATTTTTACAACTATTGTTCCCAAAAAAGGATTGTTTGTTGCACTTGCTCTTAGCACCTAAACCATCTGAATATTGCCTGGGGAATCAGAAGAACATGCCAATTATGCACTTGCTAAAATTTTCTTTGGATACTCCACTTTGCGTAAGGCATTATGGTTGGGCAACTATAGGATACATGCAGTTGAATTAAAGAATAGGCAAAAATAATTGCTAAACAAAGGTTTGACTATGTGATAATAATTACCTGCTAAATAAAACTTTGATTATGCATAGTATATTCATATTGTCTTGATTTTCTATTATTAATATGATGATCTCATATTTATATATTGTTTTATGTTCAAGCCATTTTTTATTCAAATCATTTTATACATAATCTTTAGAAAAAACCCCAAAGGTCTAAAAAGCAGTTTTTATTGGGTATATTTCATGAATAAGGAAACTAAAGTCTAGAGAACTTAAATGACATGCATAGTAAGAAGAGCGATGATCAGAATTCAGGTCTTCTTATTTCAATCCAAATACATTTCTACCATACTTTAATTTGTAAATGAAATGTGTCCCTCAAATATTCTGGTCAAGACCATCTTAAACATAGAGAATGTAATATTCACACTTTTTTTTCAAAATTCACACTTGATAGAGATTATGTTAATATGAATTTGACTCATTTGTTGATTTTGAAGAAGCACATTGACCCATAACACATGATCTTTATTTATAACTAGTCCTTATCTTAAAATGTACTCCAAAGGTATAATAAGGACTTAATATTCTTTGCTTTCAGAAACCTTTATTATAACCCTTTTTTAAAAAATGCAAGACTAGAAAGAGGCCAGCATATTCAATCAGATAGAGAAATGGGAGTAGGATTGGGTTGGAGGGGAAATGTAAAGAAAGGGGCATTGCCATTTTAAAGAAAAGCAAGGACGTACTCATCGGAAAAATAATTTTAACGCTTGGAGGAATATAGAAAATAATTACAAAAATGAAGTATTGTCTGAAATGAATATTGTGAGGGTTATAGCTGCCTATCTCATTTCTGTGATGTGTAGAATTCAAGTCAAGCTCTAGCTGCAAATCAATGACCTGGCTATATTAAAGTGAGCTGAGTCCAAGCTATGCTACATATTTCATTGTACCTTGCATCAGTTTATAAAATCAGGTTAATAATACTTTCCTACCTACCCCACAGAATTATTCTGAAGATCAAATGAAGCAGAAGATGTGGACATACATAGCATTATACAAAGCTATATGGTGCAACCAAAGCTATATGGTTTCCAAAAATCATGTGGAGAAGTGTTCTCAGTGTCTTATAATCAGACTGTGTGAAAATATAATGTAGGTTATAACTGTTACTTGAAATCTAGAGAGTTATTCTTAAGAAATTCTGAAAAAATAATCAGAAGAGTTAAACTTCTATATTTAAAATCTGGAAGTGTCTGGAATAAAGATTGGATTCAAATTATCATATAGTATCATTTTGTAACTAAGTAGCAGATTATTTTCTAAACCTACAGAAATTCCTTTTAATGTTGTTGCTAAAGCTTATAGGAGTCATTTTTTCCTAGGAAAAAATTATCCAAATTATTGATAATTTACCCATTAAATACTGAAAGTATGCAAGATAAAGTTGCAGGTTAGTTTGGAAATATCTGAAAAGATTTAGCCTTAGAGGTGTGCTGATGGATCTCTTATGTAGGTCATTCAAAAAAAAAAAAAAAAAGACATATGGACCTAAGATTGTCTCATTTTAGGTACAATAACTGGCTATATTCAAGAATCGCTGCATTCATAGAGAGAAATCCCTAGTTCCTCCTCAAGGGCCTTGTTCTTGCTATGGCCTGATAAAAATTAACCAGTACCCTGAATGAAAATACAGAAGACATTGTTATTCAATTTATAGTTGAAATGAGGATTGGAGTCATGGCTAATGTGTATCTCAATTTAACTAAAAAAACAAAACAAAATCAATTTAGAATGAAGTGCCAAATCCAAGATCATCAGTATAACAACTATAAAAATGAAGGCCCATATGTGAATAAAACACAAAACAAATAGCAAATAAAACTTTGACATCTTAATGATTAACTTAGAGCTAATATAGGTCACCAGTGGTAGCAGGCTACCAAGTAAAACTAATTAATTTTAGGGTGCATTAGTTTTTAGAAAGATGGGTGTGATGAATTCCTCTTATCTATACTGATCACTCTGCTGGTATTTTGTGTGCTGCTCTATTTATCACACTTTCTAAAAGAAATTCTTCAGAGGAGAACAAGAAGATAATGAAAAAACTTGAAGCCAAATTAATTTGCAGAATCATCAAAGAACTAGAAGGAATTAGGATTCTTGGTTAGGAGACCCAAAGGAGAGAACTTGACCAGTAGATAATAGCTCAGAAAGGCATTATAATTAATTGACCTGAAGAAATATCTAACAGTCATGGTGGTTTAGAGATAAAATTAGGTAATGAGTACTGAAGAGGTAGTGAGTACTACAAGTCACCTTTATGAGGTGCCTGGACAGATTAAAACATTAGCCAGCTCACTAGAATAAAGGACCTCCCAATCCTGTTACATTTTCTTATTATTCTATTATATTGAATAGGTAAGTTGATTATAGCAGAAATTGACAAGCTATAGGTAACATACAAACTTAAAGTTATGGAAAAAGAGATTTGCCATGCTGTTCTGGAAAATGAATACTTAACATAATTTTTCTTTCCTTTTTCTTGTATTCTTCAAGTCCTATCACTTTTACTCATTCAGTTCATTCAATTAACAGGATGTAAAGGTCACTCAGAAGTGTTAATAAATTGCAAGCTCCACAAGGGAGAAACTTTGTCTTGTTAACTTCTTCTGGCCTCAGCCCTAAAAGAGTGCTCAGCTTCTTGTAAGTAAGTAAAGAGGTATAATTTCCAATGAATAAAGGTATCATAGTCCAACCATTAATTTCTTTGATACTGAGATACAGAAAGTTAAAGACTTCCTCATCACAGTATTAAAGACTTCCCCGTTACAGACTGGGTCCAGAAACCAAGTGCCCATGGTTCTACTTAGTACAGTTGGTCACCCTTTCTCAAAGGAGGTTCCTTGGGTACTCAACTGTGTGCAACACTACCCTAATGTCAAAATGGTAACCATCATCTTTCCTTTGCCATTGTGTGTTGATTTCTATTAACCATTATAACAACAAAATGTCTTTTAGGCTAATTACAACTGGGAAAGCATTTCAAGGGCAGTATTTTCATTACAATTTCAGTGGTTCTCAGACTGGACTCTACAGGCACATTCTTACAGTCTGGAAGTTCTTACGTTTGAGGAACACTTTACTATCGTAAAGACTTGCGGTCCCTAAATGACCCTCGTTGAGACAGCAATTCATATTTGGCTTTATTTAATTTTTTTTTTTTTATGATAGTCACAGAGAGAGAGAGAGAGAGGCAGAGACACAGGCAGAGGGAGAAGCAGGCTCCATGCACCGGGAGCCTGACGTGGGATTCGATCCCGGGTCTCCAGGATCGCGCCCTGGGCCAAAGGCAGGCGCCAAACCGCTGCGCCACCCAGGGATCCCTCATATTTGGCTTTAATTTGCCCTTGTAGATGTATATCATGCAAGCAAAGTACGAAAAGTTGAAGGGGCAGCGTGTTGTCTACATAGGCATCTCATTCTGCCTGCCTATGTCTTTTCCAGATTATCAAAGTAGTATATAATTCTGCTTCCTAAGAATATTAGTTTTTACTTTGCTTCCTGCACTTAAAGGGATTCCAGACATCCCACACCACCCTCAACTTCTTTTTCCAATTTTGCACTAGAGACTTACGTATACACTGACAGAATCTGCCATTGTATTTATTTATTGAGAATAAATAAATATTTATTGAGAATTATTTATTGAGAATCTCTAAATTTTGTCACTTTCTTAGGGACTGGCCATAAAATGGAGAAATAAAATAGACAATAATCCAAACCTTCAAAAGAATTATATTATTGTAAGGTCACACACAGGCCTTCAAAATTAGCTGTTTAAAGTAGTGTAATGGGCAAAATAATCTTTGGGATAAAACTGTTGATATGATCTTTTCTAGGCCAACTCATTTATTTATTTGCAAATTCAAACTGTAATTGATCACTACTTTGAAACTGCTGTTCTTGATGATTTTCTACTTTTCTTCTGAGAGTTTGTGTGTTTATAATGAAGTTAGTAATATGGGTTAAACTAAATAGCATAGATTATGGGCAGCCCCGGGTGGCTCAGTGGTTTAGTACCGCCTTCAGTCCAGGGCGTGATCCTGTAGTCCTGGGATTGAGTCCCACATCGGGCTCCCTGCAAGGAGCCTGCTTCTCCCTCTGCCTGTGTCTCTGCCTCTCTCTCTCTCTCTCTCTCTGTGTGTGTGTCTCTGTCTCTCATGAATAAATAAAATTAAAAAAAAATTTAAATAAAAAAATGAAAAGCATAAGTTACTAACAATTTTTTTTTTTTTGTTACAGTTTTCAGTTCTGGGAAAATATGCCCACTGCTCAGTGAATCCCAAGCTTATAAATTAGATCCTGAGGGGACAGTTTAAGGGGTGGGAAACTTCAGTAGTGAACGTAGAGTGCATTCAGGTTGCTAATAAGCAGAGTTCTTAGTTTATTTCTTAAGATGTATCAGGCCTTCATATTGATTTGCTTCCATGAATGAGTAAAAGGAAATGTAGGATTTGCAATGCTATTGCTATCCCTGAGATTGCCAAATATTGTGTTTACTAAATGAATGAAAAATAAAAATTGCCTTTTTTTCCTTGATGAGGTAAAATTACACATCGAAGTAAGTCTAATGACAAATACTTGATATTTAGGACTGAGAATAATAAATATTATGTGTATAATTGATACTTTAGAAATTTGCCTACAGAAAAAAATACTGATATCTCAAGTTATGTCTTTCCTTTTCTTTTTTTTTAAGATTTAATTATTTATTCATGAGAGATACACAGAGAGAATCAGAGACACAAGCAGAGAAAGAAGCAGGCTCCATGCAGGGAACCCTATGTGGAACTCCATCCCAGAACCCTGGGATCACACCCTGAGCTAAAGGCAGGCACTCAACCACTGAGCAATCCAGGAGTCCCTCCTAAATTTAATTTTTATTATGTGTCATATCTTTGTGTATTTATTGCATAATACTAGGCTTAACTAGAGCTTACAAACATAAAAGTCTTTATAGGTTTCAATATATAGGAAAATAGATATTCGTGATTATACAGCTATAAGATTTGTTTTGTTATTATACTAGAAATCATAAGCACATTATGTTTTTTATATTATTTTCTAATATGGAAATTATAAATTTTATAATTCAGATTACTAGTCTATTGCTACAGAGCCTTAATCATATTTTCAGTGCTATGAATATTTTCATTTTAAATACAAGTAGTTGATCATTAAATGTTATTTTGCATTCTGATTGCCCCACATACTATCAAATTTAGGAGACAAATACTCTGAACAAGAAATCAAAGTCTTATATAAATATAATGTACAAATATACAAGTGTTTACTCACTGAAGTCACCTACACATTTGAGGAAAATATTTTAAGTGGTTCTTAGAGTTAATTGAGATATTGGCTTTTCTTACATAAGGTCTAAGAAGGACCTTCATCAATCAGAGTTTTCCAAAATAAAGTTTTGCTTGAATCTGGTGGCCACTTTAATTATTTTCAAATCCTTTTAATACATCCAAATGTTACCATTACAAGCCTTTTAGAGAAGTGGATAATGATAATTCTTCATTTTTTAAAATTTTTAATGGAATTTATTATTGTGTTAATTTTGATGTCTAGGAATTTCTGACAATAACTATCCATTACTTAGACTCTATTAAACCACTTAAATAATAAGCATTTATGTGAAGTGCCTATTTTATGAGGCAGAGCCACAAGTTCCCCATATCTGAAAGTAATGACTAAAGTTTTTTTTTTTAATCTAAATATTTCTATTTGAAATACATCTTAAAATAGGCATATAGTGGGACGCCTGAGTGGCTCAGCAGTTGAGCGTCTGCATTTGGCTCAGGGCATGATCCCACAGTTAGGTGATCCCATGGTCTTGGGACTGAGTCCCGCGTCGGGCTCCTTGCATGGAGCCTGCTTCTCCCTATGCCTCTGTCTCTGCCTCTCTCTCTCTTTCTGTGTGTGTCTCTGATGAATAAATAAATAAAACATTTTAAAAAATAGGCATATAGTAATATATGATTAGAAATAAAAATGTGTTTTTGATTGTGCTTTACATAATTTTATAACTAGTAAATAATCTGTTTCTTAGCACTGCTTTAAATATATATTTAGCAAAGACAGATTTCCCTTATAGTTAAAACCTGAGAAATATATGTTCCTACTTGGTAGCTAAAGGGATAAGTAATTTTTTATTTTCTCAAAAGTATCATTATAATGAACATATGCAGTCTAGATATAAATTAGTACATGGATCAATAAGTTTATTGCTTTTACAAGGTCCACTCAGTAATCACTATCAATGATTATTCAAAGTTACAGTGCATTTTATGCTAATTGCAGAATTATTCCTAGTTTTCCAGTAATAGCTATGACTCATATAAAACATTTCTAATTAACACCTGTGAATATGGATGCAATTAAATATTAATCCAATTTAAATTTTAGAATAATGCACCACTAATCTTCTCATCTCCAAAAATGCCAGTAGATTGAAACTGGATATTTCTAGTTGGGAAGTTAAAGTTCATGACTTAAAGTATTTAGAATAAACCAAACATGGTATGATGGAGAGGAAGTTATTTATATAATAAATTCACAATATTCAAGTCTTATTTTAAAAAATTAAATGAGAAAACAACACAGTCCATTTCTTTAGGCAAAAGGCCTGTGTTGAATCTCATGGTCCAGGATGGACTGGCCAATTTTGACTTGATTTTCTTCAAAATTTCATTATTTGCCTACAAGTAATAATATTTACAGAAGCAATTATAATTTTCTGTTTGGATCGAAGAAGGATATTTGAGAGTTGAAAGATAAAACAATATTAATAACATCATTAATACAGTTTTATAATTATTAATACATAGAACATTAATAAGCCATAATGCAGTGTCATAATTACTTATTACACATCATTAATAAATATATACAGTGGTAGCAAAATGAGTTTTAACAGAAACTTAAAGTACAACTTTCAACTTTATCATAGTTCTAATCTTACTCATTTTTTTATTGGACCAAACAACTTGAAAACACAAAGTCACATCTATTATTCAGTAAATGAGAAACCTGTCAAACATTTTTACTGAGTAATGTACTTCTTCGGTAATTAAGAATGTAGGCATTGTTTTCTAACTGAACCAAGTAGAGGTTCCAAGGGACACTGATTATGTTTGTTTTCTTTGAATACCTAAGCCCTGGTCCTGACAGACAGATGCTGGCTAGAAGGCAGACCCAGCCCTGGTTTTGCTTCCTCTCTGTCCCCTGTTTCCTTTTTTTTTTTTTTTTTTTTTTTTTTTTGTCCCCTGTTTCCTGATGGCTGCTGGCTGCCTGGAGCAGCAGCTTCATGAGGGCCTTGGCCCCGCTATGTTCTTAGTCAGAATCAGCTGACACAGAGGACTGGGGCTTTCTCTGAAAACCCTGACAAGAGAGGCCCTGCTCTGACGACCAGAGAAGAAATGGACATTTCTCTGTCCTGCCATGCCTCTAGGGGAAGTGGAGTCTCTAAAGTCAGGACCCCTGCATCTTCATATGTTAGGCGTTACTGACCTCCCATTGACACAGTGCCTAATTTTCTAGTCCACAAAATGAGTTGCAAGGATCTTGGGGGTAGAATATGTCTGTATGGGGTTTGGAAATAAATAGGACCTATGAGAGAACTTACATATAGAAGATTTCTTTTCTTTTCTTTTTTTTTTTCTTTTCTTTTCTTTTTTCTTTTCTTTTCTTTTTCTTTTCTTTTCTTTTTCTTTTCTTTTCTTTTCTTTTCTTTTTCTTTTCTTTTCTTTTCTTTTCTTTTCTTTCTTTTTCTTTTCTTTTCTTTTCTTTTTCTTTTTCTTTTCTTTTCTTTTCTTTTCTTTTCTTTTCTTTTCTTTTCTTTTCTTTTCTTTTCATTATTATTTTTTTATCCCTAAGAGTTGAATCAGAAATAGGAAAGCAGCAGGCACAGAAATATGTTCTTTCTGACCTGATTTCTTGGTAGAATTTGATCTCATGGGATAATCTTGTGCCAGACTATCCCTGGTAGCTGGTCTCCGTGCACATCAGCACTGGGTAGAGCTTGCAGATCCCAGAATGATAGATGGACAAAACTATTAATGAATATAATTGTATTTTGTTAATGAATAAATTTGGATCATGATTCTAATAGTTTCTACATTTATAATCTTCTAAACCTCAGTGTTCTCATTTGTAAAATGAGGGCTCACTGGGTTATCCTGAATAAATAAAAATAAAATGAAATAAGACCTATGAATGGCCTAGAATAATGCTTGATGCACTGTAAGTACTGAATAAATGGTGACTATTATCATTTTACATTAATAATTCTTGAATTAGCGTCTTTGGCATCTGTTAGCATATTGAATCCTCAGTGTTCATAGGGGCTGCTAAGGTTCAGGTTAACTCCCTCTCTCAACCTGGGATAAATGAAACACTAACTTTGCTATATATGTTTTTTTTTTTTTTCTAAAATCATAGCTTTGGGATCCCTGGGTGGCGCAGTGTTTAGCGCCTGTCTTTGGCCCAGGGCGCGATCCTGGAGACCCAGGATCGAATCCCACATCGGGCTCCCGGTGCATGGAGCCTGCTTCTCCCTCTGCCTGTGTCTCTGCCTCTCTCTCTCTCTCTCTCTCTCTCTGTGACTATCATAAATAAATAAAAATTTAAAAAAATTAAAAATAAAATAAAATCATAGCTTTATCAGAGAACTGAAGCACTACAGGGATGCAGGCCAGAGATACTTAGATTGTTTGCTCTTTTAGTGTTTAGAGGACTTCACAGTCTTGTAATCTTGGTCCTCTTTGGAGTAGGGGCATGGACTCTAATTCCTTTTCACTCCAAGCCTAGGCCAGAACAAATCAGAATGAAGAAATAAGTGGTGTGCAATAAAGTAAAATATCACATTTGTAGCACATTTGAAACAGAAATTACATATATTTAGTCTGTATTAAATGGGGTTGGTGTGAGAAATCTAGTCACTGTTTATAGCTTATTAAAATAGACAGTTAAAAAGACCCAAATGTCAACATCAAATGTGTCAGCACAAGAACGTTAGCATGTTTTTAAAAGATTTTATTCATTTATTTATTCATGAGAGACACACACAGAGAGAAAGAGAGAGAGAGGCAGAGACACAGGCAGAGGGAGAAGCAGGCTCCATGTAGGGAGCCCAACGTGGGACTCAGTCACACCCTGGGCTGAAGGTGGTACTAAACTGCTGAGCCACCCGGGCTGCCTGAACGTTAGCACATTTTAAGAGATGTCATAGCTTGATTTAAAAAAATCGGTTAAAATCAGAAAGATTTGTATTGTGGTCAAATGTAACCAAATGTATAACAAGCTATTTCTTACTGTCCTTTAGTGTCTCAGGCCCAAAGATGAAGACAGCAGGTATTTGGGACCCCTCCTCATTGTAAGTTAGAGAACTACAGGGAGTTGAGGTAGACCATAGCTTCTTTAGGGCTTATGGAGAAGAGCTAGGACCTTTCTCTACCATCTCTATGCTCAACGGAAATAAGGAGAAAACCAGGACAGAGGGCTTTCTAGTGAATGTAATGTGCTTGGAGAAAAGCTTTTATCCCCTTCTCAGAGCCAAAAAGGGATACCTTATGAGAAAGATTCCTAAAGATTGGACATGACTATCAGACAAAGGGGATGGAATGGAATCTCCTTGTTTTAATGTCTGCTTCATGAGTAAATGGGCTGACAGAGATGAAGACACCTGCACACTCGTCCAGTGTGATGAGGATGTGCGTGCCTCTTGGCGGCTTGTCAGATGTCTCAGGAAAACACTGGTAGTGAGGCCACTGTGCTGGCACAGGAGGTCTGTGCGCTCAACGAGAGTGCCCCCAGTAGCAGGAGTTACTACTGGCTGAGAAGGTGCAAGAGTGGTCGAGTGGGAATCAAGCCTCCCACTGGAGGGCACTGTATAGTACATTTCAGGAGAACCTCATCTGGTTAGCAGAGGGGGTTCTTCTGTCAGCTGCTGTGGGGCTTGGAGGCTTCACCCCTCCAAGGAGCACTGTAGCTGTCAAGGTCCTGGAAGGAAAGGTTAAACTTTGTGCCTCCCTTCTTCTCACCCAATGTCTAAGAAGCTGGCCCTAGGTGAAAGGGAGAAGGAGGTCTGTAGGTGAGATCTCCACCTGGATTTCTCCCCCTAGGCTGCACCCAAGGCTCTCACTTGTGAGAAGGTCTGTAGTGGCTGAAAAGCTTTGAGCATGGGCCAAGAGGCTATTAAGAAAGACTTACTAAACAAGAAAGCTGATTCAGCATAGTGTAAATTGGAACAGTTGTTGAAGGAATTTAAAACATTCATATTTGTTTCTTCAGTTTAGATACTTGAATAGTTAGATGTTTTTGTGGAGAAAACTGATATGCTTGGAGGAACTTACGTAGCCTTTGAAACCAATGAAGTTACATCATATACCAGCTATGGTAACTTAAGCAGGTTACCTAACATCAGCAACCCTGTTTCCTTAGTGGTAATAATATAATCATGATGCCAAACTCCTTTAAGAGGGCTAAGGAGAATAATATAAATTAAGCTACTGTATCAGAGCATAACATATGTCAGAAAATACCAGATTTTTTTCTCAATGTGCATAAGGGCTTATACAAAAGACGAGTTGGAGAGAGATTATTTTACTTTATTTTTAAAGATTTTATTTATTTAAAGATTGTATTTATTGATTTGACGGAGAGGGGGAGAGAGAGAGAGAGAGAGAACACAAGGAAGGGGAACAGCAAGCAGAGGGAGAGGGAGAAGAAGTAGGCTCCCACTGAGCAGGGAGCCCAATGCAGAGATTGAGCCCAGGACCCCAGGATCATGACCTGAGACACATAACTGTCTGAGCCACCCAGGCACCCTAGGAGATTATTTTTTAAAGTTTATCTTGTGACAGAGTGGGGGAATATGAAAAGTACTTCAACAGGAATTTAATGGTACTTTCCTACTTATACTCTTAATTAATTTATCTTTTCTAACCTGAGAAGACTTTTTTTTTTTTTTTTTTTTTTTTAATGTCAGGCAGATCTGTTTTGGTGAGCACAATCTTACTGCTCCTGAAATTCAGCACACCACATTGATGACTCTTGTTTACTTCCTATCAGTAAATTCATGGTGAATTTCAGCATATAAAATAGTTTTTTTAATTTATTCTATGTATTTTCTCTGGAAAAAGAGTGCTAGGAGAACAGCTATTTTTAACCTAATGTATACTGAGGATATAGATTTCGTCATTGCCAAATAGCCCTAAAATGGGCAGCACCCAGTTTCACTGGCAATCTATATAGCCAGTTCCTTGGATTCCTAATATATAAAGCATGTATTAAATATGCATATATAACTTACATATGTACTGTATATATTATAGATAATATACATAAGTTGATGTTAACATCTTTAAAAGTGACAAATTTTTAGACATGACTTGAAAACCAATTCAGGGCTAAACAAATAAAACCTTACAGATACTATTTCAGATTCTTAGTCTAAGAGCCCCTCATGTCTGGGCCTATTGGCAGATCTAGGTCATTTTACACTTGCTGTGTTAAGGAGTGATTATTGCAGAAGATGTGTATACTGGCGCTAAGGTTTAGGTAGAGGACACGGCCACCAAGAAAGGAGAGGAATTAGGCTGTCTAAAGAAATATAATAAGGAGAAATAGATTGAAATTAAGTAAGGACAATTTCAGCTGACTGGGAAGAAAAAAAATGTCCTCTGAGATCTTATTATCTTCTGACATATTCTCACATGGGAAATAGTGAGAATGCCATGAAGTGTATAATTTAAAATTGGCCTCTCTAGTGAAGACTTCTTACTATAAGGATCTGTCCTAAAACTGGTATTCACAGGCCTAGTTTAAAAAGAAAATGTATATTTGTGTGCATTTTTCCTTCTCTCTACCTATATAATTTATTATATCACATATATGTTTACATGCATTCATACATATAATTTTTGTTGTGGAAAATTCTGCAAACAGAAGTCTTCTAGAAATTCCTTTTAATGGTGGTGGTGAACTTATTTTTGTTTTTTAAAAGATTTATTGAGGTATAATTCACATATCATATATAGTTCACCCAATCAAAGTATAAAATTCAGTGTGTTTTAGTGTATTCAAAAGACTTGTGCAACCATCACCATAATTGCATTTAGAATATTTTCTGTCCCTCAAAAGGAACCCTTTCTCCCTCCTACTCCCAGTTCCTGAGCAATCACTGCTTTCTGTCCCTGTTTCTTTGTTTGTTCTGGAAATTTCATATAAATATAATCACAATTTCCATGCAATTCACTTGTCTGATTTTTTTAGTTTAGTATATCTGGATTCTCATCTCAACTCTGTCACTTGCATGTATGTGACTTGGCTGAGGCACTTAACCTTCTCCAAGTGTCATTTTCCTCATATTTCTATGGCATTTATAATAATACTTACCTCATACATAAGATTGTTGTTAGGTCCAAATGGAACAATCCAGGTAAAATTTTGTGAACTTAACGTGCATAGTAAGTGTACAATAGAGATAAGTGGTTATAGTAGCAATATGCTAAAAGTAATAGTTGTTGTAAGAATAACAGATTAAAACTCTGATTTTATGATAACTAATCCAGATTTTTATTTTTTGGTGTGCCAGACTACATTTATGTAATTGGATTGCCATTTGGCTATTTTTTGCCTCCATGTGTATATAATTTCACACCTACTCTTTGGCCAAAAATAATCCAAATGCCAAGATTTATTCACATACATGAAATTACACACATCCATATACACATTGAGTGGCCAAAAATAAGTACCCAACCAAATGCCAAGCCATATCCAGAAAGGTTTATACACATGCACACAACTAAAATATCAATTCATGTAACACTTCTCATTTTTAAGGCACCTTTTAAAGGTTAATATTCTCACTGCTACCGGGGAGTAGCACATTAGTCAGTGGTCTAATTTGTCTGAGCTCACAGAAATAAGCAACTAGGAAACCTGGAAGGACTAACAGAACCAATATCTGCACTTGAATTAGAAGGCTATCTTTTGTATCTTTTACCCCATTTTGGATGTCTTACACATACACAGAGATACACACACACACACTTCTTACATTTTTATTTTATCAATACATTTTTTATTAAAGGAAATTTGAAAACAAAAGAAGAAAGACAGTTTTTTGAAAACAAAAAGGAGAAAGACAGTACTATCACTCCAAATAGATCTATTTATTTCTGTTCATATTTTAAATTATAGATTATACCATCTCTACAATTTTGAATGCTGCTTTTAAAAATTAACTGTATAATTTCAGCATTTTACATTATTGTAGTCTTTTATCAATGCTGGCTGTTGGGAGTTGCTGTCCCATGTGGAGTCTCTGTAAGCAGCTTTAGGTTCACTTTAGTAGTCTTTGGTTTGGAAGCTATATATCCCATTACTAGAAATTTGTGAGACATGTTTTGTGAAACATTTCACACAGTATTGTCCTTATGTTTTCTTTCTCAAATTCATATTTATTATTTCCTAAGCACTGTGACACTCAGAATTATTTTTCTCCAGAACACTGTTCCAGTCATTGCTCTGTTAGGATTAAGAACGCCTAATTTCAAGATGAAGCTGTTGAGCAGCTTTCAGCTCTAAGAAAAAGAAGAGGGAGAAGAGGGAGAAAAGGCTGAAGAAGTAGGAGGAAGAAGAGAAGGAAGGGGGAAAGGAAAAAGGAAGAAGAGGAGGAGGAAATGGTGGAGGAGGAGAAAAAGGAGAAGGAGGAAAAGGAGAATAAGAAGATTTTTGATTTTTGAGCTTTTTGTTTGAAATGCCATTTTGAAAGTATAGTGTGTATAGTATAGCACAAATAATAGGACATATATCTGCTCCTGTCTTCCATCCACAAAGATGACACATAGAGAGCTAATCTTTTCATCCTAGGAACATGGACTTTCACAACATTTTGCTATAATTTTTTAATAAGAAGTGGAATCTCCATGATGTCTAGGGTAAACTTGCATATGTGATTATACCTCTGTGCCAATAGACAAGACAACAATTAGCATACTGTATAGAGTAAGCCAGAATATAGAAATAGTAGATAAAAATGGAATTTCAACATTACGCTTACGCTATGAAGCGGAACTATCGACTGGTCTAAAGGTGCCTGAGTCCTTCAAACACAGACCTTGGTACAAAAATAAAGTTCAGAAATAACAGAGGACACATTGAAAAATGTGAAGACCCAAGTCAAAAGCTGTAAAGCTGGTTTGATTGTTGGTTTTTCAGAATTTGTGTTTCCTATACTAGGTTGTGAAGGAAAAGTTAGGCCAATTTAACTTGCTGTTGTTACCTTTGTAAAACTTGAGGAAAATAGCTATTTCTCTTTGACTTCCATCTAAGCATGCTGACTCTGACCCTAAGAACTCAATTATTACTGTAAGTCAGTTATCAGAAGGCCTGACAATAGATTTGTTAGCTCCTTATTCCACTGCAACCTTGGCTCTTCCAGCTCTTCCTACTTTTGCTGTCCGTAGTACCCTTTCAGGCTTAGAAAATCTTTCGTTTTTATCTTCTGGGCTGCCCTTTCTGGACCTTCAATTCTTTCTTCCATTGACATCCGGCCATTTTTAATCTCTATGACTTTATTCTGTTCACTCTTTCTAGTCCTTTCCCAGATTACTAAGTATTGCCATGAAGTTAAGCAAACAAGTAAACAAATAAACCAACAAAACACAGTGATTGTTTCCACTCCACTTAAAATTCATACTCTTTCACATCCTGTGAATTAGCAACACCTTCCTCACCTTGCTCACTTGTTACCAAAGGCATTGTATTTAGTTTTATGATCAAGGATGAACTTATTTGTCCTGTCTTCCCTAATCTTTCTTCATATTCACTCATCATCATGGCTCTTGGGACTACTTAAAAAAATCCGTATATTCATCTTTCAGCTCCTACTTAATATCTATTCTTTATCTTATAAACATATTAATTAGGCCAAACATGTGAGATAGGATAACAGTGGTATCAATGGTCCCAGAAAAGAAACTCCGGTTAAATAGCTTTTACTTCCCCTTCTTGTGTCTCAAAACTCACATTTATCCTCAATGTATAAGTTCAATACTAATTTATTTTTTTAATTCCTCTTATAGTCATTCATTTGGAATTAATCTCCCTTTCCTCTCACTTACTGTAACGTTTGATTACTTTGTGTATAGTATCTATCATAAAATACACCAGATAGATTATCTGTGTTTGAATACAACTCTTTTCTGCTTTAATTTGTGCTGTCCTTGAGACTGAAAAATAAGAGGCACAGTGCTTTGCAGGCAGGAAGTATTCTATAATTATTTATTGAGTAAAAGTACACTTGTTGATCTCAGACATCATAGGTGAGAAGAAACACAACTTAAGAAAAAATTAAGCATAAGCATAGCGAAGAGGAGAACTGCAATCACAAAGAACTGAACAGTATGAAGGGGGCAGCCCAGGTGGCTCAGCAGTTTAGCGCCGCCTTCAGGGCATGATCCTGGAGACCCAGGGTCGAGTCCCAGGTTGGGCTCCCTGCATGGAGCTTCCTTCTCCTTCTACCTGTGTCTCTGCCTCTCTCTCTGTCTCTCGGTGTCTCTCATGAATAAATAAATAAAATCTTTAAAAAAAAAATAAGAACAGCATGATGCCAACCCTGTGATGAGTGCTGTTCGCCATCTTGGAGTAGATTGTTCCTTCTGTTCAAAGCTTTAGCCAGTTCTAGCCACAGTGAGACTCTTTGGTGCAATCTCACGAGTCTGAGCTAGAACTGCTCAGTTAGCTGTTCCTGAATTACAAGCCCACAGAAAAGGTGTGGATAATACATGTTTATAGTAGTTTCAAGCCACTTAGTTTTGTGGTGATTTATTATATGTCAACAGATAATATATCCATCCTCCTTTCTTAACGAATCTAGTTCAGTGAGACATGGAGTATCTTCTGTAAACTCAGATGATGCAAGTTGTGAGAAGAAAGCACTCAGTGAATAGGTTTTACAGTATGAATGCGTCGTCTCTGGAGTTACATGGATTTTTAAAGCTTCACTGGACCTTTGCCCTTTAAAGATATTTGATGTGCTACTTACATGTAAGAACTCCTTTAGAACATTTTCCACTGAGCTCTGATAGTGCTACTGTCTCTATCATTTGTTTTGTAGGCATCATTAACCATGTCAGATTCTAGCTTAATGTATCCAAGTAGCATCAATAGTTTTTAGTCCCCCACAGGTGATCCTGTTGTATAGGCCAGGTTGAGAATCACTGACCTACCTTGTGATTATTTTATTTCTATGCTCCTCATTAGGGTCTAATCTACTGCATGGCAGTGAGCATTTTTTTTTTCTCTTTGCATAGCATATTAGCACAGTACCTTGGATGGAGTAGAAAGCAAATAACTATTTGTTTACTGATTTTATGCAGCATTATACATCTTGAAAGGACATTATGATACTGGTCTCAGAAATTAGTCAGTGAACATTAGCAACGGGAATAAAACCAGAGCAGACCTAGTAAAAAGAGAAGACCAGGGCAAAAAGGAAGAAGGGCCATTCAAAGGTAAATACTTTATCTTCACTTTTTAGGTGGCATATTCTTATTTAGTGTGGGCTGATAAAAAGGAAAAAAAAAAGCAAGGATAAAAAGAGAAAGGAAAAGAAGAGGGGGGCACAATACATTGCTAACCTAATACAAGTTTAATGGATCTCCAGAAAATTCTTAGCAATGATTCAAAGTTTAGTTTTCTAAAGTTGTTCTTACTTCTGAAAACCATAGTTCTGTACACCAAGATTCTATTTCATTCATTGTATCTGGGTCATATTTACTTCTTCTAGAAAAGGTCTGGAGAAAACCAAATGATAGCGTTGTAGATTGCCACAAAACTTTGATATATTGGATGTTTTTACATTAATGTTGGAAAGTGGGAGAATAAAAGCTATGAGATTTTTAGAGGGGTTATACTGAACAGAGCCTGCTCAGCTTTCTCCATTTACACTCAGAAAATTGTGTATTGCTATCAGCAGGCTTGTCACAATTCTTGCCAAAACATTGGTTACTGCTTGTTATTGTTAGAAAATTTCAGACTCACAATTCCAGTTTTCTCTCCCATGTTTTAGGTCAAGACTCATCTATCTGAAAGAATATGAATAGCTCAGAAGACTAATATTTCATAATAGAAAAATTAATGGGGCTTATTCATTATAATTTCAGACAGTAGATAAAACAGTTAAAAGAGCAGGAACGATGCAGTGTCTATAAGCTGTTATTACAGCTAAGATGAAGAGTTCATCTAGATTCCCAAGAAATACATCTAGTAGGCAGCAAATGATAGGATATACATTCATGGGCTGTTAAGTATTACAGAAGGCTTCTGGTAGGTATTGTTTATTGATGGATATCCCCATTGCTAAATCAAAATATTTATAACAATAGGCAATGAGTAGATTGTCATTCATAAACTATACAGTAATAAAAATGAAAAATAAAGGGATTATTAGCTGAGTCCAGCAGTACAGTAACTGCCTCTTAATGGGTTCTTCCCTCATCTACTTTCTCATTTCAGACATTGTGATTCGTAATAGAAGATATACTGCAGGGATGTTTGAAAAAATTTGTTCAGAAACAGTAATAAAATTACAGTGTTTTAAAGACTGATTTTCTGGGACGAATTTTCCACTTTTATTTATAAGATTGTCCAGACAAAGAGAATAAATTGCACTTAGTGCAGTCTCTCAGGGAGAAATGTGTCTCTTTTTTGGGAAAAGAGAAGTGGGCCATCTCGTATCATTCAGTTCATTAATGTACTTGTTCCTATACCTCAAAGTGATATCATAAATTATAAAAAAGTGAATGCATGATCTTGTGCCACTCTTGGAAAGAATTCGTGGACAAATCCTTCATTAAAATATTATAAAAAAGTGAATGCATGATCTTGTGCCACTCTTGGAAAGAATTTGTGGACAAATCCTTCATTAAAATAGCATTAACAGTTTGGCTTGTACCAGAAAATTTAAATGAAGATACTAATATACTCATTATTCACTAGTTAGTGTCAGAGGGAGAGTATTTGTAAGAGAGAGAGATAATCTTACTTAGGCACACATGCATTTCCTTCTTATATTTGTTTTGTTTCTTTGTATAAACCATAAGCCTTTAACATTCTCAGATGCAAGTTACCTTTGCTTTTTGGTTTCTAAAAAGAATGTTTCTAAAATGCTACTTTTAAAAAGTCTTTGCAGAAATCCTTAGACTGAGGTCCTTGTAATGAAATCCAGAACCAGTGATGGATATGTGAAATGGACTTTGGTTTCAGTCTCTCCAGACATCTGAATTTTGTTTTATTTCATCCAACTCATGTGAAATCAAGTTGTCCTCTAAATATATTTCTGTGAGAAATGATGGGTCTTGATAACAAGAGCTAATTGAAAGTTCTATGAACCATTTCCAAGGTGGCACAAAAAGGAGTAATTATTCCATCTGATCACTCTTGGGTCTTTGTTCTGATAATGCAGCAACCATTCTATCCTTGGACAGCCGCTGGGGAGTGGTAGCCACTCTTTGCTCTTCTGTAACTTTGGGGCCAAAGGTACACGTTTTGTCTTTGGAGATATAATTATGCTCTAAAACTCACTGAATATATATACTGACAACCAATCACATACCCAAGAGTGCTCTTCAGAAGAAAGAAATCATCCAGCATAACTAGGTAACATTTTCAGAGCACATGAGACCAAGTAAAATTTGAACCTTGCGACCTCATACAAAGCACATATTTTAACATGATCCATACCAAAGGAAGTCTATAGTTGTTGTTGTTTTAGATCATTGTACCTTAATGATGTCCTGAATAATAAAGGGCTGCTTCTTTGGTACCTTCAAATGTCTAGAGTGATGGTTTTGCCCAAAGCTGGGCAGCGAAATAAACAGGTTGAAAAATTATGTGTATATATATTTTAAAAAATCATTGAGTTGCCTTTGGAAACATAATTGCTTCCAGAGAATGGCATTTCTTCAGTTAAGCTATGGACATTTAAGAGGCTGGAAAGAATTAAAAGGGATAAATTGATGATGGGAAAATAAAGGAGGTTTTGTGAGATTGTGTGGTGCAGTAGGGATGGTGTTGCAGTAAAACATTAGAGCACCCTTCCTCTCCTGCATGTGCCCCTAGCCAGCTGCATGACCTTAGACAGGTCACTTTGCCCCAAGGCCTCATTCTATAGAATATGTGACCTGTATTAAATGATTCTGATGGACTATTATTTTCCTAACAATGTATGACTTCATATGAATATATGTACCAGCTGCTAGGTTCTTTGTTCTTTTGAGTCTTTATAAAAACCTCAGGAAACCTGAAGTTACAGTATTTTAAATTGTTCTTTGTTGGTGGCAGTGCCTCATGGATGATCTGAGGCCCTGGAGTTTATTCAAACCAAATCCATGTGGATCAGGTGAATAGTGGCACAGGGAAGATAGGAAATTTACCACAGAATGAGAAAGAAGGAATTGTCTTGAAACTTCTGGTACATCTGGGTAAATAAAGACTATAAGTAGACAAGAACTTCGGTGTAATAATCCATTAAGATTTCTTTTTCTATTTAAAAGTTAACAAATATGTACAGAAAGATTAACTTTGCATGTTATCATTTGCCACGAAATGGATGTAAATAACAAAAGATCTATGAATCTGTACCTTTTCCTTTGTTGCAGTTTTTTAAAAAATAAAGTTGAGTTTTATATCCTTTAACTTGGAATGCTGAAATGCAAAGTGCAGTTTTGTGACTAGACTTTGAATAAGGCATTTAAAATATCTTCATTTTCTTATGTTGTAGTCCACAAGCTAATGAAGGGTTTGGTAGGTGTTGAGCAGCTGTGATAGCAGCATGTCTCTTTATTTATTGATGAAAATCCCAGGGGAGAATTGTGTCTGGAATAGAGAAATAGCTCCAATCATGTCTGTACTGGATGAAAGAAAATATGCAAGGAGTGGGGGGAAGCTTCCAAGAGAGAATTAGGATACTGCTTACCACTGATAACATCTTTAGAAGGAAGGCATCAAAGATGAAAATGTGAGCTTTGGAGATTAATGAAAAAGTAACACCTTTTTAAAGCAAAACGTCATAAAAATAGTAATAGAGTGAGAGGGGAAAGTTTTCATTACTTTAGTCTCTTTAATATAAACCTCAAAGACATCACCACACTTTAAATGAATTAAAAGATGCCTCTGACTTATCAATGTTTAAGCTGGAAGCTGCCCTGTAGACTGTCTAATACAACTTTTCCTTTTTAGATGAGGTAACCATACCCCAAAGAATCTACCTAATAAAGTGTACATGTCAACTGATGAGTTAATAGGCAGGTAAGAATGAGTCCCCAGACAGAATTTCAGAGTCCCAGACAAGTGTCCACTATGCTTTCAATAACCCTTTCCTAGATGTTACAATAACCGACAAGGTATTTTCACCGTTATGCTCCTCAGAAAACCAACATTGGCTATTTGACCTTATGGACTTTTTTTTCCATTTGAAATTATATTCATCAAATGCAGTACAATTTTCTGAGAGTGACTCTACTCGGAAAATTCTGTGCATGTTATGTTTGATGAAGCACTTAAAAGTAGAGAAATAGGATAATAAAGAACAATATTAAACAAAATTTACTAGTTGAGGGAATATAGATACACTGTATAAATGAAATGTTTATGTACATTATGTAGTACTGAATTCTGTATCTTGTCTCACTGATTGTACATTATTAAATATATCTGTGGTTTCTTGATTGTGAGGATGGTATATATTAGAAAGAAACCATGGAAAATTATTTGATCCAGAGATTCACAAAATGTGACTAGCATCCTAGATGACATTCTAAACTAAAATTTGACAAGATATAAGCATCCATTCTTCGCCATACCATTTTTGATGGTGTTAGGGAACTTCTCTGGAACTGTAAGTAAGAATGCTTTAGCATTATAGAACAAAGACATTTCTCAGCCACAGTAATTAGAACATGTCAGTGACTTGGGGAGTTATTCTACCATAAGCACAGATTAGTGAGAAATGGCATTTGAGAAATTGACTGCACACAGTATCACCAATGTTATATCCTGCCTTTATCTTCCTTTCTACTGGCTCTAGAATTTGAATAGAAACTATGTTAATATTATATTTTAAATCACTAATACTATTAGTTGTCCTAACAGAAAAATTTGGATCACTGTACATTTCCATTATCAGGAAATATTTCTCTCTTTCCTCTAAAATATTCATTCGGGCATAATTAATGCCAGTTGCTCAGTCTATACAAGATAAGAAATAATTATGGAAATGCCTGGCTGGAAAGGAAGAAGGGGTAAGATTCTAAAGTACTGCCAGTGCAAAAGGCTGTGTTTCTAAGATTACCTTTTTCCTGTGATGTACAAACTTGTAAATATTTTATAAAGCCTATTTCTCCTCACTATCTAAACAGAACACTAGTATTGATAGGAAAGTTAAGAACTGATACTACAAATATGCAGAATAATAGACCATTAGCCTATAAAATGTGAATGGCTGCTGAAGTTTAGCGCAAAATGCAAAATTGCTATCGAAACACTGTGGTTTGTTATATTATGAGCAGTCAAAGATCATGCATATTGTAGCAGAGAACAGGGAGTGACCGGATCACACACAATCATTTAAACTTGATTCCATGGACATGAAGAATTGATCTTTGAAGTGATCTCTGATGAGGTTTGTTTGGACCCAAATAGCTTCTCCAGGGGAATGTGTTTGGTTCTCATCTTGCATCCTCTGCATATTTATAGAATACAGAATAAGAATGGCTTTAATTATGCATGGACTGAACTTCAGTCCAGGATATATTTGAGGCTTTAACTGTCCAGGTGAAAAAAAAACCTTCTACAGATTATCCAGTTGCTCTCTTGATGGACACAGAGAGTAGCTCTGTGTAAACCCTTCGTCTGCAAACCCATATGAATTTGATGACACTTCTGTTCTTCTCAGAGATGGCCTCAAACTGATCACAGAGTGAAGTTTTAGACATTGCACTCTGTCATTTTAAAGTTGTTTTCAGGAAGTTTAAAAACATTTGAAGTTAACTGTTGTCCTTTAATGAACAGCAAGGAAAATGGCAGATCACTCAGACAAATCCCTCTAAATTGGGCTAGTCTGTGGGTAGACTTCAGATAGACATCTTTAAATGAGCTGCAAATTCATCTTGAATTCCTGTATAAATATCTTAGAAAAACCCATTGTCATGAAAAATACCATAAATTTTCTAAACTGAGTAAACTAAAGAAAGCTCAGAGAGGTTAAGTAACTTACCCAATGTCATAAAGATAAGATTCAAATTCAGGTTTTTTTTTTTGTTTGTTTGTTTGTTTGTTTGTTTGTTTTTAAATTCAGGTGTTTTGACTCTTAAACATTCTTTCAAAGAGAAATGCCACATCTTTAGGATTCTGGTCTGTGAATTATATATGAATTGTGGCTCTTAATGTTATTTTCACATTGGAGGGTTGGAAAGTAAAGAAGCTGAAATAAATTCTTGAACTTTCTTTTTCTTTTTTTTTTTTTTTTCTGAAAGAGAGAGAGAGCGCACGGGAGCACAAGTGGGCAGAGGAGTAGAGGGAGAGGGAGAAACAGACTCATTGCTGAACAGGGATCCCAATGTGGGATTCAGTAGCAGAACCCTGGGATCATGACTTGAGCCGAAAGTAGATGCTTAACCAACTGAACTACCCTACCCAGACACCCAAATTCTCAAACTCTTAATACAATTTAAGGAAAATTTGTAGGCCACCCTTGCCATAAGGATAGCTAGAGATTATGAATTTGTATTCTTTAGTTTGTATGCGATATGTAGCCTCTAAGGTTAGCTCACAATATGGTGAACTGATGCCTAAAGCTTCAAGAGAATATCATAAAAGATAGCTGAAGTCTTCCATTAGCTGATAAAAAAAAAAAAAAAACTTGTGAATTATTTATGGCTCTCAAGATAAGCCATGGGCGATTAATGTAGGTATAGGCAACTTTCAAAATGTGAAACCTTGGGAACACAAAATTCCAATGAAGATGAGTCCCAAATTAACTTACATTTTGGTAAGTTTTGGTGATGTCCATTCTACCACTACTTAATTTGAGCCAGACTATATGGGTCCAACAATACTGGCCCCAAATGCTGATTGGAAGGCCAATTAAATTGGTGAGCAAGTCACTTAACTCATAGGATTGTTGTTAAGATATAAGGAGTTAAAATACATAGCAGATAGTAATCACTATTTAAGTATTAGCTATTACTAATGTTAGTAGCTATAGTGGTATTATCAAAAGTGTAGGATCCACATTTACTTTCTCAAAATGGTTCATACAAGTACTTTCAAATTACTCAACATTTTTTTTTCCAAATTAAAAGAGAATATGTCCTTGAGATACACTTGTGGTCACAGAATGATAAGGAATATAAAATATTTAAAGAAAATTATACCAGTAATTGACCCCATTATTGAGTATCTTATTATTAATTGAGAAAGTTTTATAATGGATACCTTTGAAATACCAGTGCTGGTGCTTAATGTATAAAAGGTAAGCTTCTAATTTAAAAGAAAATGAGATATCAGTGGCACCATAAATTGCAAGCTTTACTGATGGCAATAACAACTGATGCATGGATTTCAGGTTTTTTATATGTCACAATAGGGGCAGAAGACGGAAAGGTCTACCCAGAACTGTGTATATAATATTTATCAGTAATATGCCACAGTTTATGAATATCACTAACCTTGTTACAAAACAAGAAGAGGAAAGAATGGTAACTGGCTGAGCAGTTTCACGGCAGTTTAGTAAAGGAAGAAGAAAACTTAAGCTGTAAGTGAGGCTCCAGTATTCTGGAGCATGCACAACCACTAGTTTGGAAAAGGCTGCACTTGATATATTTAGAGAAACTAAATTGTTAAAGACATTCATTTTTGGTTTTGGTTTTGAAGCAATGTGGTTTAATCAGTGTTATCCAGCCATTACTTCTGTTGATAATAGATATGAACTACAATAATTGAGTTATTTTTATGAAAATGGATAAATCAAACATGGTAACTAGTTAAATTATGTACAACTGAATAAGAAAAAAGAAATAAGGGGTGCCTGAGTGGCTCAGTTGGTTAAGCATCCAACTTTTGATTTCAGCTCAGGTCATGATCTCAGGGTTGTCAGATAGAGCCCTGCTTTAGGCTCCATGCTGGTCGTGGAGCCTGTTAAGATTCTCTCTCTGCCCCTTCCCTGCCCTCCCTCAAAAAAAAAAAAAAGAAAAAGAATAAGAAAAGAATATTATTGTATAAGAAACACTGACCCTGTATCAAAAGGAAACTATTCTTTTTTTTTAAAGATTTTATTCATTTATTTGAGAGAGAGATAGCAGGAGAGCAGGGTCAGGGGAGAGGGAGAAGCAGGCTCCGCTGAGCAGGGAGCCTGATATGGGTCTCTATCCCAGGCCCTGAGATCATGACACAAGCCAAAGGCATGCACCCAACCAATTGAACCACCCAGGTGCTCTGAAAATATTGTTCTTAAACCAGAATAGTTATCTTGTCAGACTGGGTTTAAGTCACTTTTAGAGCATTTCAAGAGTAATATTACAAATAGTAGCTAATTTTTTTAATTTGTATTTTTACTACGTAGTAAATATATAATCTTCCAAATCTATGCATGTATATGCATTGTTTTACAAAAATAAGTTTATATTATATAAACTATCTTGTTACCTTCTATGTCAGTTACAAACAGCTCAGGAATATATCCCCTGTCATTGGGTACTATTATCATCATTCCAAATTGCTATATGATATTTTATTGAATGTGTATTAACAATTGGTTTAATCAAACTATCTTCAGGATATATCTGAAAGACAAATATTATAATCATGACAAAGTTACACTACGGACTACAGCCAGTCTTTTAAAAAATACATTTCATGTTTTGCAAAGACAGTGATATAATAATCAACCATGAAAAAGCTATTTTCTATAGCAGATTTCTTATTACATTGAATAATTTAACCTTGTCTCATAAAAAAATAAATCAAAGTAAGTACTAAAGTTAATAGTAAAATGCTTAGAACTCTTTCTGGGATATAGACACAATATTTGTGGCTACAAATTAAGCCACTACATAGGATGTGTTTCATTTTTAGGTCTTAGAAACCAAGTTCTATTTTAGGTAAAATCCTGTTTTAGAATGTTATTTTCTTCAAACATTATTGAAGCATGTTCTCTCTTCTTAAACATCTTTATTTATACAGTACATGAAGAATTGGTTCTTTATATTGTAGATTTTTACTAGCCAATGTTTTGATTCTTACAATGCTATATATATTGGGAGTAAAAAACAAACATCAACTTGTCTAAAAGTTAATATGCAGTGGTACATCCAACCCATGGAATAATGTGCAGTAATAAAAAGGAACAAAGTATTGATACACACAACAGTGAGACGGATCTCAGGGGAACTATACTGACTGAAAAAAGTCCATCTCAAAAATGACATACTATATGATTCTACTTATATGACATTCTTAGAATGACAAAATTGTAGAGATGAAGAAGAGATTAGTGGCTTGCCGGAGGTTAGGGATAGATTTGTGGAGAGGAGGGTATATGTGGCTCCAAATTTGTTGCAAGAAGGATCCTCATGGTGAGAGTACTCTCTTGGTAGTTACATTTATCTACACATACAATAAAATTACACAGAACTACACACACTCACATACAGAGTACATATGAAACTGAGGAAATTGGCAAAGGCCCTGTGAATTTACCATTATCAATTCCCTCATTTTGATATTGAACTATAGTTATGCAGAATATAGTCATTGGAAAATAATGTGTGAGGGGAGCACAGGTTCTCCTGGTACATTTTTGCAATTTCTTGTGAATCTGTATTTGAAAAGAAAAATTAAAGGAAATGAAACTAAATGTTTGACAACCAAAAAAAATTGTTACGAGAGTTTAATGTTCAAGCTTGGAGTAGTTGGAAAGAAGAGAAACTAAATCAATAGAAAATGATGATGATGTTGTTTAAAGCAGCACGCTGCTACCAACAGTGCCTTAGTTAATATCAAGTCAAAATTCAAATGATTTTTATGATGATTGTCTATACATTTGAGATTAAAAATAGCCATATACATTTCAGACAAAATTGTCTTTGAAATTAGAAGATATCCATGAAGCAAGTTTTATGTATCCTTAAGAAAAGCATATAACATATAAAATGTATAATGCAGCATCCTTAATTCATTTATGTGTTATGATTGCATATCTGCTTTTTTAAAAAGTTATAGTAAACAGCCTTCATTCCTCTAAATACATTCTCTCTTTTAACAATAAATAATGTTTAATTTCAAACACTGTAATAATGAGAGATAATAATTTATAATATTCAGCATTTTCATGATGTCTCTGTGGACTCTGCAGTCTTATGAGTTGGACAAAATGAATATTTATTATCTCCTTTATAAAAATTAGTACTCTAAAGTTAAAAGCTCCAATGTTAATCAATGACTTAAGATTAGAACTCACTTCTGATGTTTATAACCTTTTTCTACTAATCTATTACTGTTTCTTTTCTTTCTTTCTTTCTTTCTTTCTTTCTTTCTTTCTTTCTTTCTTTCTTTCCTGCTTGCTTGCTTGCTTGCTTTTTCTTTTTTCTTTTTTTTTTTTTAGAGAGGGAAAGAGAGGTACGGAGGGACAAAGGGAGAGAATCTTAAGCAGACTTTCTACTGAGCCTAAAGCCTAAGTGGGGCTCAATATCACCACTCTGAGATCATGACCTGAGCCAAAATCAAGAGTCAGATGCTTAACCAACTGAGCCAGCCAGGCGCCCTGTAATCTATTACTGTTTCATTTACAATTATTATGCTGTTTACTTTGGAAAACAGAAAAGTCAGTTAGAATACATTATCTGAACATCCTCCATGTACAAACTGTATAGTGTGAAGGAGCTCAGGATGAGACTCAACCATGTTCTTATCCAAAATCCACTGACAAACTAATTCTGTGAGTTCGGGTGATTTCATTCTCTTTGAGTTCAGTTCCTTCATATATAAAATAAACACTAGAGTTGATTTAAGCTTCTGTTGCTGTTCTAATATTTTGTCAAATCTATATCCCCTTCCTACTCTGCTGAGTTATAATCCTCTTAAAAGTTTTGCTATGTTTCTTTCTAGAAGACTTTACATTTGATCATTTACTACCAAACTGTACTTATTTTTTGAGCACGATCTTTATACATAATATGAAATTATGCTAGCTAAAAAATACTTTCATGTTAATTTTATGTTACCAGTATTTTTTAAGAAGAATGTATTTGCATGTTTAGATTTTAACAAGATAAAAGTGCTAACAATTTTTTAGTAGTCCTGAAATCCTTTCTTCACTAACCCTTGTGATTAAAAAAAAAAAAGAAGAAGAAGAAGTAGTATTGGTGGAAAAGATGGCAAATTTATTTTAGGCACTAATTAGAATATACCTACATTTTGACCTTGGAATGCCAAGACTTTAGCCTTTTTCTTTTTATCTAACATGAGTTTGTAGACATATGGTCAAGGATTCTAGCTAACAGCTATTTCTCAGGTTATGCAGTGTTTATGGTCTCTGGGTTTTAGGTGTGATATTTATTACCTTGAGTTGTCACATTTTAAAACACAAATTCAACCAATGATTTTATGATTTTATTACTTATGATTTTATGCTTTAATGTATGTAAGCTTTACTTACCTCTAGAAATATCTCTTTCCTTTTTTATCATTATTTTGCATAATTTAAGCTCAAAGACCCCATCTGACCTGTCTTTGTGTGCAAAACATTCATCAAAACACCTGGGAAACTAGTAAACAATTACTGAATAACCTATTTTATTTTATTTTATTTTATTTTATTTTATTTTTTAATGAATAACCCATTTTAAAAACATGTTTGAGCTAAGCAATTATCTAAAAAATTGTAGTTGGACAATATTGTGATTTTCCAAATTGTGTTTTTTAATAGACCATTAAAACAGATTAATAGATATTTCTTATGTCTTCCCAATAAAATAATAAATATTATATACCTACGAATATGGGTGGTTAAATGACAGTCCAGAAGAAGTACTCTGTGTTCTTTCAGCCTTTATGCAAAGTACTCATGATGGACTGCAAGGGAAATTTTCCTGAGCTTCTTACTGTCAAGATTACAAGGAGTGTGGCCCAATCAATCAATAATCCTTTAGTTTTTAAACTGTTTGGGACATTTGGAGATGAAAAGGTTATAGGAGAATCTATTCATCTGTCAGTTCTGAGTAATACACAAATTGTTCCTGTCCTTTTTGGGACTGAACCAGCACAAACAGAGGACCTTGAAGACATAACTTCTAAAAGAACACAATGAATTCATATTTGAAATCCTGAACATAACATTTCTTCCAAGTACTTTTTTAAGAGGTCCTTATCCTTCCAAATTAGATCTCTTTGGCAATTTATAAGCAGAAGGGAACCATTCTTGAAACATTGGCATGAAGACTTAGTACTTAGATTTATTCACTAATCTGGTGAGGGTGTAGCAAAGCAAAGATTTCCTTGTTAATTGTCAGCAGAATAATATTTACAGAAAGGGATGTTAGGGATTAAAAATAACTTTTAAATCAGAATTATGACCACATGAGCCATATTATTTGTTTCATTCATTTCAGGTAGCTCAATCAAACAGTGATAAAGTCAGGTTTTATGGCAGATAGTTTCAATATATTTTACATAGACTATGGGTATTTACACCAGTGTTACTGGCATTTCACAGGTTCACAAATCAACATTTAACTGCTGTAAAAACATGTGTCTTTAGTAAGTAATTTTAACATTTTAAATCTGAAACTATACAGAAATGTTAAAGTGATTGGGTGATAGGACAGGGTATTAACAGTAGAAAAAGATTTATAGATAATGAGACTTTGTCAAAGCTCTTCTGAAAAGGAACATAGATTGAGTAAAACTATGGTAAACCAAAGTGATCTGGAATTTAAGAAACTGATCATTTTGACCCCATGATGGTACACATTCATATTAGTCACCATAATAAAAGCTAGCTGTTTATAAGAAAAAACTCAAAGTTTCAGTGGCTTAGTATAATAAAGATCTATTTCTGGATCCCACGATAATCAAGCATAGTTCAATGTCAAGGTGGAAGCTTTATTCCATGAAGTAGCTAAAAGACCCAAGTTTCTTTCATGTTTGGGGTCCGCTGTTTCTTAACGTTTTGGAGTCCTTCATTGCATCCTCCAGATCTTCTGCATCCAGATGTTAAACAAAGCAAGCAAGAAAGCACAGACAAGGTACACTTGCTTTTATGAATTTTGGGCTAGAGCTGTCACACCTCATTTCCACTCTTGTATTATTGTTGAGAGCTAGCAACATGCCCCACTTATATAGAAAGAGATAGGGAAATGTGATCTGACAATGTGCCCAGAAAGAAGGAAACATAGCATTATCTCTGCTCAACATTCAAGAAATGCAATAGAAATATAGTAATAGCAATTCGAATTTAGGAACTGATTCCAAGAAATCCAGCTTCAAAGTCTATGCTCTTAAATACTGTTGCTATACTTCCCCTCCTTATAGAAAAGAAAGAAGTTGTTAGTGGCACAAAAAATATGCCATAAGCAGATGAAAGTAGGAGACAGATGCTTTTAATTCAGATCTGACTAATTTTGGACTTCTATTTCCAAGAGGTTTCTGGGCAAAACAACTCCGTAGATGGACCCACTAATAAGGCCACCCTTCCTTCTCTTGTATTCCTCACAGCTTTTTCTTTGACTTGACCTGAAATCTTTCACACATGTACATTCTCCTCCAAGGCCACACTACTCAGGCAGACCTAGATAAATATGATGTATGGTAGCATGTGATAAACCTACAAAGGACTAAAGAGCAAGGCCTCTGGGACCAGCCTGCCTTGATACAAGCTCTGTCTTTGTACTTACTAACAGTCATACCTTGGTTAATTACTTTACCTCTGCATGCCTTAGTTCTGTTGTCTGTGAAATTAGATAATAAACATCTATCATAGAGTTGTTAGAATTAAATGAATTAATACTTGTAAAAAATTAAGACAATTATCAGGCATATTTTAAATGCTATTTAAGTGTTAAATTTAAAGAGGGAAAGAGAGAGAGGCAGACAGACAGACAGACCGAGCGCTCTGGGCATCTAAATGGAAGGAGAGAGTTTTTAAGATCTTGGATTTTGAATATTTACTAATTTAAATGAAAATAACCATGCTATTAGTGGAGTATGTCTTCTTTAAATTTCTTACTGATATTATTTTCCAAAGATTAATTTTATTAGAATAATATATATTTTGGCTATAAAGCCTAACATACACATGTATTTGATGTGCCCCTGGCTTATTTTCTGCTCTTTTTTAAAATAAGGTAAATAAATAGATTTTCTTAAAGCTTTTACATGAGACATGGCATATTTTAAAGTAATGAATATTAGATACAGAGTATTTTTTTCTCAATAATTGATACAGAATACTCATGAAAATGTAGATCTTTGGTCCTTATTCCTGGCCTGAAAGTGGCTGTTTCTATTATGTAGAGTCCTTAAAATTATTATATGAGAGATGAGTAATCTAAATATATTAATTTGATATATATATATATTTATATATATATATACATAGATATATATTTCTGGAAATACCTTTTTTTAAAAGATTTTATTTATTCATGAGAGACAGAGAGAGAGAGAGAGAGAGGCAGAGAGAGGGAGATGTGGGCTCCATGCAGGGAGCCCAATGCGGGACTCCATCTGCGGAATTCGATTCCCGGGACTGTCCAGAATCATGCCATGGGCTGAAGGCAGGAGCTAAACCGCTGAGCCCCCCAGGTGTTCCTGAAAATACCTTTATTTTGAGAAAATGCTGGGGTAAATGTTGGGATAAAACGATATTCAAGTCTTTAACATTTGTTTGATATGAATGAAGGAGCCTAGGTGTAATATTAGCTAATGTACACCTAGAAGATAATTATCATCCAAAGAAACTTCCCGTCCAATTTTAGTTAAAGATACATTTTTATGACCAATTTATAAAATGTTGTACATGGAAACACATTCAGTATAAGTGCTGACACAAACTTAATTACACCAGTGCAAATGTACTTGCTATAATTTTAAGCCAAAGAGTTAAGACTGTTGTTCAAATAGCACCCACTTAAAGTGCAGCCAGTTTCTATCTGCCTGCAGCTCTCCACCAGAACACTCCCGATGGAAACTATGGTTTGGGAAGTCTGTAAATGCAAACTCACCTTTAGTCTGAGTCCATTAGAGCAATTCCTTTGAAACAGTTCTTCAGCCTTGGCACTATTGACATGTTTGGCCAAATCATTCTTTGTTGTGAGGACTGCCCTGTGTATTGTAAGATGTTCAGCAACATCGCTGATCTCTGTCCACTGGATGCTAATAGCATCCCCTAGTGCTGACAAACAAAAGTGTGTCTAGATATTGCCAAATATCCCCATGGGGGTCAAATTATCCAGGATTGAAAAACATTGCCTAAAATTATTGCAACAACAACAAATCCCACATTTTTTCATAGATTAATATACCAAATATATTAACATAATATTAATTGATATATATATTAATTTTCAAAATGCAGGAAAGGAGTTTCTTTTTTTTTGGTCAAATGAACTTTTTAATGAATAAATACAGGTATTGTCTTTTTAAAGTAGAGGTTGCTTTTTCAAAAAACAACATCTGGGACGCCTGGGTGGCTCAATGGTTGAGCATCTGCCTTTGGCTCGGGGCGTGATCTTGCGGTCCCAGAATCGAGTCCCATATCGGGCTCCCTGCATGGAGCCTGCTTCCCCCTAGGCTTGTGTCTCTGCCTCTCTCTCTCTCTCTCTCTGCGTCTCTCATGAATAAATAAATAAAATCTTAAAAAAAAAAAAAAACAGCAACAACATCTAACACTGACAAACCGCCATCTCTTTGGCAGGACAAGAGCTCAGGTTTTGCTGATTTTTACTATAGTTGTTGGTAACAAATTGACAGCTGCTAAATATGAACCTGAAAGTAAAATAAACCTTTGAAATTAACTTCCAAGCTTCAGTTACCAATTTTTATTCTGTTGTTTCATTTAAGGAACAGATGCTTATGACAAATTTTCAGTGTTGTACTAACAGAAAAGGTAGATGATAGCTTTAGCCCCTGTCTTTTCCTCCCTGATCACATCTAAAATCACATTTCAGGAAATCCTTCCCTGTAAATATCTTCTAAAGTTGGTTGAAACATAAGTCACAGCACATGCTGGTCCTTAATGCTTATATTTAATCACAGATTTTGACTCAGGATCATTCTATCATATGTATACATTATTAGCACCATATTTTAATGTTCCTTGCCATAACAGCCTTATAATGAGATCATTTAGATGTTTCAGCATCGAGTGCTCTTGCATGGTCCCTAATTAATGCACTTGTGTTGGTGAATTTTACTCAACTATGTATAATGTGATGGTAGTATTCCTGGGACCTATTCCCAAAGCCAGTTCACTCCCATTAACTATGAAATGTAGATTATTGTCATTTTTATTTGGAAGAGCTTTCTTCTTATACTCACTAGTTCTATGTAATAAAGATAAAGCTCTTTAGTGTATCACATCTCCCTGTGATAATATTCAAGGTTGTGAATTTCCATGTGAAAAAGTAGATGGTAACACTTGATCACAAGTAAGGATGAGCAGGCTTCAGGATGTTGAGAACCACTCAGGAGCGACACAAATTCAGGAGCAGTGCATAACAATATAAGGACAAATTTATCTGGACAAATAGAGATTTATGGCTCTAGCAAATAGGGAATAAAATGTAAGAAGGAATTCTAACACAGAGAGCAATGAGTTATGAGAGAGGGAAAGTGACAAAGTCAAAATGAAATATAATTGGGAAACAGGACCCGAAATTTAGAAGTGGCAAATATGGGAGCCAGTCATCTCTACCAACACCACAGACATTAGGCTAGGATTTTAAGCTCTTGTTCCAATAAATGATATATTTTTCATCTAGAAGATCAAGGGAAAATTTGTATAGAACAAAATTTGGCTGATAGAAGTAGGAAAGAAAGATTGGAGGAGGGGAAGAAGACCTAGTGTTTATTGAAAGTCTATTATATTCTAGATTCTGTGCCAGACTCTGAGAGTGGCTTTTTCTATTAAAGAATAGCTTTATGGTTTTAATAAAATCTAAAAGAAAAAAAAAAGGTGGGGATTAATTTTCAAAAACTAATAATTAATGGAGAATACTTCAAAGTAATAAGAAATGAGAAGGCATACTTTCTATTCCCCCCCTTGCAGCTCTCAAAAAGGTGTGAAAAATATGCCTTTTTAAATATAGAAAATTAATAATACACTCATTCCTAAAGTTGTGCTTTGAAGAACTTTTTAACATTATCTTTGAATAAGGTTACCAAATCAAACCTGTCCTTCACCTTTCTAGTAGTTGTAAAGAAAGTTCTTACAACAATTCTCACTTTCTGGCATAATCTGATGGAATGATCAAATTTCTGGAGTGGTCACTACTAATAGTGTGGACTGAGGACAGTAGGGAAGTAGATATATTGATAAAATAACTGTATTAGACAGTTTTTCCCATTTATTATCTTTCTTTAAGTAAATAAAGGAGTAAAACTTATCATCAGAGCAATATCAGAAAATAAATATTTGTGTGTCTGTGTGAGAAGATAAAAATGAGCTTAGCCTTGACTATGAATGGCCAGAATTTCTCTGTTCTAGCTTTTTCCTATTGAAAAGGTAAAGCAGTGAGTTGTGTTTCCAGTCAGGCAAATCAGGCCCAGAGAAGGTAACGGATTTGCCCATGTAATGAGGCCAATATGAAGCTGGATGAGGATCAGCAACCAAATCCCTTGCCTCTTGAGATGATACACCTATTTAATAAAGAACTGTTCCTCTATCCATGGTTCTGAACCAACAAAGAGACCTTTTACATATAATCTCAAGAATTTATTTTAGACCTGTTGTGTGCCAGGCAACATGTAAAGGACACACAAACACACACATAAAAAAGATAAGACTATTTATTTATTGCCTCAGAGGAACTTAAAGCCTAGGTTCGAAACATTTTTTTTTTTTGTCAATTGATTGCAATTCAAAGTATTAAACACTCTCCCACCCCTAATAACCTTTAAATTGTTCCATGGTTTAAAGATACCAATGTCTTCTATTTCTGTCTTTTAGTAGATATTCTCATTCATTTATGTCATGTACATGTAGAAAGAAGTTTGTTTAAGCTACTTAGTTATTTGAATATGTCAAAGCTCTTTTCATTTTATTAAAGGAGCATGCTTTTTAAATTTTTTTTAAGAAAGGCAAACCAAGAAATAGACTCTTTATAACTATAGAGGACAAACTGAGGGTTACCAGAGGGGAGATGGGCAGGGGGATGGTTTATATAGGTGATGGGTATTAAAGAGGGCACTTGTTATAATGAGCACAGGGTGATGTATGTAAGTAATGAATCACTAAATATTACACCTGAAACTAATATTGCACCTTATGATAACTAGCTAGAATTCAATAAAACTTGGAAAAAAAGAAATTATTTTAACTATAAATATTCCTTAAACTTTGGAAAAAACACAAGTATTAGAGAAAGCCACTGACAAGTTTACACAAAAACAAAAAATGTTATAAAAAATACAGTTTTGAACACCTTTGAGCAGAAAACATTTCCGTATTTAAGATAATTTTGGTAGGACAGATTATTCCATATGATTATGATGACTGTCTCAACAATTGCTGGTATTCACAAGGCTTTTGAAGGAGGTTATATACATTTATAGAAATTCCAGCAAGATGTGGAAGTTCTGCTGTAAGTACCTCACCAGAATTGGCTGTTATCATTACAACTAAACATTTAACTTTCATAATAACTGCTTGAAAATGAAAATATGGAAAATAATAGGATGCAGTGCCTCATTTTAGAATTGTGGTATGCAAAAGTGAAACAATAATCTGTAGGCAGTAGAAGAAATGAGGAGGAGCAGTGGGTTGCCTGCACTGGTCTGGATGCCTACTTGTGGCTGATGCACTCCTAAGTGACTGCTATGATTTATTTTTATTCTCTACCTTCTTTTTTTTTTTTTTCTGTAAAGGCTCTTGTGAGAAACTGTAAGAGAACCCCAATATGTAGTATAAAAAGGGGGTAACCATTTAAACATATACTTCATCATTTGGGTACAATATTATTGGGGTCACAGATTCCTAGTGTCTTATAATGAGGTACTCTATGATAAGCTCTACTGGATTCAAGAAAACTCCTTTCCTCCTGATTAATACCTTTGTGCAAGTTACTGTAGTATCTGTATCACTTTCAGAAAACAGCAGCTAACATCAGAGCAGGGAAGGGAGAGAAATGATCTACCAAATTCAGTGGATCTAATTTGTTTGCATGTATATTCATAAAATCATAGCCATTTTTGATGAAAAACTCACCTCAGGGCATAAGAACAAAAGAAAAATAGGTAATTAAAATTAATGAAACAAAAGCAGTAATTATGTACACAGTTGATCAACAAATCACTTCAGGTGGTCCCAGAATTTATTTATCTTGCTTCTCTGTGGTTAATATGCTGATGTGAATAGACAGGGTAAGATTGTTTATCTACTCCCGTCTACTGCCTTCTCCTTGGGAGGGGTGCTAAGATACATCTTTTTGTGAAGAGAGCAGCCTGATATAATTGAAGTGTTGTATGAGGCATCTTCTATTAATTCCTAAAGCCAGTGTTCTCAAGTTATAGTTCTGAATAACTTTTCTGGCTGGACTGACAATGAGGTTTGTTCCTTTGATCTGAGAAGCATGAGATACCATCTTCACTATTGTCTAGGTCATCATTATGAACAAAAAGTGTTCTCATATAGTCTTCCTTATTTCTCATTACAAAGAGGACATTCTCATCCAGCATGACTTCCTCTTTGGATCCTTCATAATCCCAAGAACTATTGCCTGATTCCAACTACTGCTGTTACCTAGATCTTCCGAAGCTACAAGCCAATATGCCTTTTCAATGGAGATCTCCAAATGTAAACCATGACTAAATCTTATAATAAGTATATTTTATGGCATATATGGCACAGCAGGAGTATGGTGAGATGTTTTGGCCCTTTGGATATCCACAGATGGCTTTCTTTCCTTTTCTTCCACTTTTCGCTTGGTTACTATTGCAGTGGGCCATTTATAATCCAAATTCCACAGTAAACTTCTAATTCATTCCTTTTGATCCCTTTTTGTTGTTATAAGTCCCCAAAGGAGAGAGTAGAATGTTCTTCCAAACCTCTGTAACTTCTGTTTTGTGGGCAACATGTCTCAAATCATATGCAGTATTATAGAACAAAAGGAGCATGAAATCATTGGTAACGATTAACTTTGAATGAAGGTGGCATTTACCATGGATTGTCCTCCTTACAGCTTGTGTGACACCAAGGAAAAATTCTGAGCCTTCCCAAATTTAAAGTTATCCCAAGCAGAACATTGGATAAGCCAGACTGAGCAGGCTGTGTTAAAGAGATTTTCTCATGCAGAGCCATCCAACCAATCTGTTGCTGGCATTACCAAAGATACTTAGGATGTCTTGCCAAGTTGTTCTCAGAATTACAGTTCATATAGTTGGGATTCAAATGTAACTTAGCTCATGTAATTTTTCTTAGAACATTAAACTCCAAATGTTCCTTCTACTCCTCTCATCTGTACATTGAGGATCAAAGATTATTTACATCAAAGGGACTGTGTGTATTTTCTATGAAAAAAAAGGGAGGTTTGAGAGATTATGGGACTTCTCTAAAATTGAAGGTAGGCCTAGAACTCAAATCATTGAAGCCTTTCTCTCCTGAGGCTTGTATTCTTTTTCTCTGCTCCCTGCTATCTCATTTACTTTCTTTTTACAAGTCAGTGCTGTGTGTGTGTGTGTATGAGAGAGAAGAGAGAGAGAGAGAGAAAGAGAAAGAGAAGGGAAAGAAGAAGGAGGGAGAAGGTAGGAAGAGGGAGACAAATTCTTATTATATAAATGTTAAAGTCATTATATATGCCATCCTTATGGGATACCTGTGTAACATAATTATATGTATTCAGTGGAAGTTTGGATCAGAGACAATTTTGCCCCCAGGAGATATTTGGCAATGTCTGGAAATAGTTTTGGTTGTCACAATTCAGGTGGGGGATGCTATTGGCATCTAAAGCATAGAGGCCAGTTATGCTTAACAACTTAAAATTCACAGGACAGCCTTTACGATGAAGTATGATCTGAACCAAAATGTCAATAGTGAAATTGAGAAACCTGTGTTGAATATACTGAACTGTTGAAAAACTTTCTAAATTGCTTAATAGGTTTTTTTTTTTTTTAATTTTCTAAACCAAAGAAGCATTTGGTCTAGAAAATTTGATTCAGAGCCGAAACATATATGACGCCATAATGCATTTGGTCTATGAAAACATATCAAAATTTGTTTTGTTTGTTTGTTTCTTGACAGCTTGTGAGATGAGGGAAGAAAGCCTTTTTATCCTTTATTTAAGGCCTAAGAAGGTCAATGATTGTCTTAGCCAGCTCAAGCTGCCATAACAAAATACCATTGAAGGGCTGACTTATCTGTTAGTTCCTCAAGTTCTTGCCTGGTTCTTGAGGCTAGAAGTCCAAGATCAAAGGTTTACATGGCTGGTTTCTGGCGTATAGACAGACTGCCTTCTCATTCATTCCTCAGTGTAAAGAGAGCGAGAGTGAGAGAGACAGTATGCTCTTGCTCTCTGATAAGGACACTGACCCCATCATGAGGGCCCTACTCTCATGATATCATCTAAACCTAATTATTTCCCAAAGGACCCATTTCCACATACCATCCTATTGGAGATAAGAGCTTCAGCTCATGAATTTGAGGAGAGGAACAATTCAGTCCATAGCATTTATAGCAGTGATGATGCTAAACGTCACAGCTTTTCCCTCCTCAGTACAACAGGAGAGAGACTAAGTTCCTACCACCTAGAACAGTGCTTTGTGGGCTAGGGATTCAATAAATTCATTTTGACTGTCCCCCTGCTTGAGAGCTTTTATGATCTCTTTCTTCCCAAAAAGACATGAGGAATTACCTCTCTCCAGGAGGAAAAAATGTGCAGAATTGTCTGAAGACCATAATTTGGGAAGAAAAAGTGAAGGGGTAAAGGGAAGCCGAGAAAGGGCACCTTGTCAATGGAAAGATTTGTGTGTTTACTGACTTTGGGATTTTTTTTCTCCTCTCTCCTTCATACTGTGTAAATTCGGAATTGATGCTACCTGGTCTGGTTTTCAAATTGATAAAACTAAGCCATTTTTTTGTGTGTTATAAATGAAGACATGTTTATGTATGTATATATTTGGCATGGGTGTGTATCCACATATATTTTTTTCATTTATAATGACAAAACTTAAAATAGCAAAGTCTTAATGCTTGGATATTTGCATAATGTGTCCTTCTTATGGCAGTGAATTTTAACGAGTGTAGAGGAAAATCGCCACGGGGTGATGGTCTCCTGCTGTTAAACAGCTTCTACCTGTTGTTTGCAAAGCCAGAAGCCCCAGAAGTATACTAACTGTCCCTTACTGGAGTGTGTAATTAGGAATATCCTGAATTATCTAAGCCCCAGGGGAAAATAGCCATCAAAAGCAAAATGAAAACATTCACTTTTTCATTGGAGAGGTTGAAAAATTAGAGATCAAATGGACACTGTAAGAAGTAACCTGTTCACGAAATGCCCTATCCAGCTGCAAATAATCATTAGCAGGTTTGAGAGACAAAGGGAATATGAAGTGTCAAAAGCAAAGGAAAATCAGATCTTCTTTACATGAGTACAGTCTCAAAAACTGGCTAGTTTGAAAATGCATCTCTGTGGTAATGATGCTATGATTTATACAGATTTAATGACTGTCACCTATAATTTCTCTAGAATATCAAGTCAGGAAGTACCAAGCTCCTGTTCTGTGGGACCACATTGTCCTTGGTGTGAGGATGGATGTTGAATGGCCTTGTTTTGGATTTCGTTCTTTGACAGTCAAGAAGCACTGTAATAGAAAGGACACTGGAGCAGGAGGATGATAGCCCCAGGCTCTACCATCCACTGTTATGTGGCTCAGCAAGTCACTGTTCTCTGAGCTTCAATTTCATGAAGCATAATATGAGGATAAGAATCCATAGCCTACCTACATCACAAGCTTGTTGAGAAGGTTCTATTGATAGTGGTGATCAATAGCATGTTCTATGTGAGCTGATAATAGCCTTATTATTTTAATGCTTATTAGTATGATTTTTGAATGATTATTGTTTTTAATGACTACCAAACTGCTTCTGTTGCTCTTCTGGATTTTTAAATATATTCAGCCATTTTCTTTTCTGAACGAAATTCGCTAATCACCACAGAGAATATTTGTCATGTGCTTAAAAATACCAGAAGGTTTTTTTTTTCTAACAGTGTAATGTATATTAACCTATTTAATCCTCCCAACAATACTATAAATGAGATAACATTATACATTTTATAAAGATATGAAGAAGTAAATGACTAAAGCTTAATTAATAAGTGATGAAGTTAGGATTTAAAGCTAAATTCTTATTCTGAAGCACTGTACTATGTGGTGACCATATGATGCGAATGTTATATGTATGTGACTAGTATAGTGACTGGTTAAATCAGAATTTAAAATACTGCATGCCATCCACATCCTTACTTGGTTTTTAATGGCAACTCTGAAGTCATCTCTGTAGTAGTAGTAGCAGTCATAATAAATATATTGAATGAGATGCTTTATGTGGATGTTTTATCTCTTATAATTAATCTCGTAGTAAGTACTCTTATCATTATTGTCCTTAGTTTGAGTTGAGGAATCTGAGGTTCAAGTGAGTAAAATAACTAGATCAGACTTTTATTGTAGTTAATGATTAAATTGTGTCTGATAGAGATTCTCCGGTCCTAGAATCTTTATCCCTAATCACTACATTACCTCTTTTTTGGTATTTCTCTTTTCTTTTCTAATACCTTGTCACATCCCTTTTACGTATAATATTGGACAGGTTTTTTTGAGACAATGAAATAGTGTATTTTAATCATAATGGCCAATTTAGGGCAAGCCCTAACTTATGTATTCATTGTTTATATACATCAGTTTTGGCTCTTGTTTATTCTTGTGGGGGAGAGGACTGATATATTCTTTTAGGGAAGACTTGTGGTAGGATCCATCATCTGAAGAAAGACACTCAGTGCATAAGCACGTTAATCTGACAGATGGTCAGAGTTTAGAGCCCAGATCTTACTTCTGCATTGCCTATAATAAATAAACCATATTGGAAGGTTTGAGTGTGCAGAGGGAACACAGAGAATTGATTTAGGACTGCTTGCTAGATGACCTTATTTTACATTAATTTAATATATCGACTGAATTTTAAAAGTCATGCCCTTCATAAAATGGCCTAAGGATGTGTATATGAAAATTAAAACATTAATGCAAACACATAAAACATAAAGCAGCAGTGGTATAAAACACACAGCAGGAAAGTCCTTTGGGGTATGCTAACATAAAAATGGACTTGTTATGCATGTAGGTATATGCTACCTCCTAATGACTTTAAAATAATTTGCATGCTGAATGATTATCACAAAATACTCATTATGTCATTGGTTCAGGGTTTTAAACTGAGTCTCTGGCCTGAAGGTCACTGCCTTATTCTAAGGTCATTTTGGCTACTGTATTCAGTCTGTAGAAGCCAGGTAGGAATCTGAGATATCATTAGTGTCCTCATTACTCTGCTGATTTAATGGAAAGCCTTAGACTTTCTCCATTCCAGCCATTCATCACCATGAATAAGGCCTAATATATTTGGAACTAGGAGCCATGATAGTCAAGTGGGACAAAAATCTAGCCATTATCAGATTTAGTGAAAGTTTCTGGCAACTTTCTCTTTGTATGTATTTTTTTTTTTTATGCTCCATCTTGCCTAAAATGGGTTTGACATATTTTCTTATGAGTCGGGCTGCTGAATTCTGAATTCAGAATCAATATTCTTAGGGCAGTGATAATCCAGGTAGCACATGCACATTCCCAAGAGTCTGTCTTCATTAGTTCTCTCATGGACTAGAAAATCAAATTCACTGACAAGGAAATGACTGTAGAGTAACAGAGAAATGTGGCTTGTGTATGTGTTTATTTATACATACCATGTCTGGAAGGAAAGAAAGAAATTCCTGTGAGATCAAGGCTAAAATCAATGAGTTATAGGGAAGGTGGGTTTCCTGAGAGCCAGATGTCAATGGGTAACCTAGTCCAGGATTGCCAGTTTTAGTGGCTACAGTCTACTTCAGTTTTTCTTTTGTTTGTTTATTTTTTAGAGATGGATTAGCCCAGATAGGGAAATAGGGGTAAACATCTCAGTTCTAGAAATATCTCAGTTCATCTTCCACACACTCTCTTTAGGACTTTTGGCCAGCCGCAGATTCCAAGAAGAAAATCAGGCTGCACGGTTTTTCAAGAACCTCCCTGAAACTTTGTTAGGCTCACTCATTTGTTTACATGTGACTTCCTTGGTTTTTGCTTTTCTTTTTCTAATTAAAAATAGTGCTAAAAAATACAGACTAAGAGAATGTGAGGGTCCTAATATACTTAAATATTTTAGAATTAGGGAAATCATAGCATGAAAATATTATTAATAATTATCATTAATAAGTTTAAATGTTTCATAAGGCATTATTGTTTTGTCTATAAAAGCTCAAGAAAAATTATTTCTAGAGCGTATGGGAGCAGTTTCATCTTCTATTATTTAGAAAGATACTGAGTTCTCTTCTGGTAGTTGCATAGACATTTGAGCAGATTGGGCAGAGAAAGCCATGATAATTCATCTGTTTCTAATAAATTTCGGTAAGCTCCTCTTTAGAACAATTCCATACACATTTAATGTTTTCTTAGGCAAGCAAAGTGGGTTTTCAAATGGTCAGTGACCCAGAAGATAAATGTAGAGTTGGAAGGGGGCATCACTTATTTATTTCCTGTCCCTCAGGCAAATATGTCAGTAACCACTACCAAAATAACTGGCTCTTCACTGCATTTTTAAAGGTATCCAGAATGAAAGTGCTATGACTATTACTTTTATCATTCTTCTATGGTGGAATTGTCCCTTTAGCAGAGACTCTAAGTTACTGAATTTATTTTTTCTGCTGCGTAACTAGACTTGATTTTCTGTTCCCTGTCCTCTTTTGCCTAAGCTTGGAAAGTTATCTTCTTGTTCCCAGTCTGTTCTTCAAATCATCTTCAAGCAGCTATTGAATGCTGCCAAAGTGATCCAGTTGAGTGACAATTAGATTATAATCTCTTTCTCCCATGATCAAATCTTCTGCTGATCACCATATATTTCCATATATTTACAACACTTAAAACAATGTTTTTCAAAGTGTAGATTGTCACCCATTAGAGCTAAAAATGTATTTAAGGGTCCTGTTAGTTTCCTAAACAATAAGCAAACAAACTAGACCAGAGTAGATATAAAATAGAATAGAAAATATGCACACAGAGTAAGGTTAATTATTTTGTTCTTGAAACATATTCTATCTATCCATCTATCATATATCTATATCTATATCTATATCTATATCCATACAAATGTACTAGTTTACCATGTAAAGTTCAAGTCTTTCTATGGATCACAGTTTAAAACATTTTAGACTTTCTTTTTTGTAAGATAAAGTTCAAATAAGAATGCCATGACCTATTCCCTCTTTTCCCCTCCAACATCATCTCCCCGGTTTAGATTTTATCTCTCAGCCATACAATGGCTAACAAACAATGTAAAGCACTTTACTTTTACCTCTTTGATTTTACTTGAGCTAACTCATCTGCTATAAATTCCATTCCCCTTCCATTTCACCAATATAATTTCTATTTAACATTTTCTTGCTTAGCTCAGATAACAAACTCTCCCAAGATTTCTCCCTGAAATTCCCTTTCCCAGCAGCACAGTGTATCTGTTTCTTGATTTCATGAGATCTTTTTTTAAAATAACTACAGTGTAGTGCACTAAGAGAGCAGGCTCCTTGGAGCCAAGTTCCCTAGGCTCTTGAATCCTAAGTCTCTGCTGTCTGTTGTAGTATTCAGCAAATTCCTTAAGTTCTGTGTCTCAGATTCCTAATTTGTAAAATGAAAATAATAATAGCATCAACCCCACAGAATGGCAAATTAAATGAGTTAATACATTTTAGGTGCACAGTCTAAAATACTTGGTCAACAAATAGAAACTAGTATTATGGTGATATGTTTGTTTCTACCTCTAATGAACATTCTCCATATGAAAATTCATATTCCATTTGAAGATGCCTCTGGCAAACAATACTTTTGTTCACTTTTATCTAGATGCCTTAGAGTCATGAACTGTTTATGTTGGAGTGGAAAGGAAGGGGCACTATGTTCTTTTTAACCATCCGGCCACCATTGGGTTAAAGAAGTGGTCAAGAGAGGAGAAAATAACCATCAGCTGCCGTAAAATTCATGGCAAGAGCCTTGGATGGTCTAGCTGCTGAAGAAGCATCTGCAGGTTTTCTTCTGGAGCTGCATTTATATAAGTCCCGGGCTTGTCAACCACTCAATCCAGAACCACTTTGTGAAAGGGAATTTTGGCCTCCGGCCTTCCAACTTCTATTATATATCAGTAAATCTGCCATCAAACAGTCTTATTTGGGCCTCAGATCAGAGGATTCTGGCAACTATAAAAATGTTCCAGTTGATTCATCATCAATATGTATATGAGGATGAACACAAAAGAAAATATAAGATGGAAAAAAATCAAAGCTCCATTAATTCTATTCTGTCCCCAGTAAATGTCCTTTCTAATAGCTTCCCTTACTCAAGTTTCCACTCTTCTCTGAACATCAGCGCAACCTTAAATGAACCTGATCTTTTAAAGGCCAAATTATGTTGCTATCCAAATTTAGCCAAGATAAAATGTAAAGCTACTTTCATGTGCGTGTTTTCCTGGCTTGGGGGCTTTAAATCCCCACAAGTAGTGTAGAAGGTAGATAAACGATTGCTAAATTTGCTACTGTGCCAATCAGGGTTGGTTTTAAGGCCATAATTACTAATTTTCCAGTTTCTAGGACTTGTGAGTATGATTTTAATGTATTCCTTGTCCCTTTCAACTCATCATGAACATCCGTAGGCCACTACCTGCTATGACTAGACTATTTGTACACGGTCCCAAGGCAGAGACACATCCTTCTTATTAGAAGGAAGATTTAATTTGTACTCAAACAAGACATTGCCCCAGTGGCAGTCAGAAGAACCAAAAGAACCTCTGGAAAAATGACATGTTCATTTCAGAGCGAATATGCATGGATTTTCATATTTGAGAGATGTCTGGAATCCAATCCTCTTTAGTAGAGAAGGTAAACTGTAATTTGACTTTCCCTATGAGCGGATCAGATGTGTAATCCTGGACCATGGCCCAAAGGCAGTTGTACCAAGACCAGTCAGTAAATAGATATGACCCACCTGACCATACATTAGAATCTGGGGGATTCCTATAAAATCACAATGGTCAAACTGCCCTCTAACCAGTTAACTCAGAATCTTTGAAGGATGTAAAGTTCAGGCATCAGAACTTAAAGATCCATAGTTAATTCCAATATGCAGTCAAGTTGGCAAGAACTATTATTCTGAGAATTTAATAGAAAAGGTTTATAAATCCAATGATTTATAAATTAGTTCTTTGACAATACTTTCTCTTTTTCTTTATGAATTAAGGAGCAAAGTGATATTCAGAAGATCATTTTTATCCTCATTCCTTCCTAAGAAAAGGTATTTTCAGTTCCTATTTATTTTAACCTGTACTTGTTGTCAGTAGTACCAGCTGCCAGTGCAATAGCTGTATTTTTAAATATTCTAATAGCAAAACATGTGTTGTAAAATTAACAGTCATCAATGGAAGCAGAACAAGATGAAGTGACCTTTTCTTTTTGCCTTCATGCTCAAGGAGAGGACTTCCTCTAAGGAAGGATAATTAAGTTCCTTGGAGAATGTTCTTTGATCTTATTTCCTAGAGATTTCTTAAAATAAGAGGGATGCTCTTTTTGGCAGGGAAATGTAAAGTATTATAATGTAACAGGGGGAGAAGTAGAGGAGCAGATTTGATCATCTCTGCAGTTTTGTTTTAGCTCATCATCAACCTCTTTGTTGTTGTTTTTTGAGAGGGGCTGGTGAGAGAGGGTGGTTGGGAGAGGAACAGAGACAGAAGGAGAAAGAGAATCTTAAGCGGGATCCTTGCTGGGCATGGAGCCCAATGTGGGGCTTGTACTCACGACCCTAAGATCATAACCAGAGCCAAAATCCAGAGTCACATATTTAACCATCTGAGCCATCCAGCTGCCCCCCATTATCCACATTCTTTTATCTTACTCATTAGTACTCAGTGTAGACACTGACTGAGTACTAATGACTAAAGGCAAGCCTGCCTTCTCCATAAAGTCATTGTAAACTAGTGATCTACCCCTTCTTCTCAGTAGCCTGGGACTTTACCATATGCCACAGAAATAGTACTGCATTTTAGGTAATCTGCCTATTATCAGCCTATGAATAAACTATGGCAGTTAATAGCCAAATTATTTTGGTGCTGAGCCTCCATCCTATTTGTAGCTTTTACAAAATTCATTGCACTGTAATATCACTCAGTGTGCTTATATGTGTCTGCCAATTAATCCTGGTTGCAGTTAGCCTCTGATAGTTTCTCCCCCCCCCCCCCCCCCGATAGTTTCTTGTTCAGATTCTAACAATCCAAGATTCGAAAGTCTTTGGGAGAATTTTCAACCCCGATCTCACATGAAATGCTTTCTGACATTATTTATCTGTCACTTCATGGATATTCAATAAATGGCTTTTATTTAATAAATAGCATTCATTCAATAAGTAGTTTGTAGTATCTGGGCTTTTTTTTTTTTTCTGTTGCTGCTGCATAATCAACTACCACAAGATTGTAGCCTAAAATAACACCCATGTATTAGATCACATTTCTGTGGGTGAGGAGTAATGGGTGGGCTTGATTTACTTCTCCTCTTATTATGTCACATGGCTAAAATTAAAGTGTCAATTAGACTCTGCTCTTATCTGGAGATTCTGCAGATGAAACTGCTTCCGAGTTCCTTCAGGTTGTTGACATAATTTAGTTTCTTGTGGCTATAGTCTAAGGTTCCAGTTTACCTACTGGTTTTTAGCTGAGGAGTCATTCTCAGCTCTTAGGGGCGCCCTCCATCTTCAAGCCAGTAACAGCCTGCCAAATTCTCCTCACATTGTGTAGCTCTCTGACTTTTCCTTCTGCATGATTCTGAGGCCTCTCCCATATCTTAGATATTTGGTAGAGTAGTACCCCACTCCTGGCACCAACATTTGTGTTTGTTTTTGTTTGCTGCACAGTAGATTACCACAAATTTAATGACTTAAAATGGCACCCCTTTATTATCTCCCAATTTGGTAGGTCATAAATGCAGGCAGGCTCATGTGTTTTATCTACTCTAGGCCTCACAAGGCTAGACTCAGGCCATCAAGTGAGTTGGGCTCTTACCTGGAGGCTCTGGGGGAAAACCCTTTTTCAAATTCATTCAGGTGGTTGGTAGGATACAGTTTCTTGAATCTGTAGTCCTGAAGTCCCAGGTTTTATAATGGCTGTTAGCAGGGCCTGCTGTTTCTTTCTAGAGGCCATCCTCATCTGTTCTCAAGTGACCCCTTCTATTTCTAAAGCAGTAAACATGCATCGAGACCTTCATGCTTTGCATCTTTCCTACTTTTACTTCTCCCACCATCTGAAAAGACTTCTGTACTTTTCAAGGGCTCTTACAGTTAGATGAGGCTCACCAGTTAACCTCCCTTTTGCCATATGTCATAGGTATAGTATATCTTTGTCTTCACAGGTTCTACCCACTGTCAAAGGGAAAGGGTTGTAAAATACAAGGGTCATTGCAGGTCATACTTGGAATCTGTTGAGTACAGCACCTCTAGGGAACATGCAAGACATAAAGTTTTACTAGATGCTAACTGACCTAAGAATATATAAATATGGTTAGATGACATCAGCATAGCATTAGATAAATGTGATATGTGAATTAAGTAATAGCAGTGTTTGCACAGTATAACCATTTAAAATCATTTCTAAGAGGATCCTTGGGTGGCTCAGCAGTTTAGCACCTGCCTTCAGCCCAGGGCCTGATCCTGGAGTTCCAGGATCCAGTCCCACATTGGGCTCCCTGCATGGAGCCTACTTCTCCTTCTGCTTGTGTCTCTGCCTCTCTGTCTCTCATGAATAAATAAATAAAATCTTTAAAAGAAATAATTTCTAAGAGCACTGTATAATTTATTATTTACAAAAGCGCCATGAAGTAGAGCTCAGTATTCTCATTTTACAGAGGAAGAAACTGAGGCTCACAGATTTTAAGTGAATTGACATAGGTCTCAGAATTACTGTCATAATTGAGGCTTGAACCTAGATATGTGTGATTCTGAGATTTTTAAACACCTCATGCTATTACTCTTGGTACCTTCAGTATACAGCTTATGCCCCTCCCTAACCCATGAGGGTCTCTTTTTTTGACCGTTATGTAGACCACCCCATGTCTTCCCCATTTCCTAGTTCTTCTTCCTCCGCATGAAGCCTAGTTAGGCTCTGAGGTCTTCTTCAGCACCCTCAGAGAGATTAGAAGAACCAGTGAGTCCCTTTGTCCTTCATTTCTTAGATTCTGTCATCTTAAACATAGACTGTTCCAGCCAGCCTCCTGCCTCCAGAAACCTCCAGGTGAATAACAGGCATCTCACTGTCTTCATATATAGCTGTAAGCCACAGGCGGCATGTGTAAAAACTCAGTAACAAGTTCTTTGGCTGGCTCTCCTTCACTCCTATGGCAGTAAGTACAGACATGTGGCAGTGGCATGCCAATGTTTCCATCTAGGCAGCTGCCATGAGTGTTTCCTTCAGACTTCTCTCTCAAAGTAGTAGGGTACTTTGATGGGGAACAGAGAACAAAATCTCCACTTTCTCCATTAGGGACACTTTGTGTCTTTCCTAACTCTCAAATCATCTTATATATTTTTTATTTTATTTTTTTTTTTATTTATTTATGATAGTCACAGAGAGAGAGAGAGGCAGAGACACAGGCAGAGGGAGAAGCAGGCTCCATGCACCGGGAGCCCGACGTGGGACTCGATCCTGGGTCTCCAGGATCGCGCCCCGGGCCAAAGGCAGGCGCTAAACCACTGCGCCACCCAGGGATCCCTCAAATCATCTTATATAAATTAGAAAAGTGTATTTGGGAGGGGATTACTGGGAGTAGGGACTACTGTAGATCTGGCAGGGGATCTGACTCCATATTATGTAGAATATGAAGTGTTTATTTCTTCTTGGTCCTTATAGTTACACTCAAGCTGCTGAGGCAAAGACAACAAGAAACGTATCATTTGATAATCTGATACTTCAGTTCAGGGCTGGCTTCATAGTATGTGCTCAATACACACTTATTGGAAATGGCTATCAAGGACTATATAGTGTCATTTTAAGTAACTATTGGAAAAAAAAAACAAACAAAAACAACCTCTCAGTTTTTTCCTGGTCTTTATTTTATCACTACCAAATCTAGTAAAAAATTTTATGATCTTATGTAAAACAGCAGATATCCTGACCACACAATGATTTTCTCCAAGTTCTGTCAATCAAGCGAAATCATGTTAACATGGGGAGTAGAGGGTGCCTTTGCTCCTCCTGTACTGAAACAGTTTCTTTTTATTGTTGTGCCAGATGGCTCTCACTTATTTAAATTCTTAAGTAGAATTAACTAAATATATCTAATTTATTTTATGTAATTATAACAAATATCAGCATTATTGAGTGATATAGCAATATTGGTCATAATGAAGTTAATGCAGTGTAAATCAAAAATTACTAAACAATGTGAAGTTGGTCTATTACATGTTTTAAAACTAATGTACAGTGTAAATTAGTATGTCCTAACAGAGGGAAAGGAAAACCATGAGATTGGACAAGACTGATTTGCTTTCAAAAAGCCAAGTAATGGGGTGCCTGGGTGGTGCAGTTGGTAAAGCATCCAACTCTTGGATTTGGCTCAGGTTGTGATCTCAGGATAGTAAGATCAAGCTCCAGGTTGGCTTGCTCTCAGCAAGGAGTCTGCTTAAAACTCTCTCCCTCTCCCTCTGCCCTTACCCCCAATACACATGTGCTCTCTCTCTTTCTAAAATAAATAAACCTTTTTACAAATGCCAAGTAATGATTTCTCCTTCAATGTCTATGCAATGTCTAGTCAATGTCTGACTCAGAGTGATAGTTGCAATGAGATTAAATGTAAATGTCCCCACGTTGCCATCCTACTTATGAACTTGGTTCAGCCTTGACAGTCCATATGTTGTCTGATATTTGAACAGTGCTAGTATGAACATTTCTAAATTAATAACATCAAGAATAGACCAAAACATGTGTTTCTGGTTGTCACATATCAAAAGGAAGTAAATAATTATTGTACTTTTTACATTCAGAATAATGACCAATTTCTCTTTGTATGAGATTTCCACCAGAGGAGAGAATTTTGGAGGAATGTTTACCAAGAAAAGGTGATAGCATGTGTCAATTCTTGACTATAAAATAACCTATAAGAAAATTCTTTAAGACTTAAAGCAGATTGTGACACAGAGACAGAGGCAAGTTGGCCACCAAGGCTCAAAAGTAAGACATGTTTGCCAAAGCAAACAGAAAGCCCATGTAATCTTCAGATACTCAAGCCGATCTATTTGTTTCTGCTTTTGACTCATTTACCAGTTAGCAAAGGTCCCCAGATTTGAATGGGGGCATTCCACTGTTACTCATGGGCAATCTAATAGAAGGAAGGTTATTTTATTCTAATATTGACTGGACATTATTGTTAATACTAAGTGACTCTTAAAGAAGTTGCCTTCAACCATGCTGTTTTAAAGACCTTCTAGACTAAAAAAAAGGATATGAAAAGTGTGTAAACTTCCAAATTACTTGGGATACTACCTACTGCACAATTACATAGAAAGATTTTGCCTACAAATAGTAAATGCAGCCATGATTACTTATGTATTTAGCAGACTGGCACGTTTTTTAAAAGATTTTATTTATTCATGAGAGACACAGAGAGAGGCAGAGACACAGGCAGAGGGAGAAGCAGGCTCCAGGGAGCCCAGTGTAGAACTAGATCCCTGGACTGGTATCATGCCCTGAGCCGAAGGTAGATGCTCAATTGCTGAGCCACCCAGGAATCCCAGCAGACTGGCATTTTTAAAGAACAGGAAGGGATTATGTGTGTGTGTGTGCTTTTAATTAAAATATATATATATATATATATATATATTTGAAATAAGGACATCATTTAAAAAATTATTTTATGGGGAAAATGAGAAATTTGTAGTTATGCTATAAAGTATATTTCACCAAATAATGTCTGATTAAGGCCTGAAGATACCACAAAGTGAAGCAGAATGGTATTAATTATCACTTGTATACGATTTCGTGAAATAGCAAAATGTCTCTGTTCCATTTGTGTCTATGAAATATACATATGAAATCTATTTTCAGGGTTTCTAATGGGGTTGAGATTTGTGCTTTTTTCATTATTTCTTACTTTTATGGTCTTATCTTAATCTTTTGGTTCTGTTCCTACCACAAAGGTTATTTCATAGCAATGTCGCTATTGATTTTCTTTTCTATTTCTTTCTTAGAGTAATTCTGCAGAAGTTGCTGTGTAAACATCATAGGAAATAGAAGCAATCACTCTGTTTTAAGATGAAATTTTACCCTGACAATGTTTATAAGCAGAGTTTTACATTTAGGAGATTGTGAACTTTATATAAGGTTTATGAAGAGCTTCAACAAATTCATTTTCCTGGTTTGAGTTAGCTTGCCAAAGAAAACAATTTTATTTGAAACAAGTGCCAGTAATAATGTTTTCTCCTTAACACCATATAAAACAGTGCCTAGTTCTTATGTAGTTTATTGCCCTGAGTGATGGATCAGTTTCATGAAATCAAACATAAAAATCAGTTTGAATGGATGAAGAGCAGTTTGGGTGCAACTTTGGTCAAGTTACCCAATTTGTTGCTGAGTTGTATTAAAAAGTTGATTTCTTTAATTCAGGTTAACGACTGGTGATTTTTAAATCAAATGGCAAAAGTAAGTTAATCTTTTACTAATTTTCAAGACAATCCTTTATCAGGCTGACTTCAGACATTTTTCTTTCTTTCTCCTAAATTCATGTGTATCATAGACTAAATCAGCAGAATGATTTGCATAAGGAAGTCCTAAAGTCATTCATTTCTTCCTTCAGTCACAAATTTTACTGAGCAACTCCTAGGTGACTGACACTAAAAAGGACGAGGGAAGCAAAATTCTTCCTTTGAGGAACTCATTGTCTAGTGGGAAGATAAATAGACATCATAATGAATATTCTATAATACACTGCTGATGTCAAAGCAGATAAATACAAAACTTACCGGATATTCCAGATGCTATAACACTTTGCTGACCATTGAAGCAGGTTGCAAGCAGAAGGAACTGGTCTGGATCTAGAAGAAAAAGTAATTTTCTTGTCAAAACTCCCTCTATTCTGTCTTTGCTGTTAAGGCATCATATTAAGAAAGAAGAGTAAGAATGTACCTCACCCTGCAGGTATATGTGGTAATATAGTTGGCATCCTCAACATTTTAAACCTGTGGCTTAAATACATCCATTGGATGGAGTCCCTGGTAAAACCAGGCTGCTCCTTGTAGAAGCATGCATTAGTTTGGAGCCAAATGACTGGAATGGGTACATAAATTGAAATGTGACACATTATGTCTAATTGAATTCTAGCGCAGATTTTGCCGCTAATTCATTATTACCTCAGTTTCCTCGTTAGTGGAATTTAGCTCATAATCCTTGCTCCACCCAATTTAGAGGACCATTGGGATGATGAAGTAAGATAATAGATGCAAATATTCATTGTAAAGTTAGATCTTCATTATGCAGATGGATGGTGGGTGGTGGTGACATTAGCTGTGAAGTACCACTGAAGTACTACAGGCAGTTCTGGCAGTGTTTGATAGATTATGACAGATTATGTTTCTAGAATAAGTCTAAAAATGAAAAACGAGACATGTCAAATCTAACTGTCCACCAGAAATGCCATTACCACAGGGATTACTTTTCTGACCAATAGCCTAATGTCTAAAATTACAGATATCAAAACATATGCCATCTGTAATCAAACATTAAGTCAACTTTTCATGTAATAGTAGACTACTATTCAATGAAAACCTTTTCTAAAAAATAGTGCACATAATTTTAATATTTAAAGTCCCAATAAATAATCTCACACTTTTATATTTAATATTGTAAAGTATAACGGACTCTGTAGAATTCTTGTCTTCTTAAAAATTTCTGACTTATTGCAGTACATGAACAACACCAAAAAGAACATAAATCTGAGCTCGAGTTCTCTGGATAGTGTTTGACCAGGATCACTGAGAACATTCGGGGACATGCTTTTTTCCACTTGAGTCCTTTTGAACAGTTCTTTAGGATTTATTTATGATTATATTTACTTGCCCACATTTCTTGTAACAAATAGCTAGTCTGACATTTTATATCAAAAAAGACTTTTTTTTCCCTTTTAGTTATTATCTCATCAGTACCAGCAGCTGTATCTAATCTCATGTACAAAAAAGCATGAACCTCTTGATCACACTCAATTTTGCACCCTTTCATCCTTATTGCTTCATGGTATCAAAAAGCCACAAAGGTTTGGCTTGAATTGAAGCCAAACCCATAGGTTTTTCATATTGTTAGGTCTGATACAGAATTTTCACAATCAAGTCACAAATGCTGCATATTATCTCACCTATCAGATTACAATGGTCATGAAAACAATGCTGTTTCTTTCTTTATAAATGTTTAGAATATTTGTCTACAAAATAATGAGTCCAAATCCTACACACTGGAGAACTTTTTTTTTTTTTTTTTTTTTCCCCACAGCATGGTCAGGTTACTCAGAATAATTTTTGAACTATCTCTAGTATCAATAACCAGTCACAGAATAAAAGTCCTCACTATTTTATAGCAATGGACTGCTTTTTCTTCTCTCCCAAGATGATTTCCCTGGTTCTTTGCTTCTTTTGCATCTCTTCCTTCTTAGTCTTTTTCTTGCAGGCAGAGGACCCCAGTGAAGGATGGGGCTACATCCTTGAATAGTTTCTTCAACTATAAATTACTCAGCATACATTTTATCTGTATCACTTGAGAGTTTCATTCTAGCAGTTCGAGTCTTAATGACAAATTATTTTAGGATTAGCTATATTTTTCACACACTGATTACTAAGAGACATGCACAAGAGTTGATCTTTTGAAATGAGTCTCTGTTTTGAGAGGAGTTTTGGTTTTATGGAGGGGCAAAAAATACCTTGATATTTTCCAATGATATAATGGCAAGTTGGTACAGTTTATAATCCTCCAAACAGCCAAGATCTGAAACTTGTTATCTTGGGGAAATTCCATTTTGAACTATATGCTTTGAAACTTCAAAATAATTCACCAAAGATCGAAAACAGAATGTTTGTCTTTGTTGGTTTTAAGGCTACTTTTGAGCATCTGTTGGTTATATCATTGTGAAATTCTGTAAACACATCAAGAAGCAACCCATCAGTTCCATGACTGTGATCTTATCAAGTCTGGCCCTCTTGCTTTTTCAGCAGAAGTATATAGCATATTGTTTTAAGTTAAAAAAAAAAAAAAAAAAAAAACGAAACAAGAGACTTTCATTCCTAGAAGCAGCATTCTCTATCTCTCTGATCAACATTGGCAGCTGTTCATTTTCTGCTTGAGTGAACTTCGAGGAAGGCAGTTACCTGGCATGTGATGAATGGTAGGTGATCTTTGGCTGTCCCCATCTTCCACAGTTTTTGTCTCATCCTGATGAGAAAATCGTCACTATCACTATGGACTCATAATAATATTTTATAGAATCAGTTATTTCTTTACAAGTGCCAGAAAACTGTGTCTCTTAATAAATAAGGGAACAGGGACGCCTGGGTGGCTCACTGGTTGAGTGTCTGTCTTCGGCTCAGGGCGTGATTCCCTGGATCTGGGATCGAGTCCCACATCGGGCTCCCCACAGGGAGCCTGCTTCTCCCTCTGCCTATGTCTCTGCCTGTGTCTCTGCCTCTCTCTCTCTCTGTCTCTCTTGAATAAATAAAATCTTAAAAAATAATAGTAATAAATAAGGGAACAAATATGTGGTAGTGAAGGAATCATTAATCTTTTCTATCTTAAGAAAAACAAATGACATTCCACCAGTGATGCCATAAATGCTATCATGTAACATAGCATGTAACATAGCATGTTTCAAGCTGTGATGAAAACAAATCGACAGCCTTACCCTCCAGCTTTGTGGTTTCTGAAGAGATGGTCTTTGTTTTCTTCCCAAAGAACTTTAGTTTTTAATTATATTCATCAGTTAGACACTTCAAAGTAAACCACTTGCTCTGTAAGAAAAATCAGGATCAGGACATTAACGTTGGAATAATAGTGTTGAGAACCCTTTCTCTTCCAATTGTGCTAGACATCACCCTGCTCCAACATAATTTAATTTCTTCCGATGTTTTATGAAGTAAATGTATGTGAGAAAATCCACTATCTGTGAATGTCAGCAAACAGTGATGAATGGCTTAACTAGGAAATGTGTTAAACTTAAATGGAATAAAACTGGAGAATATTTAGCTGTGCACTTTGTACTACATTTCATATCCTGCTAGGCTTTGAAGAATGGTGCATAGAAATGTAGAAAGACAAATGTTCCAGAAGTATGGATGCTCTCTAACTTTTCAGAAATGATAAGTAAGGTGTAACAGAAAAAGAATAGATTCTGTGACCCTTTCATTTCCCCCTACCATTTTGACTTTCTCCACCCATCTAGACTTTATCCAGAAACTTCATTTATTTTCCTGTAATTCTCCTTCCTGATTATCTCACCCACTGCCAGCACGGCCTCATCCATCCGCTGTCTGAAGATGACTGCTAACTTTTATTTCCACCCCTAAGTCAATCGTGAAAACATCGTCTCAACAAAACACCTCACCCTTAACGTGTCTGGAAGATCTTCCCACCAAACAGCTTCCTCCCTTTACTTCACTTGCTGACAATAATGTTTTCCCCAGAAATTCAGGGTGATGTCGTAGAAAATATCTTTGAGGATTTAGTTTTTTTCCCCTACTACAAACTTAAAAACCTGGCTGATTTTCTTTGTATTGTCTACTCCAATGCCAATATCCATTTTTTTTCCTTTCCATTCTTACTGTCTCTCATATCTGCTGCTGGACTGTACTCTTGTATCGTTCTTCCACTGTCTTCCCTGCTTCTCCCACCCCATGCCCAAATCTACTCTGTATACACCTTGATTCAAATATTTTTGAAAATGCAGCTCCAAGCATTTATTCAATAAGTGTATCTGAGTTTTTATTTTGTAAAAGTTATTCTATAATGTTGAACTGCCCCCAAGAAGTATATTACCTGAGGGCAGCCCAAGGCCCAGCAGTTTAGCACCGCCTTCAGCCCAGGGTGTGATCTGGTGACTGGGGATTGAGACCCACGTCAGGTTCCCTGCGTGGAGCCTGCTTCTCCTTCTGCCTGTGTCTCGGCCTCTCTCTCGCTCTTTCTCTGTCTCTCATGAATAAATAAATAAAATCTTTTAAAAAATTTAAAAAAGTATATTACCTGAAATATTATGTATCATATATATATATACATATAATATGTAAATATTATGAAAACCTATACTCATCTCTGTTTTACATTATATCTTTGCACATGCCATTTTCTCTGAAAGAGTTTAAAAGATTAATTTCAAGACACAGGTACAATACCAACTCCTCTTAGAGGGAAATCCATGTGGAAATTAACTCAAGTTGATTTTATTTAGGAATGCATGCATGTCTTCCCCCACCACTAAATGTTAGTATTCTTAGAATCAGAACCTATATCTTATCTGTCCCAATATCCATTCATACCACATGACAAAAACCTTTTTAATGCCATGGTTAAGCACATGGGCTTTATTTTTGTAAAAAATATTTTATTTATCTATTCATGAGAGACACAGAGAGAAGGAAGAGACACAGGCAGAGGGAGAAGCAGGTTCCATGCAGAGAGCCCGATGTGGGACTCGATCCTGGGACTCCAGGATCACGCTCTGAGCTGAAGGCAGACGCTCAACCGCTGGGCCACCCAGGCATACCAAGCACATAGGCTTTAATCCCTGCCCTATCTCTGAACAGCCGTGTCCTTGACTTGGCTATTTAGTAATTCCTGCTGATTAATATTGTCACGAGGCTCACCAGAGATGACACACACAGAGTACTTAGCAGAGCCTCTGAACATAACAGGCATTCCATGAAAATATTAGCTATTTTTGTTGTCTTAGCACATGTGTGGCAATTAAGAGTAAACAAAAAGGATATTTCCCTGTAGCAGTGTTAATGGTTTGTGAATTGCACACGGGTCTATGTGTGACAGGAAGTTCAAACCAGTAGCAGTATACTTTCATGGTTCATTTCCAAATGACTCAACAGGGATGCTTTAAGAAAGAGGCGGGACTGATATTTATCTTATATATTCTTAAACTCTCATTTCAAGGGAAGAACTAGAGAAGGATTAAAAAGTGTGGCAGATGTTACATTTTACTGATTTTCTTTTTTTGGTTGGCTGGATTTTGCGATTTATTTGGTTTTTGAATTTTCTCCATATTTTTAATAACTATTTTATCTTATGTTAATACTCTATAGTAATAAGTTATATCCATATTTATGCATAAGTTTGAATATTACAGTAGGACAGGGATTAAAGGGAACGAGGCGTTGGTATTCTTTTTTTGCAGGTGAAAAAAATTGGAGAAGTCAAGATCAATGATTGCTCAGTCATTCAACAATTAAATGGCAAAACAGGAGTTAAAACTCAGGCGCTTTGGAACAGAGCCCTTTGCCATTTCTCACATACTGCATTATCTGCCATTCTGTTTGTTTAACAAGGATCTCTGGAAAGAAATAACCTTGGAGTGACTATCCAGTGAAAGATCCCTTTATTTGGTGTTTCCAAGGTATCTCCACAACTAATTTAATTACATTATATGAGTTTTCAGTTTTTGAATTTTAGCTTTCAAATTAACATCTAATAATTTTTTTCTGATTCCAAAAGTAATACACATTCATTGTAGGAATTTTATAGAACATAAACACAATGAACCAAATTAAAAATCACCATAATCCCACTATCCAGGAAGAGACAGATGCTAAAATATTGATGTCTATAGTTCTAGATGTTTGTTTGCATCTGTATTATTTTTTTTCTTTAACACAACAGAAATTTGTTATACTACTATGTTGTAACAATTTTCACTCAGTGTACTTTGAAAATATTTGTCATCATTTTTATTAGTTGCAAATACTTACAATATATGAATATGCCATGCTTATTTAATCCATCCCCTATCTATAGACAAAAAGGTTTCATTTTCAGTTTTTAAGGAAAAAAGATGGCTATCATCTTTTTAGATAAAATATTCCATATATGCATTATTTCTTCATTAAGATAAATTCCAAGAGGGAAAAAAAGGCAGGATCAAGGAGAATGTTAAATCTTGATGTTTAGACATGTGTTGTTCATTGTTCTACAGAAGGATCTGATCACTTTCTAGCAAATCAGTTTGTACTCCTAGAAGCAGTGTATGAGAGTAACACTCTTAATGTCAACATGTATAAATTTATTTTAATTAATTAATTTTAATTAAAATACAAAAAATTAATCCTTCCTTTTCTTAGTAGCCCATAGGTAGTAGGTTTTATAAGTTGGGATGAAGGAGCTTGTATTTGAAAATGAAATCCCCATAAGAAAGAGGAGATGAGTGCACTCCCAAAGAATTGCTTGTTGGACTCTCTCCATGCTACTCTAGAAACCCGGAATGCTGGAGGCATTTTCCCTGAATGTTTTATTTACTACCAAAAATAGGATTACATTTTCAATTAGAGAGTATTTAGTGACTTGTTCCCTTAATAAATCTCTGTCATTTTCATTGATTTTTTTTTAGAAGAGTCTGAAATGTTGCTGTCTTTTTGACTGTGCATTTTAGTGTGCAATAAGTGAATATGAGTTAGAGCTATTTTGGTTGTAACTGTCACAAAGGCAGCCTGAACCATTCAAACCAAGAGGGAGATTTATTGGCTCCTAGAAAGGGAGGAAGCCTTGAATAACAAAGCTGAGGGAGGAAGAATGTTACCGTCCAGCCCTAGGGATTCAGGCACTGTCAGGAATCAATCTGGTTTCCTCTCTGACTCTCTTGGTTGTCAGCTTCATTCTACCTCACTGCAGAATGCATTTTTCCTTGTGTTAAAAAACTTGGCTTCAGATAGCTCCCAAGTTTTGTTGCTTTAATCTTTAACCCCCTGTGGAAATTTTACCTAAGTTTTCTGGGGCAATATCTGAAGCCTGAATATCCCTGGATGGGTGTGGGAATAGATAGTTGGTTTTAGGTTGAAAAAGCTAGGTGAGATTTCCACCTGTGGACCAATCCATTGTGTTTACAGAGATACAGTACTGTGACTAGTGCAATTCGGGTGCATTTCTGGATCTATCGACTCTGACCAAAGAGAGACTGTAACATTAGCATGTGACAATCCATATAGGTTATTTATATGTAAAGACTGGGGAGGAATAGGTCCCAGGAGAAATGAAGGGCTGTTTTAGTAATCCCGGAAAAATAGAGGTAGTGCTGAATAGAAATAAACAAAAATAGGTTGCTAACACCTAATGTCTGAATCATTCTCCTACAATACCTCCTATCTTTCTACACTTCAGAAGCTGTAAAGATGTATAAAAGGACATATAGATCCATGTAGATACATTTAGCAGTAATCTATTTTTGCTTCTTCAGGAAAACATTGACTAGCTCAATATGGGATTATTATTAGGTAAGAGCTTTGCACAAACTAGTGAGCTTTATTTCATATAGAGAATGAATAGAATTAAACCTCCAGGATAGAAATTTTAGCACTTTTTAGTTATGTCCTTCACTATTTCTGATGATGTCTAAATGTAGACAGAATGGCAAGAATGTGGGCTATTTTTTTCCAGGAGTGTGGGCTGTGTTTGTCTTTTAAAGTACAGTGCAGTGTCTATTGCAAGTGGTTTTCAAACCTCCTTAATAGGAATTAAGTAATAGAACTTATGTTTGAAGATGGTGCATCAGAACGCACCCATTGCTATGCTTGTCTCTTTGATAAATGATGTGATACAAGATGATCAGCTCAAGGTCAGCTCACTGAATTGTAGTTTGAGCAAAGCTCACTTCTTCTCAAAGTGATCAAGAATGATTTCTTTAAAGGGAATTTAAACTACTTCGAGAATTATCTATCAGTGTTACCAAAGAGTAGCAGAAGAATTCATCAACAGAAGACAAAAATATTAAGAAATATAAAATACAGCATTTTTAGACCCAACTTAAACCCAATGGATGGGTGTAGGGAACTCTACTTCCTTTTGCCATCAGTATTTTTACTAATAAGCATGTTACAGTGTGAAGGTGGTAGGTCAAATGGTGTGGCTAATTGACTTGAAGAGTCCTTACAAGTGATAATGTAAAAGGACTGGGCTCAGGAAGCTAATTTTTTTTTCTTGAGGCAAGACTATGGACATTTTTTTCAAGCTTCTTAGTCACCAGAGGTAAATGTACAGAATCCTATCAACACTCAACATGTTAGAATGTTTACTGTGTGCTTTGCACTGAGCTAAAAGCTGTATATATAAAGATTTTTAAAAAGATGCCCAAATAACTTATTGTTAAGTGGAAGAGCTAGTGGGGCAAGGAGAAAGTTGGAGTGCAAGAGTAAGGTTTTATCAAAAAGATATGGACAATGTCTTTGATAGGCCAGGAATAGTAAAAAGAATTCTGCTAAGAGTGCCACTTTTTTGATCTATTATTTTCAGGCAAAAGCCGTGCATTGCTTTAAAAACCCTTATTTTTCATGACTTAAAGTTGTGCTCTCAGGGAAAACATACTCATAATATGAACTTGGAAAACAAACTTTCCACTTAAAGATGATTATACACACTGTATATTTAAACCCTCCTTTGGCATACCCATACCAAGAGAAAGGTTGATATTGTTAGTATGTACTTTTTCTGGGTCAATGTTCTCTATGAATCAGATCTACTATATTCCTCAGGACTCAGGTGAATTCTCAGACAGTATAGGGCAGGCTTTAAAATGGCAGATATTGGGCAGCCCGGGTGGCTCAGCGGTTTAGCACCGCCTTCAGCCCAGGGCCTGATCCTGGAGACACAGGATTGAGTCCCCATGTCAGGCTCCCTGCATGGAGCCTGCTTCTCCCTCTGCCTCTGTCCCTGCCTCTTTCTCTCTCTCTGTGTCTCTCATGAATAAATAAATAAAATCTCCCCCAAAAAATAAAATAAAATAAAATAAAATAAAATAAAATAAAATAAAATAATAAAATATTAAAATAATTAAAATAAAATAAAATAATAAAATAAAATAAAATAAAATAAAATGGCAGATATTTACTCATACCAGATGACAGCACTTTGCTACCAAGAATCTGATTAAACTTTTTGTCTTTCTGTCCTTTGAATATTAGTAACAAGGACACTTTTTGATTGCAACTCTCAATTACGTAAAAGCCAAAGAGAAAGAGAGGAATATCCCAATGCTTGGAACCTTTCCAAAAGCTGATTGGCCCTCTGGATATGCAGGTGCATGTCTAGTACTGGACATGTATGCAGGACAATAAAAACAACTGAACTCAACCAAATGGTGATGAGAATGACTACATGAGCGATTTATCTATTGGAGAAACTGGACTTTATTTTCTTGTCCTTCATGTACCTGTGTAATCATACTAATTAAAGCAAACGTTTATTGAGTAATGTAGCAAGCGCTCTGCTTGAATAAAAAACTTACTCAAATCGACCCAATGAGCTTTGCACTTATTAATGAAGAAACTGACACACAGTGTAAGTAACATACTGGGTCATGTAGTCAATAAGTGGTGGAGCTATCTGACTCTGGAACACATGCTATTATTTCCCTAACAATCTCTGTAAATGTCTAGGTTCCAAATGACTTTTACACTTCTTTAAATGTTAGCTTAGTACTCACAGGTGTCAGATTCTTATCCATGCTACTTTTATTCTTTAAACATGCATCTGCTTGTGAAAATATATTAAGAATAGAAGCATATCATGTCAAAAAACACCATCCTCCCATGTTACAAGATGGGAGAACCTGTAGAAATCTACATAGTTGGCAGTAGTTTTGACTCCTAAATGTCCCACTTCATCCCAAGATCCATTTCACATCCATTTCACATCCAAGACTGTAAGCTAGGATTTCTTTTACAGAAGACAAGCAGCATGCATACATCAGCCTAACAGCCTTCAATAATGAATTCTGAAGACTTCCAGTGCTTTAAAAAATACCATGGGATCCCCACTTAAACTAGTTTGTATTTGCTCTTTCTGAAAGAAAAAATCCTGTAATTAGTGTGTTTGTTGTTGTTTGTTTGTTTATGGTAAAAACTTGTCTGAACTATGGTAAAGCCAAAAGAATGGCTTTCCCCTAATTTTGCAAGTGGGTTAAAGAATGAATGTAGTCATACATAACAGAAGTTAATGAGAGAGAATGGCAAGTACAGTGGATGAATTCTGAATTTAGTTTGACTAAAATGATGTTGATAATGTCGGTTAGAATTTTATTTTTGCCAAATGTAAATTCATATTGCAACCAAGTCATTGAGAAGTATTAGTTTTACTCACAGCTCAAAGAGTCACCTCTTCTCCAGATATACCATCTGTTATTCAGTTGCCATTTTTGCTCTCTTTTGTACTAGGGATGCAAGTAGACCCTACATATATAGGGTACTAAAATAGTTTATTTTCAAATACAGTTACCTGGACTTTTAGTTACTGAGAAATCTTAAGAAAAGTTACCTGGGGGCAATTGGGTGAGTTAAGCCTCTGCCTTCTGCTCAGGGCATGATCTCAGCAGGGAGTCTGCTTCTCCCTCTCTCCCTCCCTGCCACTGATGCTCTCTCTCATTCTTTCTCTTTCTCTCACTTGCTCACTCTCTCTCTCTAAAATGAAGTATTAAAAAAAAAAAAAAGAAACGAAAAGTTATCTGGATGCCTGTACTTTACTAGCGCTGTACCTGGTGTAAGTGTGGCTAGAGGACATCTACTATTCATTATAGGATTTGATTAATCCTTTTGTTTTCAATGTTTACTCATTTATTTGTTTAATAAACAATTTGTTTATAATTTTATTTTTAATATTTTTATAATATTGTTTGCAAAGCCTTGTGGGTGGGTGCTGAGGAGGATACAGATAAAAATAAGGCATGTGCCTTGTCCTCTAGGTGTTTGCAATCAGCTTTTCGTGGGAATATTCTATGGCACTTCCTTGAAAGAATACATCATTCCTCTAGTTTCCTCCTAGCTGTGTGCAATTATTGCATTTTTGATAAGTAGAAATTTGAATAACTGCAGTGCTTGCTGAAACTTCAACCTTCCAGAGATCCCAGATGTGAGAGGGGGCTTTATCATTCATCTGAAATATCTAGTGAGTATTTATAGAGTACCCACCAAACAGAGCATCTGTACTGAATGTCATAGGGCAAACAGAATGAGAAAAAACTAACATTTTTTTTCCCTAGGACATTTTTTATGTAAGAACTCAACATATTTTAAAAGTTCACAACATAAACTGGTAAGTAAAAATGAGTGAGTGGTAGAGAAGATAAATGCTAAATACATTCAAAAGAAGAATAAATTCAAAAGTTGGGAAAAGGTTGCCCAGAAGACTGACTTAGCATGAGGATATCAAATTTCAATGGGTGAAAAGCACAAACATAAGAATTTCAGGTGGGATAGGGTTTTAGAACATGCATCAATCAGCAAAGGAGGGTTATTGAAAGAGAACTTGGTTTCTGTGTGTTGGCTTTTAGCCTAATTATAAAAGCTTTGTTTATTTCAATCTTTCTTTTTTATCTTAAATGCAAAGCAACAAAATTAAAAACCAAGGAATAATCAGCTACTTTTACTTGAAATCCTGTCACTCTTAAAATTTAGATTCATATGCATAACAAAATTAGATTCCTTTTTCACATTCTTTCATTCACTAATGTATTCATTCACTCATTACTTAAATGTGTCCAGCCTTGTGCTATGTGCTTGACATTAAGAATAGCCCTGAAGGGTAAAATAACTCACCAAAGGAGAACATTCAGCATGCCATTTGGGATTTGTCTGTAGAGTGATGGGAGGCCATGTGGTTGTGTTGAGGGATTTATGGAGTGATTGCATAAATGTAGTTTCAGCTCTGGGAGCTGCTGCCCCTTCCCTTAAGAAACTGAATTTAAGTTTGTGGAAGTATTTCTACATTGATGACTTGAGTTCAGCATATCTTGTGTATTTTTTGAAGTGTATTCCGGTTTTTACACTCACAAACTTTTTCCAAGAGTTATCAGAGATAAATTTGCCTTTTACCACTGATTTGTTTCATTTGTTTAAATTAACAATATATCACTCTACCAAATATCCCGAGGCAGAATCAAATGAAATTACTTTGTTTAAAAGTCAGATATGATAATAATTCTAAAGTGTAATGTCAGAGGAAAGTGTTATGTGTTTAATGTTAAAATGTCTGAACATTTCAATAAGTCAGAGAAAAAAATTGTATTTTGGAGATTATGACATTTTTCGAGAAAGATTCTCGAGATAAGGTTATTGGCAGAAAAATGAAAGACTCATACAGAGTATTGGATGAAGTCTCAGTGGAGGAAAGAAAAGTCAAGAAAAGGAAGTGTGAAGATTATAAGGGATGACAAAGAATCTGTTATATCGGATTCATGATGCAAAGAAATGGAATAAAGTGAAGAATATATGAGAAAAATAATTGATGATGAAAACAATGTATAATACAGAATGAGGACTCAGAAAGCTTTAATGTAATACTAATCAGAAAAGAAATAATACTTCTGTCCCACAGGTGGGCATTCATCTGCTCATATTTTATGTCTTAACAGAAATTCTCACTGTTCTTTGACCAGATCTCTTCTCTTTTATTTTCACAGCAACTTTGGTAGCAGCAAAGCAATCATTTAGAAAATTATAATGGAATGGGTGATTTACTCTCTTAAACTGTTTAGCATACTGTATATAACCCAACAGATGTAATTCTTCCCACTCACTTTTAATTTTACAGGAAAATACTGTGTTCACTTGATTGTGTAAACTGCTTTTTTTCCCCCATATACCTTGTCCTGCAGAACATCTCTGCTCTCTGCAATGCATCTTTTTTTAAGTGACATAACACTATTACACAAGTTGAAAGCTGAACCTTTGGCAAATTGAAGGTACTTCCAATTTAAACCAGATCTCGGACTTGTAACATTAAATTAAAAGTTGTCAAAAAGGAAGATATTTTTAAAAGGATATTGTTGTATTTTCAAAGGGACCAGATCTAGTCCTGGATTTCAAAGTTTCTTTAGTAAACACTTCTTCCCTTTGATTTTATTTTCTGAATGTAATTCTCTCTCCTGAATGACTTAGATACTTTTATTCTTCAGGAACATAGTATCTACTCCTTCCATCCATCCAACGGAAAATAGATATATTTTGTTACTGAAAATTACATCTTTTGTTACTTGAAGATTATTAAGAGGAATTAAAATCAAAGATTCCCTCCGTTTCCCAAATGTTTACATGAAAATAAGGCCAGATTTCAAACACCTAGATAGTGGAGGGAATTCAGTAGAGATGGCTGGCTCTCATCAAAATTATGTAGGTGAAAAATATCTATTGATTATCTGCAGTTTCCTCCTTGATGAATAAACACGGCTTGATTCAAGAAAAAAAAATCCCAGTCTGTTTTTCTTTCTTTCTTTCTTTCTTTCTTTCTTTCTTTCTTTCTTTCTTTCTTTCTTTCTTTCTCTCTCTCTCTCTCTCTCTCTCTCTCTCTCTCTCTCTCTTTCTTTCTTTCTTTCTTTCTTTCTCTCTCTCTCTCTCTCTCTTTCCTCTTTCTCTTTCTCTTTCTTTCAAGACATTGTGCCTCTTTGTCTTTGGTATTTGCATTCTAAGACTAATCGCCAAAAAGCCAAATAAACAAAATATTAAATTTCATAAGAGTGTATGGGAAACAGTTTGCAGTGTAGGTCAGTGATGTTTTATCAAAAGAAATAGGAAGTTTCTGTAAAGGCTGACTCTGTTGCTAGAAACCATCAAACTCAATGTATAATTGTATAACAATGCATAACCTCAATTGTATAATAATCATGATTATTTATGTCATTAATATCTATGTATTAGATATATAATTAATAATAATAGCTATGCTATAGCTAATAATCATAGGTATGATTACCATAGTAAGAGCCTTATTCCATTTAGCACACCTTACATATTTTGCTGACTGGTTATCTTTCCAACACGAATGTAACTGCTAGCTGAGTGGGGGGAATTTTTTTTTTTTTTTATTGTAAGTAGTACTTTTTCTTTTCAGATTTAGGTTAAATTGAGTTTTCATATAATAATTGAAAAGTTATCATAATGTGGGACAATGCTAACATGGTAAGACTTTTACAAATTTAATGAATTTCATCTTAATGGATACCCTTTCTGTTATCTCCTTGGGGTATCCCTTGCGGTTTCTACCTAGAATTCTATTAATGGTATTAGTAATGGCATTGTAAGGATTGGGCTCCAGGTGTGATTAGTATATATAATGATTTGGGGACGGGAAATGACCCATTTTTACGTTAGAGCAGCTTTCTCTCCCTGTCATCCAAAACACACTAGCTTTGGTAAATGTAATCTCCCCAAGAACAAGTGTTCTATGATCAAATGAGCTCTGGGAAACGAAATCCTACCTGTGGAGGGTAATGATTGGGCATACAGAATTCTGAGAAATACCATTCAAAACCACACAGGATAAACTTATATTAGCAGATAACCTGTCTAATTTACTTGCCCAGGGGATTTTTTTTTTTTTTCTCTGTTAACATGATCTGGAACACATTTTCCTCTTGTAATAATCTAGGATCTATTTCACTTTTAGGGCATACTCTATTTGGTATTTGCCATTATGAAATCTCATCCAAAAGATTATGGTACAATGGAATCTGATTTTTAAAAAATGCTGTGTTATTTAAGGATTAAGAGGAACACTAAAAATATTTGCATTGGTGGAACTTACTATATAAAACTACATCAGTTTGTTTGTATTTATTATCCTAGCCAACATTTTCACATTGTTTTGCTGATTTAGGGCACCATAGGACTTATAGTTCTATTCTGTGACTGCTATTACAAAGATGCTAAACTGTAGGAAAGTAGACTAAATGTGTACTTATCATATAATTGCATTGGAATATATTTCTATTCAACTTTATGATAATTTTAATTTTTTTAAATAATAGTAGAGGTTAGGAAAAAAATCAGATAATGCAAGTTTTGGTCATTTGTGTTCTGGGCTATTGGAGTTTTCCTTATTGTCCTTGCATAGCCCTCCTGATTTGATCCTATGGCACTTTTGAATCCACTCAATAATCATTGAAAATTTCATCTTTGCAATGGACTACCCAAGCATTAGATGAATATAAAACAAACACAAAAACCTGATTGTAATTTTTTTTTTTTTTTTTTTTTTTACTTTGAGGAAATTAGTATAATGTGGTGAAGTACTCCAGCATATTAGACTTAATATGTCTGGAGTATTTTCTCAATACAAATTTTACAATATTTTTTCTAAATTGTTTTAAGAGTTCAAAATATCTACTTGGAAATGCATAGTTACTATTGAGGTTATTACTTTTTAGATGAATTGTGAAGATCACAGATGCAATTTTAATCTTCCCTCTGTCCTCTTATGTACACATAGATTGCTCTACCTAGTGCTTATAGATCATTAATTTCACAATTTTTTAAGATTTACTTATTTATTTGAGAAAGAGACAGCATGAGTAAGGGGAGGGGCAGAGGGAGAGAATCTTTAAGCAGACTTTCTGCTGAGTGCGGAGCCCAACGCAGGGCTCAATCTCATGACCCGTGAGACCATGACCTGAGCCAAAACCAAGAGTCAGATGCTTAACTGACTGAGCCGCTCAGGTGCCGCTCATAATTGTGTGTGTATGTTTTTTAATGACACTGTTCTCTCCAACATTCTAAAAAGTATTTACCAATTCTGGGAAAGTGATAAATTTAGTCTATCAAGCTATTTCTGATCCCTAGCCCATTGACAGAATTCTATTATGAGCATATAAAGTAAGATCTCACCTATCCACAGCACCAGAGTTAACTTACTAAGAAGTAAACAGAAATTCCCCTGAGCTGTCAGATATACATCCAAAAATTACCTGCCCTCTAGTCATAGAAAAGGTCTTCAATCTCTCATATATTGGGTATTTAATCTTAGCCCATTCATAAATCAAAAATATTTTATTATCTTGTTTCTGACTTCAAGATGTGTTAGAGGCAGTAGCGGATAAGGGAGTGAATAAGTGCAGCCCACAGTCAGGCATTTTGACTGCAGTGGTGACAGCAGAACCACTAAGCAGCTAAAGAAGAAAGAAATCCCTTTTTTCCCCTCCCCCAAGAAGGCAGATTCAAGCACTTTAAAAAATTATGGCTCTGCTAGACTGTATCATGTCCTGAAGGGGGAAAAATGATATGAAAACCATTTCTGGATCATTTGACAAAATGGGGACAGAGATGGGAGATTAGATCAAATAATGTACTATATTGGTAACTCTATGGTGATGATGTAAGAGAATATCTCTATCAGGAAACAGGGATTATAGGGGAAAGGAAAGAAAATGAGTGGGAAATATCAGAGAGGGTGACAGAAAATGAGAGACTCCTAACTCTGGGAAACAAACAAGGGGTAGTGGAAGAGGAGGTGGGGGGTGGGGATGGGGTGACTGGGTGACGGGCACTGAGGGGGGGCACTTGACAGAATGAGCACTGGATGTTATATGTTGGCAAATCAAACTCCAATAAAAAAAATATTTAAAAAAGGTAACATACACTGAAATGTTTAGGGGTAAAGTGCCAGGATGACTCTACTTGGAAATGCATAGTTACTATTGAGGTTATTACTTTTTGGATGAATTGTGAAGATCCCAGATGCAATTATAATTTTATTTAGGGGTGCCTGGGTAGTTTAGGCAGTTAAACATCCAGCTCTTAATTTCAGCTCAGATCATGGTCTAAAGATGTGAGATTGAGCACCATGTCAGGCTCAATCTTAAGATTCTCTTTCTCCCTCCCGGTCTGTCCCTTCACAAATACACCATCGAGTGACTAGGAGAAAATAATTGTGGGTGCATTTGTGGAGGGTGAGGGGAAATGGAGACAGAGAAAATAAACAAGTGAGGAAAAATGTTAATAGCTGAATCTGGGTAAAGAGTATCGGATTCTTTGTGGAGTTTTTTTTTTTTTTTTTTTTTTTGCATCTTTTATTTAAGTTTGAAATGATTTCCAAATAAAGTCATTTTATTTTTAAATTTATTTTATTATTATTATTATTTGGTAGATGAAGGGACAGAGCGGGAGGGAGAAAGAGAATCTTAAGATTGAGCCTGACATGGTGCTCAATCTCACAACTTCAGACCATGATCTGAGCTGAAATTAAGAGCTGGATGTTTAACTGCCTAAACTACCCAGGCACCCCTAAGTAAAGTTTTTTTTTTTTTTAATCATGGTTTGAAGGCTTATTGTATAACATATATTCAAAATATTTTATACTTTTTTTTTAATTCTCCAACTCAATAGCATACATTCATAATGATGATATTAAATTAGCAAGTAAATATCAAGCATCCCAAATTTAAGAAAGCAAGGTCTCCATAATCCATTTTAAGGAGTTTTATCACAAATAATTAATCTACAATGTTAAGCTTAGGATATTGCAGGAAAAAGCCCTCAACCCCTAGACAACTGAACTTTAGAACTGTATCCTACCATATTGGATATGGTGTTTCATAAAGTTTTCAATAGCATAGTTGAACCAAAAGGGGTATGTGACTTGTAATATTTTTAAAAGATCTCTTTTAACAACAGAAATTATCAATGGGCTAACCATCTGATATTAGTCCCTCTGTCTTTTAATCTTCTTTCTTAAAGCCCTATTCATTTTCTACTAGCCCAATTTAATGAATAAATCTCCTGTTTTACATATATATATACACACACACATATATTTTATATATATACACACACACACACTCATAATCATTCCATACTCCAAATCAAAGGGTGTGACTTGATAAGGTTGGCTTCTTCCCTGTCCATGTAGTTCAGACATGCCTCATTGTGATAAATGAGATTCCACTTTCGTGAAATTACAGTGGGAATGATCTTAAGCATGGTGCCCATGTAACCCCTGTAGGTGGCAGTATCTGCCAGAGATTTTCTTGTGCCATTACTTTTCCCCCTAGTTCTCTGGTTTCTCTTTCAGATTATTGTCTTGGGCAGCCAGGAAAATTAACAGGAGGTACAAGTACTGACATGTATGAAACAAGGGAGCAAAGACATAGATAGAGCTGAGAGCACCAAGGCCCAGGTAGGGCTTGAAACTAAAAGCAGAAGAACAACCAACCAACGTGAAGAAAGCTTCCTGGTTGATCAGTTGTGTCCTCACTGCTATTGCCTAAAATGCTATTCTCTTCTTCAAAAGAGCAGAAACTAAGGAGTATTTTGCAGATCCCAAACCTGTCTCCTGGGCTGAGCCTTTTCATCAGCCTCCAAAATTCATGTGGCTATAATTTGAAAGATAATTCTACTGTAATTGCTTTGAAGTTGGAGTGATAGGGAATAATTTCTTTCTCACTGAAGGAACCAAGATTATGTCAGTAACTTTGAGAGGCCGATGTTTTGCTTTGGAAATCCATTCTAATTTAATCTATGAAACTGAAGAAGAGAAAAAAATATAGCCATAGTTTTGGAGGATGTTAAAATATTTTTTATAGGATTCTTTTGAAGTCTTGTTAGAATTAGGGTAGATTCTTTTAAAAAAATAAGATTTTATTTATTCATGAGAGACACAGAGAGAGAGACAGAGACAAAGGCAGAGGGAGAAGCAAGCTCACTGTGGGGAGCCTGATGTGGGACTCTATCCCAGGACCCCGGGGATCATGACCTGAACCAAAGGCAGCTCAACCACTGAGCCACTCAGGCATCCCAGAATTAGGGTAGATTCTATAAAGCTTTGAAATTGTTTTGAAGGTCAATCAGTAAATCCATTTGATGAACCACCAAAAATGTACTTGGGGCAAAACCCTCTGTATGCTGAAGTACTGACAGACATCAACAAAGACTTGGCAGTCTAGATGCGAAGCCAAGACATTAACTCAATCATTTTGTGATAATAAAATAAAACAATGCAGGGCACCTGGGTAGTTCAGACAGTAGAGGGTCAGACTGGATTTCAGATCTTGATCTCATGATTGTGAGTTCAAGACTCACATTGGGTATGGAGCCTTCTTAAAAAAAAATTAAAATTAAAAATATAAAACAATGCAAGAGAGGTCACTAGTGTATACTATATGAAAGAGATAGGCAATGATTGTTGATCAAGTCCTGAGAAGAAGAAATTACTAGCTTTGAACCCAGGGTTCAGGAGAAACGTGGTTCTGATGGATGAAAGAGTTGAGATTGGTGAAGAGAAGGGTTTAAGTTTTTGGAGTTTGAGTGAACACAGGGTTCAAGCCTGGCATTAGGCTTGCAAGCTTTAGGAAATAGATCAATCTAATGAGAGTGAATGGTCTGTGTCTAGAAGGCATGGGGAAAATGACCGAAACAGTAGAACAGAGCCAGACTGTGAATGTGGAATATCTGATTTAGGAGCTTGGATGGATTATGTAAAGTCATTTAAAGTTATTTCTGCAAGGAAGTGATATGATGAGTGGGAGCTTTTTAAAGGGTGATTAATTTGTAGAACATTTACGCATTTGCTGCTCTCTCTGTCCATAGGTAATAAAGCTATTTTTAAAAGTTACACAGTCTATCCCTTGTTTGGTATCTGGGTTGATTTTAATTATGCTTAAATCAACCCATAATAAATTAGTGTCTTCCAGCCAAGAGTGTCTCTCTTAATTCCCTTGATAGCATGATCCATGGCCTGAGTGTCCTTGTAGCTATAAAATTCTTTCATATTATTTAACCTAAATTTCCCCCACTGCACTTAAGCACGTAATTTTCTGAACTGTACCCATTAATGGGATTAATTGGTCAATCTTTCTTTGCCGCATACCCCTTTACATATTTATAGATAATTCTCTTACTTCTCCTTCTCATGGTGGATTAATTTCTTCCTTTCTTCTGTCTTTCCCTCCTTCCCTCTGTTCCTTCTTTCCCTCTCTCCCTCCCTTCCTTCCTTTCCTTTCCTTTTTCCTTCCTTCCTTCCTTCCTTCCTTCCTTCCTTCCTTCCTTCCTTCCTTCCTTCCTTCCTTCCTTCCATCCTTCCTTCCTTCCTTCCTTCCTTCCTTCTTTCTATCCTCAATTATTGGGCTTCACTTTATCCTTATTCTCACTTTCTTGATTTTTTAATAGATTTATTTATTTTTTATCTGAGTATAACTGACACACAATGTTACATTAGTTTCAGTTATATGGCATAGTAATTCAACAGCTCACAAGTGTAGCTACCATCTGTCACCATATAATACTATTGCAATACCATTGACTACACTCTCTATGAAATATCTTTTATTCTCATGATTTATTCATTCCATAACTGGAAGCCTGTATCTCCCACTGCCCTTCACCCATTTTGTCCATCCCCACCCCCTAAAATTTTTAAATGACTATGTCACTATGTATTATGTATGTATTAACTAGCCTAATAAAAATTTTAACTCCTTAAAGAAAGGAGTTTTATAGTCTTAAAGTTATTTAAAATCGTTTTTTAAAAAAAAAAGCTCAATTACCTTTCATGGTCCAATTTAAATACTGCCTTCTCTAGGAAACCCTCTGTAATCTTTGCAACCCATGCTGACCACCCTCTTCTCTAAAAATCTTGGTTGATTTAGTCATTGCACAGAGCATAAGTCTTACTTGTTGTTTAGACTGTAATTTATTTGTAGGTAGGTCCATTACTGTATGTTTATCTCTTTCAAAATATCTATACCTAGCTTTGATGTTATAGGTGTATCCGTGTGTGTATATAAACAATAGGTGGAGGTAAAATTATGTATGTGGTAGAGTATACTATAATATTTTTTCAGACAGCTTACCAAGATCAGATGTTCCAAATTGATTGTCCTTGAATTGGAACCTGTCCATACATGTTTTGCTTGACTACATAGTGGCTGATTGAACATTTAAAATATTTTGAGGAGCACCTGGGAGGCTTAGTCAGTTAAGTGTCTGCCTTTGGCTCAGGATATATAATCCAGGGTCCTAGGATTGAGCCCCACATACAGCCCCCTGAGCAAAAAGCCTGTTTCTCCCTCTTTCTCTCCCTTGGCTTATGCTCTCTCTCTCACTCACTCTCTCAAATAAATAAATAAAATCTTTAAAAAAAATAAAATATTTGAATTGGTTGTCAACATTTAAAAATTAGGTTGTTTCACATAAATATCAGGATCTACACTACATTTAAAAAAAAGAGAAAAATCAGAATATCTGGCAAGGTGGTGTGTATTCTTGCAAGAGAGTAATCAAGTGAAAGTGAGTAGCAGCCATTGCCTTTAGACCAAATGGGAAGACTCACTTTTGTTGGGAATAGCTTCATTTCTCCCCATCCCTATTTTAAATACTGGCCTCTCCAGGCTCTTGCATTTGTGACTGCTGTACTAAATGCTTGGATAAATGTGGAGTGCCCTGAACTGTCTCAGAATTCCTTTAAGATATACAAGAATATCTAGTAACATCCTGAACTTGGTACTACAATAGTTATCAAATTTTAGATATAAGAAGAGTGACATGGTCAGCTTCTGAAAAATGAAGAATCCTTGATCACGTGCTGAGTTTACTGAATCAGCAAGTCTAGGGAGATCTACATTTAAAAAAAATACATATGTGATATATATTTGGTTTGTATCCTTTTAGGGAAAACTTGTGCTTCTTGGTCTCTGAAAGTCAGACACACCTGTGCCCTCACTGATAGAAATCAGATCGATTTTAATAATCATTTTTAAGTATAAAGTAGGAAAAACAAGCTCTTGTGCTATGTTTCTTATCTGCATCCTCATTATTAGACACTTTGTGTATGGTATTTTGCTATACTAAATAATTCTTGAATAAATAACCTTGTGATTCATTTAAAGAAGAAAACGAAACACTTTGCTGACCAAATTTAAGGAGTTTATATGAGTATATATATATATATCATATCAATCAATCTTATTTGTTAAAACCTAATTTTGCTAAAAAATAATATGCTCGGGATGCCTGGGTGGCTCAGTGGTTGGGCATCTGCCTTCAGCTCAGGATGTGATCCCAGGGTTCCAGGATCAAGTCCTGCATTGGGCTCCTGTATGGATCCTGCTTCTCCTCCCTCTGCCTATGTCTCTGCCTCTCTCTGTGTTTCTCATGAATAATTTTTTTTAAAAAATCTTAAAAAACAAACAAACAAACAAAAAAACAGCAACCTAGGGACACCTGAGTGGCTCAGCCGTTGACCGTCTGCCTTCGGTTCAGGGCCTGATCCTGGAGTCCCCAGATCAAGTCCCACATTGGGCTTCCTGCATGGAGCCTGCTTCTCCCTCTGCTTATGCCTCTGCCATTCTCTCTGTGTCTGTCATGAATAAATAAAATCTCAAAAAAATAAACACTAAATGTGCTCATATATGTGAGAACTTTAGCGTGACACTCCCATTATCTATCAGTAAAAAAAGGTTAAACTTGGAAAATATTATACTTTTTCTTTTTTTTTTAATATTATACTTTTTCCATGATGACTTGTTTCTCATGATTTGGAAGAGGGTCTTACCATGTTTCCTTAGTATAGATAAAATAATCTATATGACTGGTCAAATAAGGGTGAAATTAAATTTTTCTCAATTACATCTATAATTCTGTAACCATTGTCACTTGCTGTCTGTGCCCAAACATAAGTGAGGCTTAATAAGATTTACCTGGTTATTACTGGTGTTCAAAATACATGACATCAGGGGTAAGCTTGGAATTTATCCTCTTGGATACTGAGAAGAATAGAACATTTCAATTGTATATCAGACCTTAGCCTTAACTTTATCTAGCAGAAAGTCACTATTGAATCTGATCTATTTAATCTCGATGTGGGAAATTTAGGAATATTTTGAACTAATGATATGACTGTCATTCTCCTGTAAAGAAATAACAGTTCTGGTTTACATGATGGCCTATGTAGTAACTGTATTTCTCTTTCTGTGATTTTGAGAATGTTATGCATTTACAAAATGGACTTTTTACCTTTTATCTTCACTTCTCAACCCTTATCTGATTTCCTTGGCCCACATTTCCAAGAACCATCCCAACTGAGAAGTCAGACTTTTATGGCTCACATTCTGTGTTATTAAATACATGAATCACTTTGGTTTTATGACAAACTAATGGGACCATTGTTCCTACCCTTCAGAAGGTTGTTCTTTGGGGACCTTTACAGCATAGAGAAGAATGGAACAAGAAAATAGGATAGCTTCAAGCTTAATAATCAGAGGGCAGTGCAGCCTGTAAGACCATTGTTGAGTGTTTCAGCACACACTTTAGAAAGTAGTCTGAGGAATTGCCAACCTTATTGTCATTATGGCCAGTGATGAAATTCTATTCAAAGTCTAAGCAAATTAGAAAAGAAGAATAGGTAAAAAGTATGAGAAAGGGAATAAAACGACTGGATTTCACCCTTAGATAGCTAACAGAGGGCAGTAAAAGGTGACAATTAACATTCTAATTCTATTGTCATAGATTTGCCTAAATTCTTTTTGTTATTTCAGCTTGCTAACCACAGACAACTTCAAGGAATTAGTATTAATGTGTTAAAAATGGCTCACTGAATTACTTTTTCTTTCCTGCCCCAGCTACCAAAGGCTTCTTGGAAAGAATTTGAGAATCTCTCTTTTATTCAGTTTGCAGTGTTTTCACTATGGAGACAGTTTTTAAATATAGGAAACCAGAGTAGCTGTGTTGTATCCCCACCCACCCATCCATCCTAACTCAAAAAAAAATTGAGAGATTCCTTAAATGTGATGCTGTCTCCAAAGTCCATATACTTAAAAAAATGGTTTAAGGATTCCAACTAAATTTATTTGCAGGAAAATGATAAATGAGTTTTTCTTTTTTAAGTTTTCAAGACTGTATCAATATATATATATATTTTTTTAGAGGCAGCTTCTTATTAGAAAAAAGATGGTTTGATTTCATTTAGAATTTTACAAGTCCAATGAAGTAAGAACGTAACATTACAAAGTAAAATGTCTCTTTCTCCCTCAGAGGAATAATTAGTTTGTTTCAGGAAAAAATGTAAAAAAATGGTAAACTGAGAAGACAACAAACAATTTTTATTTTTTTTCTCTTTAAAATGTAACTGTTCAAGCATCCTTTCATAAACAGCCTACCATCTCTTCTACTTTCAGTCAGAATCAAATTTACTTTTCTCCCTAGCTAATGACTTTATGAGTGGCAGGCAGGCTATTTTTTGACACAGGGAATAATTAGGAAGAGCTGAATTGACTAATTGAGAGCTGTATTTTTGGTAGAGTACTAGTTAATAATGACTTGGAAGTTTTGTCCTGGCTCTAGATTTAGAAAGAAATTAAAGTTATTACATTTCTTCTTTTTTATTTTGATTGACAGGCACAGTTGGGAAATCTGGTTACAGTAAAGTAGAGCAAGATTCCTACTAAATCAAGAAAGGTTGGTTTGGAATTTCATGATAGCTCCTGATCAATGATTTGATCTATCAGTAAACTTTATGGAGAGACTGGTCATCATTTGTGGCCTTAATCTCCATATGTGGTAGTAGCCTATGCTGAGAACTAACATGTACACAAATGCTCACCAGTCAACTACTGAAAATATGTGCATAGTGAGCCCCACAGAAATCATTGGTCTGCATGAGTCTAGAGTTAGTTGTTTTTGAGGAACTCATTCTGGCCCCACTGAAGAAAATTTAGTTGGTTGGTCTCTTACCTTTCAAAGTTATCGTAGCAAAATCTTCAAGAGACAGTATTAGAAGTATTTTCTTTTTATTTTTAGAAATATTTTCCATTAGGTTCTTTGGTGTATGTGTTTGTTTAACATGAATTAGAAATGTCTTGATATTTGCAATTTCAATAAGCAAAGTTAAAAGAGATTTATTCTTTCTCCAGTTTTGGAAGGTTATCCTCCATTTTTCTTCAGGCTTACAGTGAGATCATTTATCCCTTCCCAAATGTGTACAAATGGGTAGCTCTCTATTTATTCTGATTGATTTCTCTTTTTATTCGCTGGGACCATAACAAACAAATTATTATTTTATATTTATTCAATCTTCCAGATAATGCGTTTTGGCCAGTAAAAATGATAGCAGTTTGATATTCAGTTTGCACATAGGATTTCATGGCTGTCATGCCTGATTAGGGAAAGGCATTTCTTTCCCTCTGCCTTAAAGCTACAGCAAAATGCTATGAGTCTTGTAGTACGTCGAGGGTTCATTCACACTCTTTCTAGAGTGGAGGATAGGCATCAAATGTCTGTGAGGGTATCAATCAATAAATAATCAGTTTTTAGATATAAGGTATGATATTAGAAACAGAAATGGTTTAACAATATTAAATGAAGTAAGTAGATGTGTCATAACAGCTCATCATGTTCTAGCCCTAAGCTAGACCTCCTGACAAAACAAAAGAAAATTTGAATTTAGATCACTTTCAGGATTTCTTGAATAACCACTTTGAATCAACCTGTTCCTTGACTTGGGCACTTTACCCACTTCACTCTGAACAATTTCTTCTAATTAGGAAATTTTATTTCTTCTTTTTGTGCAGTTCAGCTCTACTCAACTTCCTCCATTTCTTGGGGGTGGGGGGGGAGAATGTGGTGTTTTTTTAGAGCTGCATAGCAACTTTCATAATTAAGTAAATTGTTTGATGAAGGAAAAACTTACTTAGAAGATGAACTTCCTAACTATTTCTTCCTTTCATTCTTCCTAGCAGGAAGATATTGTTAGAGAAAATTGGACAATATTTTAGAGATGAAAAAGGAATAAAGATCTATTGTTTTGAAGACTGGGCAAGTAGGAAAAGTAGGGCAAGTCCCTAGGTTGCATTTGTGAACCATTTTCTTCTCACTGATATGTTTGACATCTACATAAAATATAAGACAATGGAATTGTCCAAGATTAAATGTAGGCTTTGCATTATCCATGTTACGTCTCAATTTTCATGCAAGAGTATTTTATTTGCCCTCCATAGTATTACTTGACCACAAACTGATTAGTGAATCCATAAATATCCTCTTCTACATGAGACTTTAAAACACTGCAACCAACATAATCATAGCCTTCACTTTGATCGGACATCAATAAGCAGCTTGTTTATACTCTATAGTTTGTATGAAAAAAAAATCAATACGTATTTTTCTGCTACAGTATTTGGATATGATGTACCCGTAAAATATTTGTGTTTATCTACTTTATACAGCTGCTTAAATCTCTTAAATCTCTTGTAGAAAAATGTTTCTTACTAGCTGTTTCTTTTTTAGTTTATCATGTTACCCAGTGTCTGATAGAGTACCTTGACAAATATTTGTTCAACAAATGAATCGATACGTGTGTTTATTACCAAGAACTCAGCTGAATCTTAAATGATAGTAAGCATGTTGCCCTGTAGCTGCTAAAAACAACTTTGAGATTGGAAAGAGAAGCCCCCATTGTATTCTGGCATGTGATACGTTTGCTTTCTTGTCTGAAACAGTCCAATGAACTAGCAGAAATTGGTAGGGATGGGGGAGGAGTAGGAGAGGGTTGAGGTGCCGTCTGCTCAGATTTTTAGGAATAGATGAGACATCCATCTTTTCTAGTGTGTTAAGCAATTACCCATCATGTGTCTACCAGCTGTGTTGTGTCAGGATTTTCTAATGCCATTAGGCTTTTATCAATGATGATATACAAAATGGGCAAACCCAGTGAGTTTGTGGGTATAAAAGGGGTAAAGTAGACTTCACTAAGTAATGTTTGCAGCTAGGAGATTAAGAGGAAAATGTCTGTGTCGTAAGAGAAAGAGGATGGAGTTGTGAGGGTTGTGCTAATGTCTAATTTATAGGTTAGGGCTCCTAACCTGCCTCTTGCAATCTATTCTTTTAGTCCCCAGATGGGTGATCAACACTTGGTCTACATTTTATCAAATGACTACTTTAAACATGGTACAAGTTTTGTTTTGTTTTTAAGGTTTTATTTATTTATTTAAGAGACAACAGAGTGACAGAGAGAGAGAGCACTCATGAGTAGGGAGGAGGTGCAGAGGGAGAAGGAGAAGCAGAAGCAGACTCCCACACCTCCCCCCTCGGGGCTACACCCCAGGGCCCTGGGATCATGACCTGAGCTGAAGGCAGACATTTAACCCGACTGAGCCACCCAGGCGCCCTGAGGATTTTCTTAATAGAGTTTTGTTAGTGATTTGTGTCCTATGCTGTGGAATCCATTCCATGACAAAGCACTGATTTTATAAGAAATTTCATTCAGTTTTCTACAACCTGGAGTCTTTATTGAATCAGTTCTGCATAATATTTTTAATGGTGGCTATGAATCTCTATTAGACATGCGGTAAGGAAAGACCTCTTATCTTGTCTTGGCATTCTGATTTTTCCAATTACTTTTAATTAGTACTGGCAGTTATATCTCAAAACACTTTTCGTTGCTTTTCAAGAAAATTCATAGTTCTAAATTAACTTCAGACCAGGGCACCTGGGAGCCTCAATCAGTTAAGTGTCCAGGGTTTAGCAATGATCTCAGGGCCCTGGAATTCAGCCAGTGCTCAGTGGGGAGTCTGCTTGTCTCCTTCTCCGTCCACCCCTCCCTCTGCTCATGTGCCCTCGCTCACATGTGGGCATGCTCTCTCTCAAATAAAGAAATCTTAAAATAATAATAATAATAATAACTTCAGAGCACATGAGTGACTTTCCCTAGTGTATTCCTGGACCCTTTGACTTAATCTTGGACTACCCTGAAAATCTTTGCCTTGAGAGTGTGAGGTTCCCTATCTAGAGGCTCATCTTCCCTGGGCATACCAGAGAGGGTTCCTCTGAATCAGACTTCATGTTTAGTTAGTTATTTTCTAGTAACCGGGCAAGAGAAGGCCTCAGCTGTATCTGTTCCTAATTAGCTCTTATTAGGTGTTCTGCTTCAAATTAAAGGGGAGTTTAAGACATGAGCAAAGCAGTGTTGTCAAGTCTTGACTTTGCCAGTGAGATGTGTGATTTGGGAAGGTACTTCAAGACTTTAGTTTCCTTATGTGTAAACAGTAAATGTTAGTTCAGGTGATAACTAAGACCCTTCTTGTTCTGTAAGTCTATGATTTCTTGAGCATTTATGTAGTTACAAGGCTCCCGCACAAAAAAGCCTTTCTTTATCTGGCCATAAGCAGAAGTTTTTCTTCTGCCTTCTCCATGACTTGAATTTTGCTTTCTTTTCCCAGGTACCAATTAACTCATTAACTTTTTCTTGAATTGTCCCTCTGGATCAGAATCTAAAAATTATTAGGATTTCAACAGATCCTTGTGCACCTGGAGAAGAATTTCTTTTTTTTTTTTTTAATTTTTTTATTTATTTATGATAGTCACAGAATGAGAGAGAGAGAGGCAGAGACACAGGCAGAGGGAGAAGCAGGCTCCATGCACCGGGAGCCTGATGTGGGATTCGATCCCGGGTCTCCAGGATCGCGCCCTGGGCCAAAGGCAGGCGCTAAACCGCTGCGCCACCCAGGGATCCCTGGAGAAGAATTTCTAATGCCGTATTGGCTGGTGAAGATTACGAGTGTGGTGTGATGTATCTACTCCACCTAAGTTGTTGACACAGTTATTTACCCTTGAGAATTTTTCAGTGGTTGTTCTTTATCTAACAAACTTTTATGCATTAACTTCTCTTTTGTTCTGCTCTACAAGCTCAATTACCCACTTTTCAGAGACCTTCCATATTGTAGATTTTACTAAGGTGTATTCTCAGACCTTATATAACATAGGAACAAAGAGTTCCTGTAGACCTTCACCCTACCCTGGTCCAGCACCTTGCCTCAGCCACCTCCCTTACACCTTCAAGTGTTTCATGCCTTTTACCTGCCAGTCCAATCTAAAGCAAGCTGCATGGGGATTTGTTATCTCCATCTTTTCAAAGCAGAATTATTTGCTGCTTGCATCTGATACCTGACCACTGGGTATTGGTCTTAGATCAGTCCTTATCTCTTGGTCCTAATTAGCAGTATTCTCACTACCTCTCTTGTACTTTCCCCTCCCCTCTCCTTAAGATATCAACTTCCAAACCAAGGATAGTGTTATACACACAATAAAAGTCCTTGACTAGGTAGAAATATGTTTTTTGTTTTTTTTTGTTTTTTTTTATCCTGTAAAATGTTGCTTTAAGAGTTAAAAGACAGACATCTCTTAAGGCTTAATTGCATAGATCTCAGCAGGCTAGAGAGTAGACAACAAGGTAGAAGAGCCCACAAAGCCAGAGGTTTAGAACCTAAATGGAGCATTTTCCTGACTTTCTCTCTCTCACTGGACTACTCTTCATACTCTCTTACAGAATCTATAGACCTTAGACATTTTTATCTTTTTTTTTTTTTTTTTTTTTGCTTCTAGGGAACTATGAGAAAGTCAAGGTCTCCAAGGAATATAGGGACATATAGCTGAGAACTGAAGCAATATATGGCCAAGATGTCTTTTTTTTTCTTCCTGTGGTTCACAGCAAAGTAAGATATTTTAGAAAGATAAAAATTTGGCATGTGAAACTAGCTCATAAAGAAACATGTGAAGTAGCATAACTGTACACACCTGACGGTCTCTGTGTGAACTTTAATATGAAGCTTCATTGCATGGATTTTTCAGTTGCCCTAATGTCTATTTTGAAATTATGATGTTCCTATTGTCTTCAGATCTATATAATTAGCACACTTTTCCAAGAGCAAAATAAGCTTTAGGTCAAATGAATTTCCATTCCTGTGTAAACAGCACATGGTACGTGGAAGTTGTTTTAGGATTGCAGATGGGAATAGATAATTCTACATCCCTGTGTGTATCAAAGCTGATGACACACATGCACATGCTCAAAACCACGACAAGTAGAACTCATTTTGTTCATACCTGTTGGATAGAGCTGTTGGGACCACCTGGTTTATTTATTTCTTTGACTACTATTGACTTGTCCTAAGAGTAGACTACCTAATACCTACCAGGCCTTTGTTAGATATTTGTCTTATTTCCCCCCAAATAAAGCCACGGGCATATGACTAGAAATCAGTAATTGCAAATTTCTAATTCTTGACAGGCAGAGGTTTACTCTCTCTGGCCTTTAACAGCCCATTTAGCCTCTCCAGCCTTCACCCATCAGCAAAATGTAAATAGCTGAATTAATGTGAATAAAGGGCTTTGAAGATGAAAACTGCTCTGCACTGTAAGTGGCAACAGAGCCTTTCTTCCTTTATTGAAGAACCATTTATTGAACTTAGTGTCAATTCAGTGCAGAGCACTTTAGGGATCACAGAGATGTACAAGACAAGGTCCTTGTCCTCAAGGAGGGTCAGGCACATCTTCATGACACCCAAACCTAAACTGGGAAGTCGTGACTAGTGCAACATTGGGCTTCATTAGCGATTGCCTGATTGAGCTTGATGCTATCTTTCTAATACACACTTATGAAAGAAAACACTTATTTCTTATCCACATTT